>NW_028263371.1:7190000-7497500 GCF_051168715.1 Poecilia mexicana
ACAAGGCTGAAAATATGCGCAGCAGTGGGAATCTTCCATCTGCAGCGTGTCAGAAATGTCAGCTAACACTCTTTCATTGAAGCATAGAGAAAAGAACAGCAGGGCGTGGAGCTACAAGTCACAGACATTTGGTTTATTTACTCGTTTGTGATGTGGTTTGACTCAGTTGTTTGCTCCGAAACAATCTGACAGGTGCTTTCGTCACGTTATTTTCCTAGCTATAGCAGAATTAAAGCACACCCTCTTTTAAAAGCTTTAGCAAGAATGTCTGATCTTCGTCAACTCTTTTCTCCCACTTCTGGAGTGATCTCCGGTCCGCTTGGCATTCACATTGAAACCGCGTCGAGTTCACTTCAACCAAATGGAGACCTATGATTTCAGGCGCACCAGAGTTCACCTTTTTGATTCACATCAGTTTGATTGCGCATTCAAAAAGCAGATGCATATTTCATGTGTTAAATTAGTCCAGTCTAAATCTGGGTCTAAGCTGAAACCAGAATCTTTGTCAGGATTCGAGAACTGATCTTCACAGACACTTTCCATCCAACCTGACCGACCTCCATCTATTTTACAAAGAAGAATGTGATTTTTTTTTCTTTGTCTTTTGGTGTGTAAAGCTAGTACTCTTGTAACCCTGTAGTCTTGCACCTGTAGTTGCATCCAAAGTTGGCTCTGTAAAGTATTGATTCAGGGGGCAGGATGAATCCAAATGCAGGAAAGCAGACAAAAATACAAAATTCAAATCATGATTCTGTTTCCCTATAATTTCACAGAAATCTGTGGAATAATCACAGCTTTTGAAAGAATTTACTGCAATTTATTTGTAATATTTTGAAAATATTTGACAATCTCACAGGACCCTATCGGAGATATGATTTTATCAGTTGATTAAATCCGTTTGGAAAACCAAATTTAAGACCGAATTACTTATGAGTTTGCAAGAAAACAACAAAAGTTGGTCTAAAAGACCATCTTCAAATGCAGTTGATCATTACGGGTGAATGCTTCTTTATGCTTCAGTGTGTTGCCCTGAAATTGCTGGATTTTAAATAATAAAAAGCTAATAAGTGAGTCTTCCAAGCCGAAAGCAGGTAAAACATGTTGATGTTGTGTTCCCTGTTTCTTTTTTTTTCTATCTCGCTGAAGCATTTTTTCCTGTTGCACAGTGGAGGTTTATAATGATGTAACTGCAGGTGGGCAGGTCATAGTTAGGGGGATTAGGTCATTCATTCAGGTGCAATGCATCAGTGCTGTCTCATATGTCTAAGAATTTTAGGAAGAACCCATCATGTGTTTCCTTCTCTCTTTCTTTCTTTTTTTGTCTGATATCTGCTGAGTCATTCATTGGTGCATTCGTCTCACGCGAAGGGAAGTGCTAGCATGCAAGAACATTTGTGTGGACTGCGCCATACACTGGCGCTTAAATCGAAAAGGGAGCGGTGATCAATACCGCCTTCGAACAAAAAGAACAAACAGGCCTGTCTCACATTAGCTTTAAAAAGAAAAACAAAAACATGATACCCAGGACTCTTCAGAAAATATTCTGTGGATTGAGTTAAATAGTTAAGTAGAAGCTTTACAGTGTGTGAGGAGTGAGTGACTGGCCAGTAGTTTGACTGGCCAAACTACCAGTCGAACATGGGTGTGGTAGTTGAGTGATGGAGCTCCTGCTCCACAACTTCTGTTCCAAAAGTAATCAGAAGGACAACCTTTGAGCACTGAATGAAAAGTTTATGACTTTCATAACGTTTAATGCTCAAACACCCTCTAATGTGGTTGAAATAAAATAATTCTGCACAGGAAAGTGGGGTCGAGCTCGTCCACAGTGATGAACTGGTCCCACAGCCAGTGGCACTAATAGTTCAAGGGGAGGTGGTATGTATTTTCCAGGCACCTAGTGGCATTTTATAGCTCTATGTTCCCTTTAGCTGTTATAAAAGCACTGTGTTAATCAAATGTGACATAAAAGAAATTTGAGGCCCAATTTGAAGCCTTCAAATTGGGCCTCTGTCTCTTTAAGAAGCTCCTGCTCTTTTGGACAATCCGTCTTCGGGAAGTCATCACAACAATGTTTCTCTATTAAACCATGCTGAGCTCAGCTGATGTACAGTTCTACCATGTGTTTGCTAATTGCTGCCGCTGCTAGTCTGAAGGAGCTGAGAGGGGAAAGCATGTGAGGGGGAAGGCAGTTGAGACACATCTTCAAAGAGGAACTTTGTGAGAGCAATTTGTTTAAGCACCGCCAAGTGGTGGCCATGGAGAATTTCTCTCTTTTTTTAGTATTTTTCTAACTTGCATGAAAAGAATCAAAGAAATGCTCCAGGTATATTCTGATGAGGGAATAACATTATAACATGATATAAAGCTCAAAAAAGTTGATCTTGCATAATACCCCCTGTGCTGTCCTCATCCTGAGTTTTTGATTTTTCAGCAGCTAGACAGCCAGACAACGACGCTCCAATAGCCAAGCTTCTTTCTTTTTTTACTTGTTTATTGAAGAGTGGCCTCTGAGCACTGCCCTCATTTTGGCCATACAAGGCTTGGTATTAGCTAACGAACATTGCAAATTAGCCATTCTTGCTGCGAGCTAAAATTAAAAAAAAACATATTTCTAAATGATTTCAGCGTACAAATTATTTATACCACCGTTACATAAAACAGAGACAATTATTATTTTCACAATTAAACAATAGTTAGAACAAATCTTGTCTGAAACGCAACGTGTAAAGATAATAATCAGATGAATTCCACGAACTGTTCGGTGTTGCGTTCCACCATCTTGGATCTATTGGATTTTTTTCGCGTCACAAAACAACATAACAAAATATCCACCAGGGGGCGTTCTAGTGCGGTTTTCAAAACTTTGCCGGTCCAGTTTCATTTACAAAAGGCAGCAGACCCCAAATCTAATAGACTCAGAGAACAATTATTTTCCCACATGGGGTCTGGTTAGCTTCCCCCCCTAATAAATAATAACTTTTTAACTGAATTTTGTATTTACACATGTTATATTTTGCTAAAATCTGTGAGGGTGCAAATACTTTTTAACAGCGTTGTCACACCTAATGGGAGGAAATAGAAGGTTTTTTTTGATTAAGCATTTCCAATGTCTAAGGAATTTTCACAACTTTTGCGTAGTTTTCTTGTTTTTTATGCTGTGGAACATTACCTGCAGGATCACACAGTGGAGATCTAACCAGTCGGTGGAAAACCCCACAGATGAGAGAGAGAGTGGAGCGGGGGCGGACGTTCGGCACTACACACACACCCACACACACACAGTCGGGCCTTCACACATCAGTCAGACAGCCCTCTAGTCAGGAGAACCCCTGGCTCACCTTCACACAGATTTATAGATCACACACACACGAACACACACACATAAGTTGTGCTGACATGAATTTATGCAGTCACTTTGACTCACATAAACATGCCTCCACCTCCGTGCAAATGCACTAATGCGCACACATACACACACTCCCTCACTTCAAAAGAAGGTTGTAACCTGATGGGCTGCCAAACACCAATAGCCCACATGAACTTTTTTAATATTTCTCTTAGTTTTGGAAACCCACCTGTTCCTTGCAAAACTTTCAACTCATACCTTTCTCTTTTCCCGCCCCGCAAGCCCAGCTTTAAGATCAGTGTCCGACACACGCGCCACATGCTGGTACTCAGGCACTGCTTGTCTGCACATCCCTCTTATCCTGCACTGTCCGCCCCTATCCGAGTGGTATAAACACACACACCGGCTCAACCAAGCCCTAACTAGACACAATGTAGCCATCTCTGTCCTCCTCCTGCTGCTGCAGCGCTCTGTAATCTTATCTGCAACATGTTGCCGAGCTGATGAGCCTGTATGCTGGCTCTGACCTGCAAATGACGAAGTCTCCTTGATGTAAAATGCAGCTGTGCAAGCGAACCTCACAGGGATGTTGTTTCCGCAGCATCTGGGCAACACGAGCCAGATGTTGGAGGCTGATGAGGCTTTGTTTTCTCCTATCTGAGAGCACAGGTGTCACAAGAAAGGGCTGCTCCGATAATATGTTTTAACACAGAGCAATCATTTCGATTGAGTGACGTGGAATAGTAATCATACACAATCACACTGCAGAGTTTTAAACAGCTTCCTGACTTGTCTTAGATAATGTCGTTCACTTCAGTCTCACCTCCATTTAAGGGTGTTTTCACGCCCGATAGTCTGGTAGACGCGGTTGGATTGGGGACCAAAGTGGGAAATTTTTTTTAACATTTTTAGCTGGTGTGGTTTGCTTTCACACTGCAAACAATCCAAACCCTGTGAAAAACCTGTTTACTTCCTCACCTGTGGGGGCGCAAGACCCACTGAAAGAAATGGCACGAAAACCTCTGAATGCAACTTCCTGATTGACAAAATGTAAACAAAAAAGAAAAATGGAATAGCGTCAGAGTTACGCCGTCTTGAAGTTACATGTGTTGGTAGCTTTATTAAATGTGTGCAGAAAGCCTTAAAACTCATTTGTCTTTTACTGCCCAGTCATAATCTCTACCTGCAAATGTGTACGATCAACAAAATCACCGTTGGCACAATTCGTAATACGTCTTGCTTACCTTTAATTTATTGCTTTTTAAAGCTGATCAGAGTTTATAGGAATGTTTCATCATTTATCCACAACTGTTTGTTTCTCTGAGATATAAATATGACGTTTCATACTCACAATCTGCTCCTTGTTCTGCTTTTAATTTGTTTCAGAAGGAAATGTGTTTCTCTAAGGTCTGCATGTGGAGGACACGCAGACTTAAGTGATTCAAATGTTAAACTCATGAGGAACTGGATCATTGCTGGGAGGTTCAATTAAACCGTTTCTGCTGCCCAAATCAAGAACAAACAAAACCAAGATGATTATAGTTCCAGGTTTCGGATACAATCATCTCAAAATAAGTCATGCTTATTTTATTTGGGTTACTGTGGCTTCTGATGAAGGATATTGGTCTCGAGAGGCTGCCACATAGTGACATCAGAGCACTTTCTCACCTGTGCTGGCTTGATGTTTCACCACACGGTTCAGGTTTATTATTCTCTTAAAGCCTTCTGTATTGCTCACCGTTATCCAGACCAACAGGTGAGTCACACAAGAAGTTAAAAAGAGATGGAGGTGGATGACTAAGGAAGGATGAAAGAGAGCAGCAGATCTCTGGTCCCGCTGCTAATTGCAGTGTCTGTCAGAGGGAACGTGGCTCCTCTCACAAATGATTTAGTGTTATTTATTACCTATCTTTCTGTCATTTCTAGCTTTTAAAGACTGTGGTGATCCTAAACATAGTTGCATGGAAAATGTGTTAAAATGGCACTTTGGTAAGGTTACGGAAATAATTAAAATAGCAAAGTGACATAATGATTTTGTTTATATAATACAAGTGTTGCATTAGAAGAAGACTTTTAGACAGCATTGAAGAAATTGAAGAAATTACTGTTTTCCTTGGAAGTTTACTCATCATTGAAACAACTTTTATGTACATTTTCAGCTTCTGATGACAAAATCGAACTCTTCCTTAACTGATGATAAAACGTGCAGCTTCCATAAATTTCAAAATTAAGACCTGGATGCACAAATTTGAAATTGTTGAGGATTTTCCTTCTCTCTTAGATGGTTGGAAGGATACATACAAGTTCTGTAAATTTCACCAACACAGATTAAAGACTCTTTACGATGACAGAAATTTACGGAAGAAAATCGCACATGTTGTCAATTGCCAATACATTTCCACATACCCATAAGAGACCTAAAAGACTTAGCTGTGTGGCTAACAAAAGGTATATTAGCAGCTAGGTAGCGGTAGCCTTAACCACCACGAGCCGCAGGACGCAATGAAGACATCTGCATGCGACTCAAATCTTTGAGTGACAGGAAAGTCATGCGAGAAAGATTGAAAAGGCTTGCTATGACAAAATTTAAGACGTGATTTGCATATTTAAATGCTAATTTACTTTTTTTCTATGAATTTAAAGACCTTAATTTTAGATACACAAACTTAAGACTTCTCAAGAGATGTGCGTACACAACGTATAAATCCACCCTGACTGAATCTTGTGTATACAGAAACGATACACTTTTTGTATCTTCTGGTTGAATGATTTAAACTTACTGGTTTCCTTGGTCACACCTAGCCTTCGTCCTCATTCAAGTCTGTCAACCATTTTTCGATGCCATTTGGGTCGGGGATATCAGAACCAGCTTTGATGTGTGCTTAAAGAATCGTTGTTATGTTAAAACGCTCACCTAATCAGCTTTTCGTTTGAGGTGAAGTTGAAGAATTTGGAGGAGTCCTTAATTTTCATGGATTTTTTTTTTTGTTTGTTTGTGTAATGCAACAACACCACAGACAGTAAAGCAGCCCCATAGCATCATCATATCACCACTGTGCTTCATGACTAGGTTTGAAAGCCTCGCCCTGACTTCTCCAAGCTTCCTTGTAGTTATTTTGACCAAATATGTCTGCCTTTGACCATGAGTCGATTCTACAGACAGACAAGCTGGGAAGATTTTGGAAAAAGGTCAGTTCTTATTTGGGATGGTGGTGTTCCAGTATCTTCCAGTTTATTTGATTGGTTTTGGTGGTTCATGTGCTGCTTCTGAAAATCCTAACCAGTTCTTGTTTTCTTCTGAGTGGAATAGCTCAGGCTGGTCTGTTGAAACTTTGATTCATTTGTACCATCCAGTATTAAAACGATCCCAAATGCAGATTTTTACATACATATTAGAGTTGTAAATCAGTTTAGCAGTTTTTAAGCAAAAAGCATAAAAACTTAATAAAAAAAAAATTTTAATAGGTAAATATAATAAATGCAACAAAAAAATCTCATCCGTTTTTCAGGGTATTTTTGTTTTATTTCATCTCATACCTGTAAAAATATATTCTTGAAATAAATAAATATATGAAATAAATATAATAATGTGTGCCCTAAGGGGGGGGAAACAAACAAGCATATAAATAATAAAATCCATCAAAATGTTTGCCTTTTTGATGGCAGACGCTCGCTGTCGTGACTGCAGACAGTCGGGTGTACAACAGCTAAATTCCTTCACTGAACGAGTCCCTTGTGTTTCAACCAAAAAGACCCGTCTCTCGTTTCGTCATCCTCTCGAACTTTGCAGAGCAGTGGTAGTTTCTGAGCAGCAGCTGATTTCCAGAACAAGCATGGCTGCTTTCCAGTGCATTAAACTATTGTGTGTGTGGGTTTTTTTTTTGTTTTTTTTTGTGGGCTTTTTTTTTTTGTAATACAAACAAGCCATAGCAGCCTCGAAAATGTTAGACAGAAGAAAAAAAACAACTAAAACATCTACTGACAGTAGTGGAGCAGTGAAGTCCCAGCAGACAGAAAGGCTACCAGCAGCTGGTGGTTAATCACACAACTATCAGATCCAGTCCATTTGAGCATGTATTTGGATTTTTATCAAATGAAAACTAATAAAAATCCAAAAAAAGAATAACCTCTTGGCCACCCGGGTCTTTCCGTAGGCCACTGAGGAACATTTGAGGAACCTCCTCTGTGTCCCTTTGTTAGAGTTCACTTGCATTTTTCTTCTCATATCCCAGACTTTTTTCCTTCCCTCTCCAACCCAACAGCGTGGACTAGACTCGATGCTTTCTTCGCGACCCTGTTCCGTCCAGATCTACAAGATCCTCCGTCTCCAAAAAAAAAGGAAAGGGATGATGTTCAGCGCACTTAGTTGGCCTGTTTCGACCGGTTTTGGTTGCGTTAGGGCACAGATGGCTTTTAACCCTCAGCTCTGTCCCAGTATGTCTCTGTACAGGTCTGGGACTCTCTCCGGATCGACGGGCCTCGGTAGGAAGTGCGTGAACCTCTGATGCCGTCGCGACCTCGTTCCGTCCCGCGACGTCCCATCTTTGTTCAGCCCAACGAAGTAGAAGGCCCCTTTCTCCCCGTGCCGGTAGATGTTTGAGGAGTAAGTGTTGTACCAGTTTTCCTCAAACTGCTCCCTGAAAACGCACTCCGCTGACAGCTTTTCCTGTGGGAAAAAATAAGGGACATTAGCTTTGTGTTGCACAAAAAACCCACTTTCACATTCTAAAATGCTTGAACTTGTCAAAAATCTAACTGAATTACTATCCACTACACAGAGATTTGCTAAAAAGACAATTTGAGGTTAATACAATTTATAAAAATGCACGAGCAGAAAAGCATTTCAACGTTTCTTTTTATTTTTTGGCAATAGAACCACAGTAGATTATTGATCTGTGTAGATGAAGAGAATCGTGCAGCAGAAATCAGCACTGAGTGTATATTTACTAAATGTTTGATCCTTACCGATCCATACAGCTCCCCCTTGCTGTTCATGGCGAGGTAAAGGCCGCTGTCCACTCCTCTGATGCTGACCAGTCCAACTGCAAGACTGATGAACTCCAGAATACCTGCGAAGGCAAAAGAAAATGAGTAAATTTACATCTAGGTTTACAAAAACATGGAAGAACAGTGTCCATATGTGTAAAAAACAACAACAAAAAAACATGAGACTATAATGACCTCTGACACAGATCTGTCCCAAACCATCAGCAGACTAAGGAGCTGCTTGGCGCTCTCACACCAACAGGGGGCCCCAAAAAGCACCTGAACTGTTACTCAAGTCAAACATTGAAATATATGATTCTCAAGTAAAGTAAGTCAAGTAAAACAAATTTGTGATGATTTTTAAAGCACCATGTGTGCATGAGAACAGTCAGTGTGTAAAGACGTTTTTCTGACCAACATGGGTCAACGCTTTCGGACGCTGGTGATTCTACACCAGATTGAATACGGGGGGCAGGGAGGGTGTCCTAGTTTTTTAAATTGAGGCACAAAACAAAGACAATGAAACAATACAATTTATTGTTTCATTGTAATACTGATATATACATATACTAATATTGTATAAATCAGATGACAACTGTGGCCCTATTTTGCTCAAGCTACAAGTGCAACATTTTAACTTTATAATTCATTGTAAAAGTAAAAGTGTGAATTCAAAACGTGGTCCCAGCAACCAATCAGTTGCTGTTTCTGTTCCAATGAAAATCAGAAGAAAGTAACTGGACAGGATAACCGGGGCACTGGCCCCTGTTGGTTCCCCGTGTAGAACCACCCATGTTTATATATATATATATATATATATATATATATATATATATATATATATATATATATATGTGTGTGTGTGTGTGTGTGTGTGTGTGTGTGCGTGTGTGTGTGTGTGTGTATATATATATTTGTGTGTGTGTGTGTGTGTGTGTGTGTGTGTGCGTGTGTGTGTGTGTGTGTGCGCGCGCGTGCGTGCGTGCATGCGTGCGTGCATGTATAGATATTATTCGCCCGCGGTAGAATAGCGCCCTGGGCAGTGAGCCATATCGCCCATCTCAAAAGTTGCCACTGAGCCTGAGACGCGCTGTGCTCTTGCATCAAACTGCGTCAAGTGGTGGAAGTGCCTGACTCGAGAACAAGAAGTTCCGCATCCAGGGAAGCACTAAGCGATCCCCGACAGAAGTCCACTGTGATGAAGAGGAGCTGCTGACTCGAACCTCAAACAGGGGGACACAGCAGAAATGTGCAAAACGCCGACAAATCCCAGCATCTTTCTTGTCCCAGCGAGAGGGAAGGTTTCTCTCTGGGAACAAATAGCTAGAACATGCTCGAGTGAGAGCAGCATCAGCCTTCATCAGAGGGATTAATGATGAGCAAATGATCCTGCATGACTTGAGTGTCGGAGTGTTGCGTGCTGTGATGTAAATGACGCAGTTCTGCACTATTCCTAAAATGTCCCGACTAGTTTAAATATAAATTTATTTGTTTTTAAAGTGATCCCAGTTTATTAAATATAATCATGGCATTGCACAGATTTTTATGTTTTCGTTTTTATTTGTGTATTTATTGCGCTCTCCTATACTACTATTACTGCTGCTGCTGCTGCTACTACTACAATCCCTACCGAATCTGCTGTGGTCTTTCCTGGTACCCTCCACCGTCCCGTCCGGATGGATTTCCAGGTGGAAGCCGGTCCTGCAGTAAAGCTGCCGCCGCCTCAGGATCCCTTTCAGATGGCTCAGGTCCGCCAGGCTCCGGGATAGCCTCTCCGCGGACACCAGGTTCTCCTGCTGCTGGTGCTGGTGGTGCTGCTGCTGGTGCTGCTGCTGGTGGTGCTGCTGCTGGTGGTGATGGTGCTGCTGCAGCAGCGGCTGTCCTCCCAGCATCAGTCCCGTTGCAGAGTTGTAGTCCACGGCCCCCGCTGGGGTGAGAACGAAATGCGAACCGACCGAAGCCGAAGCGGCTCCAAAGCTATCCAGAAACCCGTTGGCGAAGCTCCCGACCTCAGCCACTGCCCCCATCACAAGATCCAGACGCCCCCCTCCCCTAAAGATCCCCCAATGCTTGGTCGCGTGCGCAGGAGATCCGAGGTCCGAGTGATGAGCGATGATCCACCGGTTTTCTTTTCTTTCCTTTTTAATATTTACCGGCGAGGATCGACCCGGCAAAACGACTGGAGAAGAAGAAAAAGTTGTGCGTAATTTTTTTTCTTTTTCTTTTTTTTTTTCTTTCTTCCTTTTTGGCGCACCGCTAATTAGATTGTCATTGTGGACGGTGCGGCTGGGAGGGGAGGAATTAAACTCCTGCGTTATGTTGACTCGAATGAGCTGCAGCAATCCGCTTCCCTTCCTCTCCTTCTTTTTATCCGCTCCCTCTCCCTTCCTCACCTTTGGATACTCCCCCTTTTTTTCAAACCAGGGTTCCTTCTCCCTCTCTTTTTCTTTTTCTTTCTCTCTCTCTCTCTCTTTCTTTCCTGCTGAATTCACTTAGCGATTAAAAAAAATCTCCTGCAGCAGAGCACAGACACAACTGCACCTCGCTCCTCAGCGCATTGGCTAGTATTCACGCACCGAGTTGCCTCTTTATGCAAAGTGCGCCCGGATCCCCTCCTCGTCTGGCTCATTTGTGCTCTCCTCCATCCCTCTGCTTCTCCCGGCTCTGCTATCTCATCTTTGATGTTCCGTGTTTAGCGCGCTCAGACTCCTAAACCAGGACGCGACGAAGGAGTACAGGTGCTCCGACATAAATTTGTATATTTAGAAATCGTATTTATTTCCGTTATATGCAAATACGTATGTTCCAGGGCCGGATTTACAAGGACGTGGGCCCCTGGGCTGGAAAGACGTTTTGGTGCCTTTTTCACTGGAGAAAAGATATTTTACTAATTCAATTTATAGCACAGTACTAGTCTTAAAAATACTAATGATCTCAATAGATGATGGTAAGTTTAATATGTCCCAGTTGCTTCATGCTGTTTCCACACACAAAAAAAGAAATACGCACAAGGTTTAGTAGAAGAAAAAAGTGCAACAGAAGAAAAGGTGCAGAAGCAAGTAGTCGCTGCCGAATTACTCTGCCAGAACTCCCAATGGCGACTGTGGTATCGATTTGTTTGATTAGCTGGCAAACAAGAATCAGCGTTTATGAGTTCAAACGGAAGATAAGACCAAGCAGTACAAATGATCTGTTGGTCAATTTCAAAAGCAACTTGGGCTTCCTTTACATACCAGCAGAGCTGCAGCCTTACCACCACTGCATTGATGAAGCAATTTGTGCAAAAAGAGCTCCGATCAACCCAAACATTAGCGCACTTTTCATTTTCAGCTGTTTTGTAGTAATATTTATAATAATTGTATCTGATGAGTTTCACTTTTTAGCTAAATTACTTGCGAACTTTTCAACGAGATTCCAGGTTACTGAGATGAACCTACACATTACGTCACCAGCGGGAAGAGATTAATTATGCGCAAAATTTCAGGGTCACACGAGGGAGGAGTGCGCCACTCCACAACACCTTGGGAGTAGAGTAAACGGATGGTGCGATGAGGTCTGCGTGTGTGTGTGTGTGTGTGTGTGTGTTTCTAAAAGTGACATCGTCCCCATCCTAATCGTTTTGCAGCCCCGATTCCCAAATGACTCAGGTGCAGCGGGAGACGGGAGGAAAGCCCCCGTTTGCGTAATTTTCGCACTCGGTTGCTGATTTACTGCTTCTGTTTTATGTAAGACAGCCGCACTTTTATAACACACACAGACACACGCACGCACACACACACCTGTGCAAACGACTACACATGACTGTCAATCCCTCATTGATCTTTCCATTATGCTTTGAACAGGGGAGAAGCCCATATATACACCTATCTTTAATTGTGGTCTTAAAAAAAAATCAAAGACGCAGCTTCAAAGCGCATCTTGTAAGAGGATCAACAACTCGACTGTAGCTGCGTGTTTGAACTCCAAACTTGCAAAATACCCAGACACTTGACACTTGAAGGACTTGAGGGTAAAAAAAAAAGAAAAAAAAAGGGAGTGATGCTGATTCTTTAGTAAATATACGGATTTTTATTGGCTTATGAATACTGGACTCTGTCATTGAACGCTAAGCAGGTAGATTATACGGGCTTTAGATTAATCTAATTGTGGAATCAATTACCAGATGCGTGTTTTATGGGCCTACCAGATTGATTTAAACATGCTTGTGAAAAAATACGGTGCTTGTAACAGAGGGTACATGTGTTGTGCACAAATAGAGGAGTTACAGCATTTCTTAATTTTCAAGTATGTTTTTTGATGCAAGTGCATTAATCTAACAAATCTAATGTCATCCAATGTAAATATGTGCAATAAAACTTTATATTTGTCTGATAGAGACAAATATGGCCACAATATTATTTTCTATATCTGTATAGACAAATTCTAGGTGTCCATACATTTAGACAAATGTAGTATAGTACATAATATTGCAAAAGCATTCCTAAGCCTTTTTGCATATTGTTACATTATAGCCAAGTAGTTCATTTAAATTTTATGTGATGGAACAACACCGAGTAGCATGCAACTGTGAAAATGAAGGAAAACACAGCAGAAGGGTTGTGACAACCTCAGTTATATTTGCGTATTATTTTCCTTTTATTCACATTAATGCATTGCTTTGTGTTGGTGTGTCACATACAATTCCCATAAAATACACTGAAGTGTGTATTAGCAATGTGACATGTTAACATGTTCCAGGGTCATGAAAACTTAAGAATTAAAAGAATTATATATATATATATATATATATATATATACATATATATATATATATTTTTTTTTTTGGCTAGATGACAGCTTGTTTTTTAAAATAAAAGAATGCAGCTCCCACTAAAAGAATGTGTAACTTTGACATAAGTAATTAAATGAAGTTTATCAAACTCCATACACTTCATAAATTAACTTGGATACATTTAATTTGATTTATTGTCATATTTTTAAGTTGAAAGACGTTCTCTTTTTTTTCCTGTGTGTATATCGAGGGTGGGAGTTTCTTGTATCGTCCATCATTTATCGTGATTTATTGTCGTCATGATAACACCAATTAATGATGTTTTAAACACATTAATGTTTAATAAAGACATATAAATAAATTAGACAACATGATCAAATGCAGTTACTGCGTGCATCTTAGTCACATAAATCACACTTCTTTATGTGACTAAGTGTCCTAAAGAAGCATGTTATAAATGGGAATCTTTTCCAAGAGCAGTATCTGTGTTTGTGGGGCTGTAATCGATGTGACACACACACACGTATGAAATCCTTGTTTGTTGTGTTATATTTACAGTTTAACATGAACTTATTCAACTTTTTGTCCATGCTGATTACAGAATCCTATGTGTGGAATTGATTTTGGCAGCAAAATCAGACTTGCGCACATGTACTCCCACAGCCTCTGCTGGCGCCCCGCCTTTTCCCCCTGCGTCAAATTGATTAATGAGGTTCAGACGCGGAGGTGTGTACAGAGCAGTCACTTCATGTACCCACACCTCAGGTTATGCAGCTTGACCAAAAGATATAGTAGTTCATATATGTTTAATACAGCCCTACGAGAGCGCACACTTTTATGTGTATGTGTTTGATGCACGATCCTCTCCCTCTTTCCCTTAGTTCATTAGTATTTATGACCAACACAAAAGATTTCTTTTTTTTTTTTTTTTTTAAAGGAGGCTGGATCAATCGGAATCGCCCGAGGCTGATCAGACGTATTGGATATCGACCTGCCCTCAATGAAGACGTCAACTTCACATCCCCACGCTCACTCACAGCAGAGCAGTTCCCAGGGTCACATGATTTGTTTTAAATTATAACGTCCATGTTGTTGTTGTTGGGGGTTTTTTTCTCACTATTGCTGTGGCCATGGAGAGAAATGAAGCATGAAGCAACTGCAGTATGAGGATGAGGAGGAGCATAAGGAGGATGAAGAGGTGGGTTAAAGTCATACCCCCGACTCCCCTGCTCCCTCCCAATACATATAAACACACAAAGAGATCGCTGCCTTTAATGGAAAAGCTGGGTAATGGAATAACTGAAGGAAGTAGCCTGGAGGTTATTAATGCAAGTGAACTCCAAACTGCTGTCTGGGGAACTCCTGGGGTTCACAGAGGCACAAATTAAAAGGTCAAATTAGATGCACTCTATATTTCTGTTGTTGTTTTATGTAGAAAAAACAACAACATCAAAAAAGCAGTAAAACTTTTATTTCATAGCTTTCAGGTTTGTATATATTTTACATATCTTGCCTTGTTGCAACCAAAAACATAAAGCATTTTGTTGTTTTTCTTTTTTTGCAATAGCTGTTGAATCAACATTAGGTGAGCTGAAATATAATGCTTTTAGTGAAAATGAAACTCTGAAAAGTGTGCCATCCATCCATCAGAAACACGTTCCACCTGTGCGTGATTTAATCCCAGTATAAATCCAGCTGTTCTCCGAAGGCTTTCAGATCTTCGTGAAAGAACATTAGTGAACAAACAGCACGTTAAGACCAGTGAACACACCTGGACGGCCCACGTTCAATTTGTGGAGTATAAAGTAGGTTGTAAAGCAGTATCTCGAAATCAGATATCTGACAGTTTACTTTTTCCGTTATCCGTTATTTGAAAATGGGACTCGCAAAACCAACCGTCCGCCTGAGCTGGCAGGAAAAGCATTCGTCAGCGCAGCATCCGAGATATCCATGGTAACTCCAGAGGAGGTGCAGACTTGAAAATCAACATCCAAAGTCACTTTACATACAGTGTCAGGGCTTCATTACAGATTACAGAAATTATTGACGAAAGGGGCTGAAAATAAATGCACGCCACACTTTTCAGATTTTTATTTATACATTTTTTTCTAGGAACATTTTAGCATTTTTCTTCCACTTTGTGTTTATGAACTACTTTCTGTTTATGTATCACATTATCCATCCAGCTGTGCCACTGTGCAGATGACATATCTCAGTAAAATGGGAGTTTGTGATTAATATTGCAAAATGTGGCAAAGTTCAAAGGGTAAAATACTTTTGTAAGACACAGAATCATTCTTTTTCTAGAAGTTTTCACAAACGTTACCTGACCATTTAATTTTTTTATTTGTTTATTAGACATCATATTTCTGATCTGTAAATAATCCATGAGCAAACAAATTTGTAAAAGCAATTTTAAACAGACTACTTGGCACAAAATGCAGAATTTGGTCGTATGACTCTCGTTGAAACTATAACAAGTATTACAAATAAAACTGTGATTATGTCATCACCAAACAACATATCAGATGCATTGCTCAGGTGTTGTACGATGTTTTTGTTGGATTTTGAACAACAACACAAAACCAGAGTGACAGTTTTTGAAAGACCTTCACAAAACCAACAGAACAGTTGATCAAAACTATACAGTGGGCTATGAGTGGAAAAGAATCATGTAACAGATTAAACGGACTTAATCCCACATTCAACCGTCATTTTTATTTCAACCAAGACATCTTGATATTTGTTGTTTGATCTGTTTTTAGCTAAGTACCGGAGTGATCCACTGAGCTTCATGTGTGAACAGGTGACAGGCTCCTCCATTAGACTTCCACTCTTTATTCTCACAGCTTCAAAGCCTTAAGAAAAGCCCCATCAGGTTAACATCAGTCCTGCATGTGGAGACTTAAAATGAAGACTCCATCTTTGATATCTGTTTGATATCTGTTTCCCACAGGCTGCTTTGATTCTCCACTTACCCTTGAAAACCTGATACCGGGCTGACCCTCAATGAGAGGCGATGACTGACACAAGTCGATGTGATCGGTCATTCCTAATTTTCCCAGTATGTAAGTGAGACGCCTTTTATGCTAGTTCCAGAAAGTGTTCGTACGCAACCGTTTTAAGGGTTGGCGACGTGATGAAAGAAGCCTCGTGTGGCGGAGATGGGAAGATTGAAGGTGAATGTCAGCCTTAAATCGAACACGAATTAAAAACAGCAGAAATAATTTATGTATTGAACTGTGTTATGTTAAAGAAAAGACAAAAATATGTATTTATTTTATAACACGGGAGCAATGAGGCAAGAAAGGGCAAAGTGTTAAACCCACTGTTTTAAATTTAAAAAGCTTAGATAAAAACATTTTAAAGAATGTTTGAATGTTTTCATTTTCACAAAGAGATTAGCTATTTTATGTATTTCCTATATAACTGTATAGTTTGGTCATTTTACTGATGTGTTACAAATTGGTCTTTTATTTCATTTTATGTGTTTTCATTTTTCACACAGTTTAAACCAGAAGTTTACATACACCAAATAAAAAGGATATGTCTTTTTTTTTCCCCTCACTGTCTGCAGTCAAACCAAACTTTTCCTGTATTAGGTCAGTTAGATTTACCATTTCTATTTGTAAAATGCCACAATAATGAGACAAAGAACATATCGGAGAATATGTCAGAAGTTCACAAAAAGTTCCTCAGTATTTGGTAGCATTGCTTTTGAATTGTAAATTGTGTCAGTTAACCTATCAGGAGTTTCCGAGTCCCTGACATCATCATTATTCTGTATGCAAACTTCTAAGTTTGAAGACATCCATATATATCCCTGATGTCTTTATTCTCTCGTTGTTGTGATGTTTAGCAAAGAAAAGACATATATTTTCTAACTGGAATAAAATAACAGGCGTTTGGTCTGATGATTTAATTTCACACAATGTGAAAAAAGGTGTGTCTCTGTTGTTATTCGGTTTACATAAACTTGTTCCAATTGTATTTCATTGTACTTTCACTGATTTCAGTTTTAAGACAGTTTTGTGCTTTTCTATAAAGTCCCAGACAAACCAACAACAGTCACTCTATCTCGCATATGCGTTAATAATTTACAGTGAATTAGATTAATCACTCACTCTCACTCAGTCAAGCATCAAATCCCTGCTAGGAGTTCTTCGCTCTCGGCCTCACCATCATCTCGCGATGAGACCGGTCGACTCGCGACAGTCTCGAGCTGCCCTTAAACTTGCAGTCACAGCAGCAGCACTGACGGCAACAATGGCCGCTTTCCGCAGAGCGGCAGCGCTGGCCGGCAAACTGAACCCTTGGTCTGCGACTAAAAGCGAGCTTCTTGGGGCTCCCAGCCTGAACGGACGACGGACTCGGAGGTGTCTGACAGCCGGGCTGTGTGCCGCAGCGGGAGGTGTCCTGGCTCTGTACTTTTATAACAAAATGTGGAGCGACAGGAAGAGGATGATGAGACGCAGCATCAATGGTCTGCCGCTGCCGTCCATCCCCACCATTGAAGCTAAAGAGAAGGTACGTGGCTACAAAAACAAGGCAGCTAGCGAGCCGGTTAGCTGTTGTGACACATAGCGACGTAAAAATGAATCTCTGTTGACACAAGGGCCCCTCTAAGGGCGAAAAAAGAGAGAGACCCCATTAAGAGAACAAGTCAAGTGTTGTGTATTCTAGGCATGCTTCCTTCCGCGCGCAGCTCCCGCTTTGGTTTTCCTAGCAGTTACCATGTTTTTTCCTCTCTCCCTCAGCTTTTTTTTTCTTTTTCTTTTTTGGGTGGGTAGAATGTGTCATTTATTTCCAACACGCACGGTGGAAACAGTTCGCTCACTGTTTGGCTGCAGAGGAAGGAGTGGCGCTCTCCCTCTCACTCTGGTGCTGAAATGACAACACGCGCTCCAACCGTCGTCACACTGCGCAGCTGCGCTCGTGACACTTTGACGGATAAAAACAACCCGACACATCTTAGTAAACACAATAATGTTCAAAATGGAAACACCACACTTTAAAAAAATTTAAAAATGAAATAAAAACATGATGTTTGTCAAGACAATTTTATCTGAAAGAGGAAAAGAAAAACGTACAAATATCACGGTCCTGCTGGTGAGACTGTAGGTTTGAAGCTCAAGACTGTCGCGAGTCGATTGTGTGGATTAAAAATTAACCTCCTTTTTACGTTAAGACCTGTGAAAAGTTATAAATAAATGTATTTTTAATAAATTTATAACCTGCCATGCTTTACAGTAGCATAGCAGTATTTCTGGGACTTTCCTGGTCATCAAACATAAGATTATATTTCATAGAGAAGATGGCTTGACTTTTAGATGCTTGTCAGATTTAATCAGTTGCACAAACTATATGCCACGAATAGGGGCGCTGCACCAGTGAGGGTGCCAAATCTATGACGTAAAAATTATTTTTAGTCAGCATTTTTTGCATTTAACAGTGGTGATGCGATCTGCTATAATGTGTCCATATTCACGTCAGGAAGTGCAAAGTTGCATCCCTGCACTACTCACACTAAAACTTGACTTAGACTTGTGATCTAAGACTCAACTTTTATGAACAACTCCTTCATATATTCAGGAGTAAAATCAATCTGCTACTTAAGCTATCGATTGCAGCTGATGCACTGCATATCAAATCAGTTAATTTTCACAAAACACAACAAAAAACAACAAAAATAACTATTTAATTGAGTTAAATAAATCTTTTCAATGTCAGGTAATTCTGACAATGAAAAGATTGTCAGAATCTTTTTGTTAGATTTCATCATGATCTTTTCATTAGAATATGGGCGATTCTAATGCTTTACTCTATCAAACTGCAATAGTAAGCTATGACTATGTTGTAAAGAGCAACAAAAAAGAAGTATTCAGTGGTATCCTGGAAATGTCATAATTCACAAAATGTCGATAGCAACTGAAATGCTGTTTTTGAGGGATGCAGTGTCTAATCAATAATCAGCTGCAGGCCTGTTGACGGTAGTCTGGGCAACCGATCTTTCAAAAGCAGTTTCCCTGTCAGTTGTGAGGGTTCTGGAGCTGGAAAACAAGTCGATTTTATTGATTAACTGAATTTGCTGTTTATAAAAATGTTATTTTTAGAAAATCTGATTTTTTCCCACCCTCCAGTTCAGTCATTGGGCTTCTGTAGTTCAGAGGGATGTTGGCCTGCTAAGGGCCAACCATTTTTTGCCCATCATGTTGTGGACTTTGACTTTAGGTCAACTCCCAGAAGGAATAACTGAAATTAAAGAAAGTGTCTTTAAAATATTTTCTGTCAGTTGTAATTTATTTTTATGAACACAAGACTAACACTAAGCATGCAGCTAAAGCTAAAATTAAAGTTAAACTGCTATTTGAACTTGCAGCTGTAATTTCAGTGAAAGTACTGACTATATAAACAACACACCACACGTATGATTATCCACTATGGTTTGTTGGTCTTTCACATAAAACCACAATACATTAAGATGAAGTTAACTGCTGTAGTGTAGAAAACATCAATACTTTTACATTGTAGTGTAGAAATGAATTTGAGGTGACTCTGTTTTGTAATCGCACTGACACAACTGGATTTAAACGGTGTAGTTTATAGAAAATACTTATTTAGAACACGGGCTGGTTTATAAGCGATACTGAGAACGGCAGAGGGAGAAAATAAAACACTGCAGCTGTGAAGGGGAGACACCCAGATGCCAAAGGGGAAAACACCTGGAGCATCTGCTGTGCAGTCACGAGAAGCAGGCAACACATCAGCTGCAGTTTTAGTGGTGGATACATAACTAGACAAGAACAAAGTGTACCATGTGAAGTCCAGTCGATGCTCCTTACCAATGAATAATTCTCTCTTCTCAGTGAAGCCTGCATGCTTCTATATCATGTTAAGCGGCATGGGATGTAAAGCCTTGTTGCCTTTGGAAAACTTTAAAAACTCCATTCATTAGTGAAAGTCAAACCCACGGGTGCAGAGTCTCCTAATCTCCATCACAGTTACTTCCCTACAATCAACTATTCATCTCTTACTCGCGCCTTCTAGAGCTCGTTTGGTAAAGGAAGCATCAAAGCTTTATGAATGAACTAGCATGCTCATTAGCATGATCGTTGAGCCGAGCACAAACTCAAACAAGCTTAAATATGGAAACCTCTCTGCTAATTGCACAGCTACAGTCTCTTTGTGGATCTCTGCAGCTAATCCAGCTGAAGTCACAGGTCTGTACTGAAAGGGAGAGACGGAGAGACCAATCAAGTAGAAAGTAGTACCGGCTTGTGTGTGTTTGTGTGTGCCTGTATTCTCTTGTTTAGTTGTAGCAGAAGAGCCGATGCTATTTATAATCTCAGAGAGCTGAATCGAGACTTGGTGCCAAGAATAGATGGATATGCTCATTATTAAAGTACACCGTTAAGGAAGAGGCTTGGATGCTGAAGTCCATGAGACTTAGGAGGCAGGTTTACGAAACTGAACAGGAGTTTTTAGTTTGTAAAGCCGACCTATTAGTATTCACCTGAGCTTCTCCTGGACTGCTGAAAATGCTATGATCTGTAGAAAAAGCTCTGAACATTTTTATCTGAGGATGTTTTCACACCTGATAGTCTGGTACACTTGACTGGGAATCAAAGTTGCAACGTTTGTTACATTTTCAGCTGGTGTGGTTCACTTTCACACTGCACTGTGTCAAATAAACCAAACCCTTAAAAAACCTATTTCCACCCTCGCCTGTGGTGGCGCTGCACCAAGAGCCACTAAAGGAAACAACACAAAAATCTCTGAAGAAGACACTGAGGGCAACCTTCTTCATCATGTAATCTGAACAAAAACTGAGAGGCATTAGATTTTAGCGTTTATAGAATTTCTCCTTTATCTTTGGCAAAAGAAAACAAAATATTTCTCGTGCTACTACATTTGTGTTCATTGTATTTACCCAGAATGCCTTGTGCTATAGTTCACTTCCTGTTTCTGGAGCAATCTCCAGCCCACTTGGCATTCACTTATGCATTCAAACTGTGCCAGAGTTCACTTCAACCAAACTGAGACTGAGGCTTTTGACTTTGATTACGCATACTGTGTAGTGTAGACTATTTTATGCTTTTCATATTAGGGGTGTGCAGATAAATATGTTGATCTGATAAATCTGTTGATCTGAGATCGGATGATACTCACATTCAAATAACTTGCATATTGATCAAACTGCTGATGTAAATCTGTACAATCTACGTAAAAATGTTGGTTTTACGTTTTGCAGGCACGTCCATTTGACTTTGAGGATGGAGATGTCTACATGTCGTCCCACGAGCATCGTTTCCGGATGTTCAGCTCTGTAGAGTACGAAGGACAGCTGTACATGACTCCACAGAACTTCATCGAGTCCGTTACCATGAGCGAACCAAGAAGTGTGTATCAGTTGTTCATGTTTTATATTTTTGTTTTCAAAAAAATATGACCGCTGTGCACATGCATAAGATCTTACCAACTTATGTTTTGTGTGGCACATGTTTTGGTTTAAGATCAAAAAACAATATTTCTGAGGTAAGTATTGATGAGCTGTTGGTGGCTCCGTGTCTTGGGATTTATCACCACTGTCACATAATATCCTTTCCCATTACTTCAAATTAACTAGATTACATTTTTAAAGACTTTAATCTAATTTTTAAATCAAGTGACAGTCATAATTGTGTTAAAAAAAAAGAAAGTTAAATCCACTTAATTTATTCGATTAACATCAACTCTTTACACCCAAAGGTTCACCGGATTTACTTTGAGTGTTAGCAAAACTTTAAAAAACCAAAAATACGATGAATTGGTTGAAATCGATTTATTACCCAGCCCTACCTTCGTCCAGTAGTGGGGTATAAATATGTACTATGTACCAGAGCCTGTTTGAATTTGAGGAAAACCACATTCAATCAAGACTTGATCACATGCTTCTTTTTCATAAGTCATGGAAGCTGTGCTTCATATCATGTTAGCTACCTTTATTTGGACTTGTAGTTTAGTTTTAAATGAGCTCAAATTCACTGACTCGTCAGAGGATTTTATAGGCCTCACATTACTGATCTTTGTTTTGTTTCCATCAGTGTCTGGGATTTATTTAACATGTTTATTTTGCCACGTTCTAAGGCCGTCAAAAATCCTCAGTTTATGAGCACATCTTTGCCGATTCTGTCAGCCTGCTGCTAGTTGTAACAGATTAGGTCTGAGCAGCCGGCCTCAAAGCAGATGGCTTTACAGCTTTTGTTTAGTCTGAGGTTAATGTTAGTCAGACGCACGCAGACACACATTCCATTCGCTCTCATGTACTCTCCCTCTCTTAACTTGTAAATATCTAAATTGGTGGGCTAAGCTTGAGTGTTCCAGGTTTGGAAATGTGATTGCACACTGATGCAATCAGAAACAATTTCTTTCTTTTTTTTTTTTTTTTTTGCAGCAGTCATGATTGAATAGCGTGCAGACCCGTGCACCTGTATGTGTGTGTTTACATCTCGGCTGTCATGCGATACGGCCGCTCGTAGCCTGTCAGCAGCCGCCATCCTCTGCCCCCTTTGAAGTTGAATTAGATGAACTTTGTTGTATAAAACAGAACAAAAGTAGTATGTGCTTTTACAGGGACATTCCACATACTACAAAGGCAGGTGAGGACTACTTCAGACAGTCCAAATGGGATCTGCTATGATGAGTGTATACACAGTGTGTGTGTGCGTGTGTGTTTGTAGATGTGTGTGTTGTGACTGTACCCTGCACATTAGGACCCCTTTCTAGATCATACAGATGCTATCTGACCAAGCCCACCCAAACTCTTCTCGTCTTTCTCCTCCTTTGTCTTGTTCTCTGGCAGACAAGAGGCCATGGAGGTCCCTGACCAAACAGGTGGGAAACACACTTTATATCTCTCCTTTTTCCTGCTTCTCCTCACAGGCAAACATCTTTTGCATGTTACATCTGCTGTTGTTTTCTTCGCACTGCATAGTTTTTTCAGCTAAACAAGCTTGACTTGCAGCGCCAGTACATGTATTGAACAAACAAGCTGCAAGGATGTGCAGGTCCTTTGTAATTTCCGCAAATTATTTTATGTTCTTTCCTGTTTTCTGGTTCTATCTTTTATCTTTCTTGCTTTGTTGTCATGGCTCTTTTCAATCTTTCACAACATTTCAAGATACAAGTAAAAATCCTTATCTCCTTACAGCTCCGCACATTTCTTGGATTAACTTCTGATTCTCTCTAGAATGCACTGAAGTCATCATTTTAAATTACCTGATATGTTTTCCATGGCATGGGACATTTAACTTTCCAACTCTTTGCATTATTTCTTCATAAAGTTCAAGTTAGAGCATGGCACCCTGTGTCTTTACAGTGTCTAGCGATTTTGATCATGCTTTTTGTGTGTTTATGTCAGGAACTGGAGAAAATCTTGTCAGATACTCCTCCCGTATGGAGAGGATCCTCCAAACTGTTCCGCAACCTGAGAGAAAGAGGTCAGCCGACACACACATGTGGATACAAGCAGTTCATCACTTCTCTGAATTTATAGCTCAAATCTTCATCTCATCTATTTTTTTGATGTACAAAGTGTACAAATTCCCACCCAGCTGACCATACCATTAATGTTTTTTACTTTGTAAATCAGGCGCTACGATTTACAAATCTCTTCTCCGTTTTGTAAAAATATATAAATAAGGCTAGGTGTTTTTCTATTTCTCAATCTTAATGTAATTTGTAGTGCTTAATGTAGTGTGTTTAATGACTGAATTGTTTGTATTTCCAATTGGCTGCTCACTGATCAAGATGAAAAGTCACCACTTTCCTTCACCAGACATTTATTTTCTTGATGCCTCTTTAGTTCATTTGTTCCTAAAAGAAAAAAAAAGACAGTTTTTTAATACGACTAGTGGAATATCTTACATAACACAGGAGGTTGCATATTTTCATTAATTATTTGCTGAAATCCACGCTGCCTGAACAAAAAAAACAATCAAATGACTTTAGGACAAGATCTTTAAAATAATCGGAGAAACCTTCAGTTTTTTTATTTTTTTTGCTGTTTTTTAACACGGCACAGGGCTTCGTTTTCAATCTCTGATTAAATGACGCTTGTGAGTTTTTGTTGCACTGTAGGTGTCACTAATCCAGGTTGTCATCATGCTGTTCCTCTCAGCAAAACAGCCTGCCGAGAAAAAGGAAAAAAAAAATAAAAAATCAACCCCCTTTTCTTTCCTCTCCTCTGGTGAAAGATGAGAAATAAGCTTGCCCTAATTAAGCATTTGCTAGAGGAGCAGATAACAGAGAAAGCACAGTCAGGGACCGACTCCCCATAGTGATAATTACACTGAAACACACACATTCAGGGAGATGCTAAAAATAACATGCCATGTGTGATTCACTTCCTCTCTAATGATACTAAAATTATGCTCAGGTTGTATCTTATACCAGGGTTTGGTTTGGTCTAAAGGGACACATGTAGGAGGACTAGTTTCACTTGAAAGTGTAGAAAACAACGAAATGAGGGTAAGAAGTTAAAAAAAATCATCACAATGATATGGGGATGTAGAGAAGCTGAGGAATGTGAAAAGCTAAAAATAAAATCATTAATAATAATACATAATTTACTTTAATTACTTTCAAACATTTATTTTGGTAATTTACCTTGATGTAATTCAGCTTTATTTCAAAACTTTCTGTTGTGTAAGCTACATATGGGTATTTATCTGTGTTTGTAAATGGCAGAAGACACTTAATGCTACATCCCGCTGAACACAAAGACTGCTATCACTGAATTCTGGAAATACATTAGGATTCCTATGGATCTGACTAATTCAGACAAGTAATACTGCACAGTGTTGGCTGGGCTCAGCTCCACAGCTCATTATTTCAGTGCTTTTCTGTATTTATACTACATCAGGCTTCACATTTACATACAAGTCTGAGTTAATGCAAATTCCTCTTGTGAGCAGTCTGAGGTCCCATTTCTTCTAACCTCAACCTTTAACAAAAGGACATTTTGCAAAAGGGGAAATTTGTTGGGGCTAATGTGAAATTGGGGTAGGTTTACTTTTACAGTCTACTTTAACATAAAGGATGCATATGGCTAAATGTAAATAGTTGGAGAACTGTTAGTATCTATGGCTGTAGTTCACAGTTTTGCAGTTTTCTGCCTTGTCTTTTGAGGTTATTCTAAGATGCTACAGAGCACTTACAGAATTTGTTTTTTCTAGACCTCGCAAAAAAAAAGCTTGAAACTTTCTCCGTTAACCATAATTTCACTGGAAAATTTGGAGAATTTAAAGAAGTTTCATCATATGTAGGTATAAACAATTAGCTTTTTTTTACAGTCAATGAGGTGCTTGAACTTACACTTGATTCTATCTTTAGATTCCAGGTTTATTTGTCTTTTGAACAATTATTAAGATTTACTGAGCTAAAGGAAGAGTTTGGTATTTGCAGGAGCTGCACTATCTACACTAGTTGTAGCGATGTACAGTATGGCCTGTGTTCAGCGAGTTGTGGCAGATGGCAGCTCACACTGAGCCAGATTCTGTTGGAGGGTTTTTTTTTTCCTGTAAAAGGAGAGTTTATGTTTCTGTTGTTGCTGCTAAGGTTGTCATGATATTAAAATTTCCAATTCACTATCAGTACAAAGAAAAATTGTTAGTATGTGGCACTATTTCCGACATTCCTGTGGCATTTTTTCAAAGAACAGCGTTCTTTCTTGTCGAGAGCCAGAAATACGATTAATGTAAACTTTAAACCAAACTAGGTGAGCGATTATTTAGTCACGCTTAGGTGCATGTAAGTTTTATTTTTAGTCCTATGCCTTTCATCATGATTTCATTAAGATTTTTTGAACCCTTTATTCGTGAGTGTGTCGCAATGTAAACATTCAGGCTGTCTGCAGAAACCCGGGCAGCATTCTGGTCTTTCCAGGTCTGGCTCTGCGCCGGTTTAAGCGAGTCCGGTTCCAAACCAGCTGCTCCACACAAAGCAGTCTGGATTCAGCTAAACACAAGGCTCACACTCCGACTCCCAACCGGTGTCATGCTCGCCGTCACACGCACTCGTCACGCACGCCGGCGGGAGAGCGAGTCACTCCGATCTATCTGATCGATCAGACACAAAAAAGTGAGAGGAAGAGAAAATCTAACTCTTTAAGCTATGTTCCACCTACTTATCCAAACACACACATTCACAGAGAAACAAGCGTGTCTGCCGCTGGATACGTTTGTGAACGCTGTGTGGGGCCAAATGGCTGCTGGTGGCTCGGTTGGCAGAAGACACATTTTGAGATTCTATCTCCACAGCCGGGAGGATTAAGGGTGCGTCAGTGTGTGCGGCTGTGTGTGAGGCCCTGAGATCCAGGAGCTTTAAACTTCTGTAAACATAGTGCAGAAAATGCCTTAAATGTGACCTTCCTAACTTTCCTGTCTTGATCTCATCACTAGGAATCATCTCGTACACGGAGTATCTGTTTCTGCTCTGCATCCTGACAAGTGAGTCTGCTCAGGCCTTATGCCTTCTCCTTTCACTATATTCTTCCTTTTTTATCAGATATGGCACTTGGTTTTTACCCACAGTTACGATCTTGCAGCAAGATTGACTTTTGCTATTTGAAAGGGAAATGATATACATGCAAAACTTGTAGTTTCTCCATTTTTTTTTGTTGAAGCCTTTTATCAGGATGAGGCTTGTAGTTGCAGCAAATATTTTATAATTTCCTTTTCAAAATACCGTCTGACCATATTTTTTTAAAACACACAGTCATAAAAATCACAAAGTGCTTTACAATAAAGGAAACAAATCAATAATAATAAATAAAGATTTTACAAATCACGAACGGTTTCTAAAAAATTTGTTTGTTTTTCCATCCAGTATTGTAATGTAACTAAATTTCTTAAGTTTTATATATTGAATATAATATGAATATATAATGGTTCTAATGCCAGAAAATGCTTCAAAATATTATATATTTTTTTCCATGTAGAATAAAGGTTTCAGTCTTATAAAACTGTATTGTAGCATGAAATTTTCCTGCTCAGGTTTTGTCCCCTCCACACATTTTAGATCTTGAATTAGAGCACATCAAATGCAGCCCCGACTTGATAAAAGCTGTGAATAGCCCTCCAGTTTAGTCCCTATATCCCTTTAAGCAGATGAAAACATGCACCATTAGTTGCAAGATTACACAAGCATCCAGAGTTTTCCTAAAAGAACAGGGTACATCTCAGAGAAACTTCATTTACTGAAATGAAACCATTATTTCCTTCTGTGCAGCATGTCTGCTATGTCTTCCCTCGCTATTTCTGGCTTTAAAATTACCTTCAGTAAACGCATGCATGCACTCACACCGTGTGTGTTTTCCTATCTGTTCTCCAGAACCACATGCTGGCTTTAAGATTGCTTTCAATATGTTTGATGCAGACGGCAACCAGATGGTGGACAAGAGGGAGTTCTTGGTGGTGAGTTTCTAGCACAGAACCATCAAAGAATACATATCTGTGTTATCTTGGTTATTAAATGTACTGACAGCCAATGTTATAAGATTACTTTTGAATAAAATGTGAAAAAAAAGTCAAACGTTCAACAGTTTGTTTCACTGTGTTTTTTTTTATATTGTACAGTTGAACATTTAAAATTTACAATCCTATTTCTTTATTGTGAGAATTTATCCCGAGTGGCAGCAAAATGTGAATAAAATTATGACAATATGAAGAAAAATATTGTGTACATGATCAAATGTGATGAATGTGAATTACACTTATGTTTTTGCATGTTTACTAATTTCTTGTAAATAATGAATAGTTTGGAGATGTGATTTTTTTATATGTTTCAATCCACATTTTTGTCATGTTTAAAGCACCTGAAAAGGCCTGATTATGAGAGCACCTTATTAAACAGCTTAGCAGAGTGATTGTAGCTTTTCTGAAGGTCTTCACGCGTGTTATATACACAGCAGGATGCGAGGTTTTAACTGAAAACGCTGCAGGCGGGAAGGGATTGGAGTGAGTGTGGAGGTGGGTGGGAGTGGGGTGGTACTACAGCAGCAGGGGGTGGTAATGGTTTAAAATCCTGTGGGAGCAGCCAGGTGCTACTCAGGGTATATTTCCCACATTGGATGTTGTTGTAAAAATGGATGAGGATTTCTGTGCTTTTTAAACGTTAATAGTTGCAGAAAGAAAATCTTTAAGTCTTTTTTTTAATAGGGCAGGATGATGCGACAACTCAGCATTCTATTCTATCATAGTAAATAGTTTTTAGGGTGTCCAAACTTTGTCAGTTAGGGTTTATTTTGATGAAGCACAACATTACATAATACAAGACCGCCCATGTTAATAATAATAATAATAATAATAATAGAAGTGGGCATTTATAGTATTATTTATCATGATAAAATTGTTATCACGATAGTAACTGTAAACGTTTTTGCTTGGATCTGAAATGTTTTCCCTCATTCCAGCTCCAAGAAATCTTCCGGAAGAAGAACGAGAAGAAGGGGAGGAGAGGAGATGCGGAAAAGTCAGCTCAGTTGGTAAGAGTGCTGTAGGAAGGCGACATTGTTAGTCATGTTTGTGGAGTGACGTTTACAGCTATTTTTTTTACAAGCATTGACTATAATGATGCTCCTATAACCTGCAGGACAAATTAGAGGTGCAAAGATCGACAAAGATTTAAACTGATTTTATAAATGTTGCTTCAAGCAGCTTCTGTCACTTTTCAACACTGTTGAAAGTTAAATCAGTCAAAGTTAATAAACAGAATTTGACACCATTCAAGATAACGATCATCTGTAGAAAATCAGACATGAAAACAAATGAAGTCTTTCCTGACTAGTGTGGACTGCATGCTGCCTCGTGAAAGCTGACCATGTCGCAACCGTGTTGTTACCGTGACGATTATCCCTGATGTCTACTTGTTATATCTGATATATTTTCAAGCTTTGTCGTCCTCACCTCTGCTATGGTGGAAGCTCAGGAATAACAAGCAGCCTTGCATTACAACACGGCCTGCATCATTCATAAGCATATCCACGTTAAATCCTACTGACATTCAAGCTATTTAATACCTAAGCTACTTCATATCACAAAAGAAGCACAGCTACCTTCAGTTCTCATGTTTGCATTCACTTGATGCTCTTTGAATGTCACAAAATTAGCATTGAAAAATAAACTGCTTTCAGTGACAAACTGCGATGCTTTCGTCACTGGAAAACTAAATGGGACCTAAACTTGTACTGAAAAACCATTTAAACTACACTTATAATTGCAATTACCTTTGAAATAACAAGTTCCTCTTAATAAAATAATTCTGTTTAAGCACATCAGCTGATACAATTGCTACTCGAGTACATTAAAGCTACAATTAGTAACTTTTATATCAACATGTTTTTTTCATATTTGATAAAGCTGTCACTATGTCCTGACAGTATAAAAGGAGACAGATAATCTATAAATGAATGGAACTCCTCTACCTCCTCCCAGTGGTCCTACTGCCACCTGCAGAAATGCACTGCTCCCCATCAGAAACAGCCAACCAGAGCCAGGAGGAGGGTCTTAACGCTGTCAATCATTCCCATGTACGGGCTCCTCAATATGCTAATGGGGGAGAAATCACCTAATGTCACAGGAAAACTGTTTACCCGCCGTCATGGGTGTATCCATGGCAGAAAGGGGGAGGGTGTTTTCAGCGTGTACACAAACATGATTGACAGCACTAAGACCCACTTCTTAGCTCTGATTGGTTGTTTTTGACTGGGAGCTTTGCATTTCTGCAGATGACGGTATGACCACAGGGAGAAGACAGAGGAGCTCGATTTTTTTCACAAATTATCTGTGTCATATCATACTATGAGGTTAGTGACATTTTTAACAAATATGTTAAAAAAAACATTTTATAAACGTTTTTTTAAAGGAAGCATCTTCTCTTCCTGTAGGATGGACAACAGTTGATACTGAAATAATTAATTAAGCTGCAGCTTCATTCCTATTAATTTAGCTCTAGCCTATTGCAGATAATTTAAGTAATGTTATGTAATATGTTGTACCTGACAATGTGTTTACCTCGTCTTTTAAAACTCATCTTTACAAGAATGTTTATTTCTCAAATACTGTTAGACATTAAAATTATTTATGCTTATTTCTCACAATGGTAATATTTGCATGTACTATATTTACCATAGCATATATCTGTACAGTTTGGCGTTATGTTAAACACAACATCTATTTCTTTATATGAAGAGTAAAATTAGTGCTTATTTCTGAAGCTTTACGCATTTCATTGCATTAATAAAAAGCACTGAATCCTGCATTTAGAATTTAAACATCGTTACATGTACAGTTCAATCCTGGTGAAGCATATAACTCACAAAAAACACTTTTGATAGTGTTAAACAATCCAAACAAAAACATTAACTTTGCCTCACATGCATTAAGCTGCTCTGAGTCATGCAGTGCTTGCTGTTGTAATGCAAGGTATGAATTCAAAAATTTTAATCTCAGATGTGTAGTAAATGACACATCCTCCTTCCTTGCATGTACTAACATGTATTTTACCTTTTCTTCTCCTCCTCTCTTCTGACTGCATGCTCTGTCCTCTTCTGTCTCTCCCTCATGTCTCTCTCTGTGCGTTAGAGTATGCAGCTGTATGGATATCAGGTTGCCCCCATGAGCAGCGTATGTATCCCCAGTCATAATTTATTAGTCTCCTTTCGTTCTCTTTTGACACATGAAAAAACAGATATGATGATGATGATGATGAGGAAGGAGAGAACCATCGGTGTCTGTGTTCACGGTTTCAACATAATAATCGGAACACAAACAGAAACTGAAGTTTTCCTAAAAAGTCTTACATTTTTCTCCGTTTTGCTTTGTTTTGTTTCTTTGGTTTGTCAGGTCAACAGGTAAGTTAGGGCTTTGGTTAACTTGCCTGGACAGGTCATCGTCTCAGTAAAAACAGTCATATCACAGTTTAGTAGATGAATGAGTCCATGTTTTTCATCTAAGTCTACAGTCAAGGAGAAGGTTTTTGTTAGTCTCTGATTCCAACGACATTAAAACTTAACGTCTGTGGCTGAAAACAAATCTAGATCTTTATCAATATCTGCACGTGTTTGTAGAAAAATAACGATGCTTTGACTCAAATCCAAAAACTGAACAATTCCTTCTCTCCTCAAGATTTCCTCTTTTAATTTCTAGACATTCTTCTACTCTAATTTAGAAGACAGGGTAAAGGCTGGTTTCTACTGTCTCCCAGTTTGGTTCTTTAATCCTCACAAGTGACATTTTCCTCTCATAAAAATAGGTCCAAATAAAGGCCATACATCAAACAAGATGCTTATGTACCTTTCTTTTAAAGAAAATAGAAGAAATCAAGAAAATACGTTGTAATTAATTTGTTCATGCCAGAACACTTTGATTATATGACGACTGGGCTTGCCGTTACTTCACTGCTTCCTCTCCAATTTCCTCTATAAACCCAATTTGGAAATCATTCTGTGCTCTACTAATTAAAAAAATACATCAGGTTTTTAAGTTTTTCTGTGTCAGTTCTGCATTTCTTTGGTGTGGAGTGCTTTAAATAGCATTTTCATTCACCCATTTACAGGCAACAAAATCACCTGTGACTTGATTCAAATCACTGGGTGCAGCAGATGCCTTTATAGTGATTGTGACGATTTGATTGCAAGATTTGGCACAGAAATTGTTTTGCATCTTTGCCAAACAAGTATCTATAAGGTTTATAGTCTAGTATCGGACAGTTCAATTAAAGAAGAATTGGCTTTATTTCTATAAGTGATGGGTATTTTTAAATCACTCTTTTAACATCTCTGTAGACGTAAACTCGTGGCCTAAAGAAGTCTTCAATCGCTCCAGTCCACCTGATCCTATGTCTCCAGTAAAATCCTCTGTGTTTGAATTCTTTGATGCCTCGGTGAAAGATGCAAATTGAGGCTGTGTGTCCATCTGTCATGCCAGCTGACCGATTTGCCCTCTAATCGGGGAAGCAGTGGGGTGAATGGACATAAGAATAGCAGCAACAGAGTAATACGTTTAAGAGGTCAGCTGAAATGAACTCTTACTACAAGTGGGATGTGACTTTGATGGTCTGAAGCTCCAAAACACAATCAGTGTTTTTCCATTTGAGCCCATGTTTAGGTACGATCTGTTCTGTGTGTGTTAGTGTTTGGGGGAGGTTCTCTTTATTACAAAGAGAATGGATGATTTCATTATTGGCGCAGGCCTCTCAGACTGCTGTTAGTGTTGTCTGAGCATTTCAAACAGAATATGACAAAACACTAACAAGACACATTTTTCTATTTTCAGATTTCATCTTAAAGTAATTTTTTTAATGATTTTTGCCAGAAAAGCTGTATATATTGTTTTAATAGTGGACTAAAAATAATAGTTAAATCTGATATTTAGACAATTTAGTGCAAAATAGCTTTATTATTTACTAATATTTCTCATGAAGACACAAAAGCTGGCAATTTTCAGTCTCTTTATGAACCGTTTTCTTCAGTCTTGTTCCACCCTCTATACGCAGCTCTCTGTTTTCCACAAACACACACTACTTGTTCTGTCAGTGCTGTGATGGATAGCTCCATTGTCACTACGGAGTTGAGAGTGGCGCAGGGTCATGTTAAAATGGCCGCAGTGGTTTTCTCCCCAGAGAGAGAACCCAAGGTGGGTGGCCAGGCGTTTCACATGGCAGCTCTATCTGTTTTACTACAAATATACTCTGCTGTAACAAGTAAACACTGCTGCAGTATTGTAGTTTTACTGGAGTGGGTTTATTGTACTATCTTAAAAAAACAGTCAACTTATAGGGTACAACTTTGAAAAGCAATCCTTTGATAAGTGACCATTTTAGAGAGAAATAGATAAAAAGTAGATTTGTAACCACTAAACATAGGTGTATTTATTGATTCTGATCCATTTTTATGTTTTGTACAAAGATGGACATGGACGTATTATGCATCAGCATGTGTTTATTAATGGCATTAGTAAATTAAGCTGAAATATTTCATGATTTAAAAAAAAATCATCTCTTAAAATGATAGTCTTTGCAAAAAAGTGTGGTTTTTTTCCAGTATCGCAAAAGGTTTGTATTTTTAAATCCAATATATGCAAAAAAGAAAAATGGTGTCAACACTGATTGTGATGGATGTTTTTAATTGATTTTGTTTTTAATAACTCATCAAAAACTAATGTTTTCCCGCATTCAGGATGTGCAAATTGATTCACAGCACATGAAAACTCACATTAGTGATCAATAATACAAATACGTCACTTTTTGAAGAGCGTTCAGTGTCAAACAAGTAGAAATAAAATTGCAATGGTTTTGTATTAATAAGAGTAATATTTATTTATTTATTTATTTATGTTTTAGTCATTAATTTTTAGTGCTTTATTTGATATTTTGTGTAGTATCATGTTGGTATGTTTTTACAAAGAATATATGAAAACTGTCTGAGCATATAGCCAATTCACATCATAGATATTTTTTGTTTTAACTGAATTGGAAGTGAACTGATCCTGGACCTGCTTGACCACTCCTACAGGTGTTAAAAAAAGACAGCCAAGAGTTTGTGGCGCGGAGTTACTGGGACGTTTTGAGGCGAAGCGCCAGTCAAGTCCTCTTTTCTGACCTGGCGGAGGTACACAGACCCAGTTGTCCCTTCATCCCTCCATTTGTCATCCCTTCATTTTATGTCTTAATGCCATAGTCTTAATATACATCCTCGTTTAATATCCCCGAGAAATTTTGCCGCGCCCGATTTGACGAGAATAACCTCCGAAACGTTCACCTTCAGAATAAAAGCCTCCTATTGTTTCCTTATCAATTCCTTTTTAATGAGTCGTAATGTTTCCATCCGGTCCCTCCATATTGCTTTTTTGTGTTTCTGTGCCGTGTTGTGTCTTTGGTGTCAAATCAGTTTAGAGCAATAACAGAATTATGATCAAGTAGACTGCAGAACACATTCATTTGGCTTAATATGATAGTATAGCATGTGCATTTTTATTTATGTCTGGATTCACATAGGTAATATGTGTCATTTTAAATTACAAATGTGTTTATTTTCAAAAATATTAAGCAATATTCACAGCGTTTCAGCTTTTTAAACTGAATTATGATCCACATAACACAAGCGGCTGCCTATAAATGAATAAAGTATATAACTCCATGCAGTGAACAGGTATAGTACTGAGGTGAATCCTAATATTAGCAGGTTAGCATGTTAGCAAGATCCTTAAAGAAGCTCACTCAAATTTTGCTACAAAAAAAACTGCTAGGCTGCAGATGCTCTACTGTACATTACAAATGAAAATGCTTAATTTATTATTTATACGAATTGTAATGAGGTGTTGCAAACTTTTACAAAACGTAAAGATAAAACCTAATTTATTTTGAAAGGTTTTGACCAAAGACGGAGGGTATTTTATGTATAATTACAGGATGCATATGCCTAATTAATTACATCACATATCAATGTTATGAAGATCTCCTGTTCACTTTCTAGTTCACAAGACAGATGAAAATAATTGTTTATATACCACAGAAACAAACTGTAGTTTTTGCTAGTGGAAAGTATTTGTAGAGCTGAAACATTTAGACAAAATAAAAAGAAAATAGTCACACTTGACCTCAATCTTTTAGTTTCAACTTTGACTTTGGTTTCTGAGAACAAAAGGATAAGACAAGGATGTGTAATGATTAATAAGAGCTAGCACAGTGCTAACAGGTTAGCTGACTAATGACAGACTGGCGGCTGTGGTTAGCAGCGGAAGCTACTGTTGAGGTAATAACAGTGCTGCTCCTCGGGGCCGACCTTGTATTTATACCGAGCAGTCTTTCATCTGTCGGGATGTAAAGTGGACAGGACAGACGAATCAGACGGAGGCCGAGGAGCTGTCAGCAAAACAAAGACATGTCAAGCTTTTGAATTATTAAAATCAACTTTTAATGTTCATTGTCAGCCCACTGGCTGAACAGTTTTCAAGGAGGGATTTATTTTTTATTCGCTTGCTGAGTCACTTAACTCTAACATGGTCAGATGTTTTTTAATCAGCCGTGTATGGTTTTTAGGTCTGACTTACATGGTTTTCCATTTGTGCAGTTCTGTTTGAACTGCTTATAAATTGGTTAATATGATTTAAAGGATACAACAGCTTACATACAATAAATAAGGAGTTAAAGACCAGTTTAAAACTTTTGCACAGCACGGTATAGAGTCATGGTAAAACATAAGTACAATCTATCAGTTCTGTGTTTTTATAGATCCAACTTTTTTTATCTAACCAAAACCTTAAACGGAAAAACGTACAAACCTTAGATGTGTACAAAATAAAAATGGCGTATTTGTTTTTTGTTTTTTTTCCACCAACAAATTTGAAATGTATAACAAAAAAAAAAGGGTCAGAGTCACAACAAAAAGCGCAAAATGAAAGGGCTGCTTCAAATCCAGAGGAATCTGATCTGATAAGTGGAAAACCTGAGGGTAAAGAAAGACAGAAAGAGATCTAATCAGAGTCAACAAAACAAGGCGAGAGAGGCCGAAAGCAGATGACACAGGTCAGCAGACTGAACAAATGTCGAGGTACAAAGCGAGGTGAGAAGAAAAGCATTTCGGGAAGTACATTTAAGGGAAAAGAAAGAAACTAGGTTGTATTTTGAGAAAGATGTGTTTACTCAACAGATTAGTCCCTATTGTAACCTTGAAGAGTGTGTGGGGGGGATTGGCACTGAGTGACAGGCAGACAAGGAGCGAGGTTAGGAAAGGTGCCCTGGTGTTTGTTAGATGAAGAAGACACTGACAGGTAGGATGGAGAGAAAGGAGATCAGATTTATCAGAGCAGCAGCGGAAACGGGAAAATACGACACGTAAAAGCAGGAAAGAAACAGTAACAGGATGGGATAAAAAAAAGAAGCAAGTGAGCATTAGAAGAGGGGATGCGGTGCCTATAAAAATATTGAAAGTTTTTTATTTTTACCTTTTGTCATGCCAAAAAACGTGAACTTTTTCCACAAGTCAAACTTTAACGTATTTTTAAATGCGATAAAAAGGTTTTCAACTTTTATTTTCTACCAATGAAAATGTGGAAACTGCACATTCACCTTCCTTTAAATTCAGTCAACTAATTAGGAAATATATTTTCACCATTGGAGATACAGCGGCTCTATGTAAATGTTCAGAAATTAGGGAAAGAACGTCAGTCAACTAAAAATTCAACTTTTTCCTCTACATCCAAACACTACGTACCCAGCATGACGAGGCGTCACTATTTCCAGGTTTTTATTTGTAAAATAAGACCAGATATTATTGCATTTTTTTTTGTTCACTTTGCAATTATAACGTAAAATCCCTTTAAAATACATCATAACTTGTGGTTGTAACCTGACAAAATGCAAAAGTTGAATACGTCCGTAGCCCGAAGGTGTGGGCTGACTGATGTGAATAAAGACCGACAACGGGCCTTTCCTCACGAGCGTTACTCACAGGTCGGGAGGGTGAGAAAGAACGTTTAGCGTTTACATCGGTAATTACTGTTTTTACTCTCGGCACCCCCGATCAAAGACAGCCGAGCTCGCAAACACACACACAGGTGGACAAACAGACGCATGCATTCGCCAGGTGTTGGCTCGTGCCTTATAGGCGTGGTAACCATTACGATGTCAGGAGGATGATGAGCTCACGCTCCTCCCGACACTCTTCCAGGAAAGATAAGCTTGTTATGATCAGAAGAAGACAGAAAAGACTCCTCTAAATCTGTGCAGTAAAAAAAATGTTTTTGTGATAAATTATCACTTAATTCCATCTAGAAATCTTTTCTTGCATAGTCATAGTTTATTGAACCGGTGCCCCCATTTGCTGTCACTTTTCTGTCTTTGAATTTGAGCAAAAAAAAAAAAAAACTAATAAAAAAGAAAAAGCGCAGCCATTGTGGGCAGAAATCCATTTATCAAGCTAGATTCCTTGTTTGGATTTTACTTCTGACAACGGCTTAGTCGTTTTAAGAGAAAAACAACATGACTGTGAGGAAGAGGGGATTCCAGTTAACGGGAAAGAGAGGCAGAGACACACACCATCTGGATGCTGTCTAGTTGTCTGCACAGCTTGTGTGTCATAAAGACTTTGGTAATGTGTCAGTTTAAAGATAAAAGAGCAAACGTATTGTTATGCTGTTTGTTAGTAATAAAGGGCTTAGTGACAAGAACATCCAGTAAAGTGACACAAGAAAGGCAAGACAATGAAATCATCTGAAGCTCAGCTCATGTTTACATGAAGGTGGTCCTCCCAAAGAGACAAAAGTGAAAGAGGACGTTCAGTAAAGTCATCCAGTTCTCTCAGCAGCGATCGGCATGTCATAGGAGGTTGGTTAGTGCGTCAGCTTGTCTGGAGTTTGAGTTATTTCCAAATGTTTTCCACCTTTAATGATAAACCTGTAAAATTTAACTGAAAAACAAACTGAAATATTTTCTTTGGAGAGGCAGGAGGCACCTTTAAGCAGCAACCATTTGGTATCAGACTGTAGCTGAAATAATTTCCAAGCTATTTTACTTACCATGTATGTATTTTTGTTCAGTTTTAGCTTAATTATGGTTCTGAATATGTTGGGGGGGGTTTCAACAAACTGACTTTTTTTTTTTTAAATATGCTTGGTCCAGTTAACAATTAATCGATTACTAAATTAGTTGATTAATCTAATTAATGATATGAGCCCAACATAATTCAACTTCCAAAAGAGGCAAATAAATCTATGTGAATAATTGTGACCTTATCTTAACTTGGTCACTGATATGTTCTTGTTCCAGGGTAAAAAAAACAAACAGGAACAACATATAAAAGTTAAACAAACACAACAAAAACTGTTTTCTTCCTGTCTCATGTGAACCTTGTCATCTTGTTTGACTTGTCCTTCTTGTCCCATGTTGGACTTTAGGATTTTACCCTTGAGGTAGAACCACGAATGGCATCGTGGTGATGATATTTATGATGATGATGATGATGATGATGATGGAAATGGCATAAGCGCTCCTCTTAATTCGAATGAAATGAGATTTTCATTCAATCTGACGTGTGCGTTCTTCTCAGCATGGCTGTGGGTTTGACTCGCGGGTTGGCTGGGTGGGGGCATGGTGGGCAGCGAGATAGAAGATGGCCTCTCTTTTTTCCCCTGATGCTTAAAATCATCGTCACCTTTTACTAAGAGCTATTCATTACATTCTTCATTTTCAAAAGGATTAGGAATTGTGCCTGTCACCTAGTTAGAGACTAAAGCTTAAAGAGTTAATCAACAGAGAAAACACACAGAAGTTACGCCTTAAAATCCCATTGAATGGGTTTCAAATGACCAGGATCACTTAGGGAACATTCACTTCACACACTCTACGGAGGAAGGAAGACCAAACACAAAAAAATCAAGATAGTAACGCCATCTGAGTTTGAAAGGTGACAGACCGGATGGCCATCAGTTAAGGGAAAAAGGTGGAATCTGCTGAAATGTTTTATGCATCTGTGCTTACGTTGGGTTTGTGCGGCGCTTCTGTTTGGGATGTGATGTCCTGTTCACATGTTCCTGTGTGACGTCCGTTGAGAAATGCATGAAATGTGGTGTCCTCCATGTGTTCTGTGTGTGCTCCATGATGTGTTTGTGGGTTATTTTTGAGCTGTTTGTTCAGAGGTGTGTTCAACGTGATCTACCTGTTCAATGTGCTGACGGCCAGTCCATCCCCACTCCTCTTCCGACCTTTAGCATGACTCTTTTTGTCATTGTGTTATGTGCTAACTGTGCACTTGTTCATCGGTATTAGTTTGTATTTGAAGCTACCGCAGCAAACCTCCGGACCAGCCTGGACTGCACAAATCTGGATATGATGACCCTGTTTTAATAATAACAATAATAAAAAGGATTATTTTAACTTATAAGAAAAACAGATGGAACATTTTCCTGGCTTTACATCGGGGATTGGAGTACCCTATCTGCTTTTTTTCTTCTTGCAAAATTATTCATACTTTTACTTAAGACAGGCTTCAATACTTTTCATTTGGATTTCATGTGATAGGCCAACACAAGGTAATGGCACAACCGCAAAACCTAACTTGACATGACCTTTGACCTAAACTCACACAGATTGAGAGCCTTTATCATCCTTCGTAAGGATGAACTGATAAATCGGTCGTGATTTCCTTAATAATTTTGGGTAACTGGTGATCAGCCGACATGTACACGAGATATCAATTTCATCCAGTGATATTATCTGCCTCCGTAAATGTCTGAAAATCTGCCACTGTCCCCTTTAACTCAGTTATGTGAAAGGGTTGATTGCCCTTCAGATGACATTGTTAGTATAGTGACGTGAGACTAGGATGGAGGTTCACCTTCCAGCAGGACAACAATCTGAAGCAGCCAGTGTTACAGTGGTAGCTGTAGATCAAAGTATAATCATATGTTACAGTGGTCCAGTCAAAGTCCAAAGTTCTGAAACATGTGTGCCACACTTTTCATTTCTTTCTTTGTTTTTGTAAAATACATGAATAAATAAAAAAAATCTTTTTCCTTCCAATTTAACAACTGCACACATCCGTGTACTGATCTATCACACAAAATCTCAATGAAGTATTTTGAAGTTTTTGCTTGTATCACAGCAAAATATGAAAAAACTCAACGCAAGGCAGTATGTTTTGCAGCCTAGACTGGTTTTGTTTGATATCTTCGATGGCTGTTAATGATTTCAGCCGATATCTGAGGTGAAGCTGTGTTTTTGTTCATCCGGTGCATGTCGTGCATTCATGCAGCAACATTCTGGCTCCTGCTCGTCTGCCTAACCCGTACCAAGGCTGGATCCTTGACAGACTCGCCCCCTTTCCTCTGCTTGTTTTTCTCCTCCAAACCAGCATCCTTTATGATACATCTCTCTAACTCTGTCTCTGATAGCGCTCGGATGAGACCATCACTATTGACACCACCATACTGGTCCATTTCTTTGGAAAGAAGGGAAAAGCAGAGCTCACCTTTGATGACTTCTACAGGTACCTGGTCATGCTGACCACATGGTCAGTGTCTCTTTTCTCCCCTCCCACCTCCCTCTTCCTCACCATCTATTCCTTTCTGCTTGGCAGGTTTATGGATAACCTCCAGACTGAGGTGTTGGAAATTGAGTTTCTGACCTATTCCAAAGGAATGACCACAATTAGCGAGGAAGACTTCGCCAAAATCCTGCTGCGCTTTACCAACGTCGAGAACATCAGCGCGTACATGGAGAACGTGCGCCAGTGTATTCCGGACGAAAAGGTGCAACGCACACGTAAACGAATAATACTTTGAGAGCACTCCGCGTTACTCTTTTCCGCATATCATTAGATTCGTTTCTTTTTTCCTTCTGTACTGGTGCTGATGCCTTTCAGGCAGTTCACTCAGCCTATATTTTCCCAGTGTGGTGTCCGCCTAGGGCTGTTGATGCTCTCAGCACTTCAACACTTCTTCCCTTCACTTGACCTCACACAAAGATGCACACAAACACACTTTTAATAGCGCTTTCAGTCACACGTGATTGTTTGTCTCTGTGTATCTGTCCGTCAAGCGAAGGCTAGCTATGCTTTGGCTCATCTTCCTTGTGTCGATCTGCAACCCAACTCTATTTCTGTCCCTCCTCTGTTTCATGCTGTGGAAGAAGCAGGAGGTTTGTTTCTGCCTCATAAAAAAACGCAACCTGCAGCCACAATCTGTCACTTGTTTCCTTTCTACATTTTAGTTATTTTACTGTTGTCTTGTGTTTGTCTTCATTTGATTGCCATTTGGTTGTGTTTAGGTTTTTGATGTCAAATTTATTTTATTAGGTTAAATGAATATTTCTGTTCACGATTTTGCATTTAATTAGCAGCACAAGGCATGTTATGCAGGTTTTATGAACTTTCTTTTTTTTTACGAGTTTGAGACATTTATTTTATGAAATTCCTTGTCCTTGTTTGGAAATAAATGTCCTTTTTTGTGTGTTCAAAATAAGAGCAGTGTGTAAATTTTAAAACTGTTATCACCAGCTTTTATTTCCAAACATGATTACACCTTGGGAACACGGCTAGTTCTTTTCCAAAAATCAAAACATGAAATGAAGAAGAACATATCGGTTTTGTTACTGCTCGACCAAGAAGTGAAGAAAATTGATTACTCACCTTGTTTTCTTCTTGAGACCCACTTCAACAGCATTTCCTCCTCCAGATTTAGCAGCATGGTCTTCTCAAGTAAAACGGTGTTCAGACAGGTCGAAGATCCCTGTTATCCGATAATTAGACACCATATGATACCCGAGCCACGATGTGTCAGACAGTACTCTGGTTTGAGTTCAGGATTCAAAATGCTACTCTGTTACTCCTCAGTCAGTCGGTGGATTTTTTTGGTAAGTTGTAACCGCTGCTGTTTTTTCAACAATGGTACTTTCTGATAGTTTGACTTTACATATGAATCTTCTCATTTGCGCAGTACTCACAGGAAATTGTGTTTTTTCTTCGGTCACCATTGGAGATGCTCATTGGCTACACGGTCAAAATCGGCTCTCATTGTCGCAGTTGATGCGGTGGGCAATTGCCTCAACTACACCTTCTCTTCTTTTACGATAACATGGCAAATAAAAGGAGATCTTGCAGTTCGTCAATCATTGTTTCCTCCTCCTCCGAACTGGGGAACTGGTAATAATCAAGCCACTCTGCCATAATTGCTGTGTTTGCTAAGCTATTGTAAACCACATTTATCACAAACGTGAAGGGAGTGTGCAAAAATAAACGTCCTGAAATCGAGTGATTGCGCGTCAACTGCACGGTTTTGGCCCAACCATCTTTGCCATCTGAATATTCTTCTATCAATTTAAATTGTAGTTTCTCTGTTTCCATTTTTAAACATTTTGAGATCAGTTAAGCTGAGCAGCTTTCTTTCCCCCTTTCCACTCAACCTTTTAATAAAATGATTGTTCTTCTCAGACACGTCTGGAGTGACACATCTTAGTGTCTATAGAAAAATGCATTATAATCAGCATTTACGACTTTTGCTGTCACCAGTAAGGCACATGTTTGCTACTAATATAATGCCACACTGCTATTATTTTAAACATATTAATTAAAGATTCAGTTACATCCAGTCAGTACCATGCATGTCTCGACTGTTGAGTCTGAGTGGTGATGTTGAGTTACTATTATTTTGAATGCGACTTTATCTCTAACATTCATAGTGTATCTCAGTTTTTCCTCATTTATGGAATAATATAAAAATGCAGCAATATATGTTTTTGATTTCATTTCAATATAAGACAAGTGGATGCATGATAAGGAATGCTACGTTCCCACATGACCCATTTAGCATGGTGTACATCAATCGAAACTGCTCATTATTTCCCCAATTTGAAGTACTTTGCTCAGGACAATGATAGGTCTTCATTACTTCCCCACTTTATCTGGCAGATTCTCACCTAGTTTCTCTTTTTCAGGGCATCACCTTCGATGAGTTCAGGTCATTCTTCCAGTTCCTCAACAACCTTGAAGACTTTGCCATTGCCATGCAGATGTACAACTTCGCTTCACGTTCCATCGGACAAGGTAGTGAGAACCCAATCAGGCTTAAAGCTGCAGGCGCTAATTGTTGCTGCTCTATCTCCTGGTTTTTGTGTGAATGTCAAGACGTCTTTGTATTTTCCCACTAGATGAATTTGCAAGGGCGGTGTACGTAGCCACGGGACTCAAGCTGACACGTCACCTGGTGAACACCATCTTTAAGATCTTTGATGTTGACCACGATGACCAGCTGTCCTACAAGGAGTTCATCGGCATCATGAAGGACAGGCTTCACCGGGGAGCCAGGGTGAGGAGCTTGCAGCTTCCTGAGAAAATGCGCTTAATTACTGAAAGTACAAATATCCTTGTTAAAAGTAATCAACAAAAATTATGAAAAGATGAGAGATGTCTTCCTTTTAGAAATATATACCTTTATTTACAGATACAGTTTGGGATTAGTATGTCTTTACTGGAGCATTCTACACTGATCTGAGATATTTAATCACGTGAAAACTGTCCTGGGATACCTGAAAGACATTTATGATATTATCTCTGGTGCTATACTGCCACCAAGTGGCAATTAAAAAAAACTACAATAGTTCAAAGTCACGCTAAGGAGTTATTCAGATCTTAGCTGTTAATAGTCAGAACTGCGTTTTGTGCTTTCTTACCACTCTTGGGTCTTTATTTTTTTAAAACATGGACATCCTGCGTATTTTATTCTCCTTATTTCTGACTGTTGTATTTGAATACAAGATTTCTTGATTCAGATGTAATTTCCTTGGTCATGTCCCTGTTTTTTAACAAAAGTTATTTCTTTCCTTTTCCCTGCCTTTCTCATTTCTCATGATGGCCTCTACTGGCATCTCAGGGGTATAAGTCGGTGGAGAGAGCCTCCTCTTTTAGGTCATGTCTGAAGAAGGAGCTAGCAAGCAGATAAGTGCCACTAACAACTACAACGATAATCAAGATATTTATTGAATATGGATTGTTTGTTTGATTGTCTTTATTTCCTTTGAGGAATGGAGAAATATACAAAAAAACATGTTGACGTGTTGAATTGAACATCTTCTCATTGCTTTGTGTGCACCAGGTGAAGGGCCGGCGCTGCACCTTCTTTTCCAGCTGCATTCGCTCTGAAGCCCGGAGACAAGTACACCAGCTATGGAGGACGTATAAGGAGAGACCTTAAAGGAAGTAATAACTCTAAATGAACTCAGACTTTTGATTTATAAGGAACCTGATTGAGCAGCTTTCTCGTGTCAAATACAGATCTCTAATCCAGCTTCCAATAATCACAAGCATGACTGCATTGACTGGAAAATGAACAATGAAGATTCTATTGGGTTTTTTTTGTACTTATGCCAATTCTGTCACACAGAATGTAACAACAAATATGATATGCATATTTTCACTGTTTTTACATTAAAATTATTGTTTCTAATTTCAATGCTTAACTGTAATAAAATTGCAACTTGTTTATATGCTAAATCAATATCACAGTTTATTTTTTAATAATTTTTGACCGATTTTGGTTAATTCCTGTACAACTGGTTATTAACTTAAAGAGCACAAGAATGAATAAATACAATATATAATGTATGTAAAATGTTATAAGCATGTCGAATTTAACGTTTGAAATTAAGACTTCAAACATGCACAGGACTAACAATGAAGAATTAAATAGCTGTATTTCAAATGTTTTAATTGTTTTCATTAAAACAGTCATGTCTAATAATTATTCAATCTTTTCACTATCTTATGAAGTTTTAGTTGGACTAGTATGCTGGAAAGTTCTTCATTATCAATTTGTTACAACTGAATTTGTTGTATATTTGGTCTGGATTTGATAATATTTGAGTTTTGACAGATGCTTTCTGAACATTCCCCATTGCATCTGAAAAATATCCTATAAAAACAGAAGAAAAAGGCAAACTTATGTTTTTCTTTCTTGTTTTATATATTTCTTGTAAAGCTATAAAAATTTAATTAAGAGAATGATGATAATTCTCACACTGCAATAGCCGTGTATTTGTCGGATTCATGTATTTTAGTGAATTAATTTTCACGCATGAATAAAGTTTTTTAAGAAAACGGGGTGTTTACTGGGCATGCGCAGAGAAAGGGACTTCATTGGGTGCTCTGTAACGGCCGAAGTTTTTTTTAAAAATTTTTTTAAATAAATAACTTTACATGTTCCAAAAAGAAAAATAAAACTGCAGAGGAAGACCACTTTGGTAAGTTTCCGGCTCTAAGTAACATGAAAGACCTAAAGCAGAGGAATTCATGCAGTATTTGGAAATGACGATGTTAATTAAGCTAGCAATAATTTTAGCTTATCTAGTGCTAGCAAGTTTTAACTGGATATAACTTTAAAATACATAAATGCCACTGCTTTATATGGTTTATCATGTCGTGTTTACGTGATAGGGTCAGTTTTTGTGTCCTCACAAAAAAGTCAAATGTTCTCAAATCACAAATTGTTTAATAAAACTGGTTATATTTGTAACATAATCATTCTCTACTGAGCACTAGCAGTAAAACGTGTAGAGCTTGGCTGTAAAGTGTGAAATGCTGCCCCCGTGTGCAATAATAGATCCCTGCGGGTAAATGTACAAGACTTATGACAGATTTAATATTGAGTCAAAACAAAGTTTTTTAATTGGAATTTGATTATTTTCTTTTGTTGTTTATCTCTTATTAGTAGGAGTCAGTAAACTATGCAGTATATTTAGATATTAATATACTGCATACTTAGATATTTGATTATTCTAGTGAGCGGAACGCTTTTTGTTGTACAGTGTTGTATCCGGAATATTAAAGGTCGTACCGCATCGTGTTTATTCAACTTATGGAACTATGTTAACACTCAATAATACAATTGTTTATTTGTCGTATTGAGCACCCCTTGACTCTATGTCACTGCAGTGATTCGTCAATGTGTTAAAGTGCTGTTTAGGAAATAAACCGGCTCATGTACACGAGGGTCACTCTGAATGAGACGTCAGAGCACCCTCAAGGCATTGTGGGTATTTAGGAATCAGAATATAAATTAAAAACCTTGTTTGGAAACATTTTAAATGTCGGCGCTCTGCTGTTTCATCAGAGTAAACTCATTACTATTTACTCACCGTGTTGTTTGTCATAATGTCATTGCACCATTACTGAGAGCGAGAGTACCGGAACTCATATACTCTATCGTTCCTGTTGTTCGTTAAGACTATACTTTCAGGGATCATTTCTATAGTTTTTGACTTGAGAAATGTGATTCTAAGTTGTATGGTCTCGCTAACCACGATGAAGAGTCGTGATATTCCCTTCTGAGCGTGAAGCGGATAGAGAATAATGATTCATTTCATACGTTTTCTATCATTGATGATCGTTCTTTACTTCCTCGTGGAGTAATGAGGAAGGGAATATGGTCAGAGTGGTTATCCTTTCTGTTAAAGAAATAATACATAAAAGTGAAGTTTGATAGTGCTAAAATCAACATTGTTTTAGCTGTAGCTACTGTGACTAAGTTAAGTCTTCTGTTCTGATTTTTAGGTAATTGAGGAACTATCTTTAAAAACACTAATTTTCTAAATACAAACTTGTTTCATACTAAGATAAACATGTTTTTATGGATGAAGTTTACAATAAAATGTAGACTTCATTTATATTAAGTAAAAAATCAGCAGTATGTTCTTGCAGAAAAAACGCTGTATATCGAGTATATAAATATATAGAATATATATGTATATAAAATATCTATGTAAATAAAATATATAAGAAAGAAAAGTCGTACACAACGTATAACGTCTCTTACAGAGATTTGAGTCCTGTCGTTCATGGTAAAGAGCCGTTACGAAAAAGATTTCTTGTGAACCACGTTGCTAATTTGTTTTGAAAGTACTGTTCAAGAGTTTTACTTTTAAACAGTGAGGTACATGATTTTTAAATAATTTTTCTTTTTGAAAATTTTGCACGTAACAGAGTGATGTGGAAGAGAATAATGAATGTTTTGTTTTACAGCGTGAAGGAAATATAACATATTGCTAACAGTGACATGGGATTTAACCAAATAAAAAGTAGATTTCACACCAATTCAGACAAAAAAATAAATTTTCTCATCAAATTAATGACATGTATTGTAGATCTAATATTTTAAACTCTGCTGTTTGCCATTAAGCATAAATTACAGAGGAAAATCCTAATAAAAGGTGCTTTATAATACTTAAAAATAATGCTTGAATTTAATATGTGACTTATTAGACATACGAATAGACATTTATGTGCTAAGACAACTAAAAACTGTTGATGTGTAATTTTTCAGCGGCGGTTTTTCATCACTTAGCTCTTTCATAACGTTACAATTTTGATTGTTTCATGCGACTTTTCCGGACGTGCCAATTTGTCCCGTATGCTGCGGGACATCAGAACACCGTTATTGAGACTGGGTGACCAGGAAATGACATCCTGTGTTGTTTCAATTATTTATCAAGACTGTACTTTCTGGGATCATTTCTATAGTTTTTGACTTGAGAAATGTGATACTAATTTGTATGGTCTCGCTAACCACAATGAAGAGTTGTGATATTCCCTTCTGAATGTGAAGTGGATAGAGAATAATGATTCATTTCATACGTTTTCTATCATTGATGATCGTTGTTTACTTCCCTGTGGAGTAACATGGACTATGGTTAGTGGTTTTTGTTTTTGTTAAAAGGAAAATAAATAAATCTGTACATCTAGTCCCAATACAACAAATTCTTATAGTTGAAATTTAAACACAGCGTTGTCAAAATCCCCATTATGTATAACAATAAGGTAATATTTGCCTGATCAAAAAGTCACCACCTAAATTTAAGTGAGCAATCGTCAATCAGCTACTGATTGGATAGTTACCAGATCAGTATGTTCTGCTCAGATCCTGCACAGCTGCCAGGTCAGCAAATAATTGCCTAGATCAGGGGTGTCAAACTCATTTTCATTTTGGCCAAATCAAGATCATGAAGGCTTTTAAAGGGCCAGTTGTGCCAGAATGTATTGATAAAACCTGTTCACAAACTGTTAAAATTAAATATCTTTTCAGTCCCTCCTGGATTTCATTATTCTTTTTGTAACTTCTGTAAATGTGAAAATCAAAGTGTTTGAAGTTCTAATTTGGAAATATTTGTGCTTATTTATGACAGTAAATGAGAATTTTATTACTCGCTAGAGTCCACCTGACTCAGGGTTTTCACTTTTCTTAGACCTTTGTGATTAACCTAGATTTAACGTCAACACCTGGTTTTAGTCATTTGTTTTTAATCACTTTGCTATCACTCAACCACAATCGCTTCGTCATCGAACATCATGTTCAAGTTTCTCCGTGCTCATGAGGGATCATCACTTCTCATCGTTATGGTTTAACGAGACAATTTAAGTGCTCATTTCTCTAGTTAACTAAGTTCTAGATGAGATAACTGGAGAGACTGACTGCCCCTGAGCAAGGCACCAACCCCAGGTTGGTAGTACGTCTGTGAGTTTTGCTGCTGCATAGAAGTTCTTTGAATGTTTGGATAGCAAAAAAAATTACTAACAACGAAGAAAGAGTTCTATACATGATCATTATAATGATAATGTATTTCCAGCTCTCTCTGAATGTGTTGGTGATAGTAAAAAAAATTCAAGAATAACATAAAATGGCCTGTTGAATGGTCTCTTAAACATAAACATAGAAATTTGCCAGGTTTCTTCCAGCTGGTCCCAATCACAGCCATACTGGAGATGTCACTGTGATCCTGAAGGACGGACAACCAAACTCATGTTTGAGGCATGGATGGCTCTGTGAACCACCTTAATCCATATCAGTTCCTAAAAGAAAGCCCGAGATCTAAACAACTACAAATAGTTTAGGAGAGGGTACATGTTGTACACAACTTCCCAAATGATGCCATTTTGTTCTGTATAAAACGACGTTAAAAGTTGGTAGTTGCTGTTCCATGTCCTCTATCCTAGAAAGATACGTAGTTAGATAAAATGGTGCTTAAAGAAAGAAACTGTGATGATGGAAATGTTTCCTGGCCTAAGCTGGAAAGAGGACAGGATTAACCACAGGTTTATCACTAGATAGAAGAAGAATAAAACCCTAGGAAGGCTTGAGGAATGTCCTGTACCAAATTAAGTTCCCTTACCAGCCAATGAACTTTGAGTGATTGAGAAGGACCTTAGAGGTCTTACCTCCTCCGACTTTTATTTATTTTTATTACAGTTTTTTTTTTCATTTGCTACTTTATGGTTGTTGGTAAAATGGTGAGGAACTTCTGTCATCTTGTATTGTTTTTAAATGGGCTATATAGGCAAATCTGATAATGACATTTATAGTTAGATGAACGTAAAGTCACAATGAATAAATTAGAATATCAGTATAAGGTAATTTATTTCAGTAACTCTATTCACTCAGTGTTTCACATTATGCAGATTAATTCCACACAGACTAATGTTTTCAAGTCTTTATTTGCTTAATTATGATGATTTTCAACTTTGAAAGATTTCTAATAAAAAATATTTTAAAACAGAAATGTGGGCTTAATGAAAAGTATGTTTAAAATATACTTTTAATCTAACAAATGACCCTCATGATACATACAGTAATGAAAGCAGCTATGTGCTATCCCACTGTTTTTATAAATATATATAACTGTGCTTTACAGTAATCTGCAGGGGTATACCTTTTGAGCTTTCTCATAATTTGTCATGTTCCAATCAATCTTTAATTTATTTTATTGTGATTGTATTTAACACACCAACAAAGATGACTGTGAGGTGGGCATATTATATGTCGTTTGCAAAATCTAATCAGTGAGTAGAACAACCTTGCAAGCTAAACAACAGGTGCGCATTATTTAAATAGAAGTGCTTCGTTTTAATGTGACAAAATGTGAAAAAGCTAAAACGCTAATGTGAAGTGCCTTGATGTTTAGCTTAAAATATTTCACTGTATTTGTAAATTTAATATATATATATATATATATATATATATATATATATATATATATATAATCTTGGCTTTCAAGGTATTTAATCAGGCTGATGGGATTTTTTAGTTTTAAATCCACGCTATTATTTTGGAATATGACAGAAACAGGAAGTTGAGTTTTACGCACGCTACGTATCGTCATAGGTAAATAAGTTGGCCAAGCTGTTATTAGTTGGGCTGTTGTCTCCTTATTTTCTTTCAGTTATATTAATGACAGGTCGAAAACAGCGCACGGGCCTTCAAAAACAGAAAGGAACTGACATTTTAATTATTCTGTAACGCATGATATGACTTTGTAACGTCAATGCGAATTACATTCTGTGAAGAGAGGAAACGGGAGTGTTTGGTTAGCCAGCTAATAGGAGTTAGCAACATAAATCTCCACGCCGTGTGCCCCTAATGCCCACTCTCTCCTTCATCTATTAATTCGTCGGCTTTTTCCAGTCTGTCGCGAAGTTCAGTCGGTTGTTTCTCCCAGGGAGAATGAGCTGGTTTTTCACGTCGTCAAAAGGCTCCGGACCTATCCCTCCTCTCAACAGCCTACAACAACAGAGACAGCGGCAGATCGAGTCGCTGAAAGCCGCTCACCCCAGGTAACATCATCGATGTTCGGTCACCCGGAACCCAGCTGTCGCGCTGGACAAGAGCTTCTTAATAGCAATGTTTAAATTGAAAATATTTCTCACAGTAATAAGAATCCCTTTGCCGACGTGGGTAATTTTATACGACACTCAAACTGTTTGTGTTAGCCTAGCTAGCCTTCTGACTGTAATATCAGAAGTACATACTGTAAACAAAATCCCTTCTGCTTAAAATAGTTCATATTTAAAACTATTGCTTGGACAGTTTATTGAACTCTGTCACAGTAATTTACTACTCCCGATTATTAAGGAACGTCACCACCAGCGTAGTTACAGAGCAGCTAGTCCTAAAGTAGGAAGCTGTCATTCACTGTGTTAGCTGTGAAGCTAATTTAATCTATCCGTGACAGTTCCAGCGTCTTATTTCGGTCAGATTGTACAAGTTGTGGCCGGCTGGCCATGTCCTGTGATCACTCCTGAGTTTGTCACGCATGTAGTTTCAGGATGAGCTTGTTACTGCTGGAGATTAAAGTATTAGCTTTTGTTTACTAGGAGTTGTAGCATGGATGTGACAGATTTATTTTTTTCTTCAGGTAGCAGAAAATTGTTAATATATTTGCAAATGACAATTTACCATCCTGATCTGATAAGTTATAGTTGCCCAAATGTGTGTCATAAATGAGATTACATACATTTAAAAAAACAAACAAAACCAAGTATTTAAATTATAGTCCATGTGATTGAACTCTCTCATTTGGCTTTTATTTGCAAACTAATGAAATGTTGTTGTTTTTTGGGCAGCCACTAACTACAGTTTTTTCCCCCTAGTTTTTATTCCAAATCATGTTTTTGATAAATCATTACTGCCATGTCGGAGAGTAAAATTATAGTTTTTATTGAAATGTTCAGGGCATTATAAATATATTCAGAAAAATTCTGGACTCTGTACATATTAAGATGCTTATAAAGTGGTGTAGCTAATATACAGAGTCTATTTATAGTCTTCAATGTGATCCTGGGTTAGATGCTAAACATTTCCTAAATGAAGAACTTACACCACTGTCAGTCGACATATACACTAAACCAATGGCATGTATTGTGATGCTCTCAAGAGATGTTTCAGTTCATAAATGTTTTATAATTTCTTTATTTTCTATGGAATCCAAAACTACCATCCATCCAAGCACATTTTCCAAGCACGGTCTTTTATGTAACCGTTCAAACATATTTTAATCAGTTAAATTTGGCAGGTAAAATTATGTTTTTTGTAAACCTGTCATTCAGAATGATTCATTGCTCTGATTTTAGTGCATTTTTAGTACAACTTTCCCCCCTTCCCCTTACAGCCTTGCAGAAATCCAGAAAGATGTTGAGTACAGAATACCATTTACAGTCAACAACTCCACCATTACTGTTAACATGTGAGTATATCTTTAGCCTTGTATTTGTGGTTTAGGATATTTACCCATTCATTTAGTTTTTTCTGTAACTGGCAACTTTCCACTTTGTATATCAACAATGATTTCTTAACAAGGTACTAGAAAAGAAATCGATGATATAAATAGTTTTCTGATTTTTAGCCTCTTCCAAAAAAAAACAGTTCCGGTATGAAACTTACTGAACCAGGTTCATGTAAACATAATCGGGTTATTCTTCCTGGTTATTTCTTTTTTTTCTCTTTGAAATGCATGATAAACAATATTTCAAATATTGCTTTTACTTGTTTGGATCCCACTAATTCAGTGCCTGTAATACCAATTCTGCTTGCTGTTTCTCCCACAGTTTGCTGCCTCCTCAGTTCCCACAGGAGAAGCCGGTGATTAGCGTCTTCCCCCCTGTTGGTCATCATTTAATAGATAGCAATAATGGCACGATGATCACCAGCCCCCTCATCACTAATGTAAGTATCTGCCTCTCATAATACAGTGTGCTCCCTCGCATCAGCAAAATAAACTTGCTAAGAACATCTTTGCAGTCTGGACCTAAGCATTCCTGATGCTGCATTCAAAATAGGATTGTGAGTTTTTACTAAAAGCCAGACTACAGGTCAATCTGATCAATCCTAACAATGACTATTATTCTGAAAATATGGATTTAAAACATTATTATGAACCAAAGTTGTTATAGTTGACTAAAATGAACAAAATGACAAACACTGAAATTGAGAAAACATTTTTAACTGAAATGAATAAAAAAGGTAAATGATGGGGAACAACTGTAACTAACTGTAATATACTTTTATGAAACTAACTAAAATATACTGGGATTATACCTACAATACCCTTAGTTTTTGTGTTTATTAATGTACTATCAGTCTTTCAAACTGATGTGAAAGTGATTTTGTGTTTGTTTATTTTTCACACAAGCAGTTTGCATCAGCTGTCGGCAAATTACGGCACTCCTTAATCATCTTGCTAATCCACAAAATGGTGACAGCAAAAGTTGGGAGAAAACAACAGATTTAGTTGGTTCTTCAACAATAATTGAATACATTTTGTGAAAATATTGTATTCTTTTAAGTGTCCATTACCCAATCGATGTATGACCTTTGACCTTTTTGAATTCTAATTATGAAATTAACCAAAGTCTGAAAAAGCTAAAAATACTACTATAATTAATACAAACTAAACAATGTTTAACTAATAATAATAACTAATGAAAACTTGCACACCCACTCGAAAAACTAATAAAAACTGAATTAGAAAAACCACAAAGTCACAACAAAATAAAATTAAACTATTGAAAAACCCCGAGCTATTATAACCCTGTCATGAACTCAGTACATAGTAGAAGCATCGCTGTAGGAGCGCCATGACGCTACTCACTGTAGCCACTGTGATAAAGTCTATCATCTGACTAAAACTGAAACTGAAATGAGAGTTAAAGGAAGGTGGTTTCCACCAATTACCACTCAGTGTGACAGAGAGGATGACTGTTTTCTTTACCCTCATTTAACCTCTTCACCACTCCGGTCACATTATAACCCCATTTTGGAGTACGGATTAACCCATTTTCTGTCTGAATATATATGAACACTTTTATCTGTTACTCTGATTAGAGACACCAATAAGAGTTTTTTTTTCTTTTTTTTTGTTGTTGCAAAAGTTAGGCCTGTCGCGATAAACGATAAATCAATTAATCGCACGATAAATTAAACCTTTTGACCTCATTTTAATTATCGGCTTTATCGTTTCTTCCTGCCTTTTTTCTTTCTGTTGCTGACACTGAATGAAAAAAGGCTCAGCTCCGGTGCTCTCCACTGACCCTCCCTTCCTCATTTCCTTAGTGTAATGTCCAGCTCACACTACACGAGTTGTTGGCCGACTGTCGGCCCATTTTCAAAACCTGAGAGACACATTAGCCGACGGAAATCCTAGGTATAAATGTTCGATAGGGTTCGTTGTGCTGTGTGGTGTCCAGCCACATGGGCACAAAATAATGGCTATAAGTCCAGTTAACTAATTTTAAAACGAGGCGTTCATCAATGCTTTACTAGAATCTACCTGCAATGCATGTGGCTAGAGTCAGCGTAAAGTTCTGACTGAATGAAAATTATAACCTATTTACATCACGTTAACGAAGAACAGCTGAAAAGTTACCGGGTTTATCAACTGCGGTAGCAATTTGACTCCAACCTCCTCCCCTTGTCATTTCTATATTCTTTGCACAAAATGTTGGATAAACATTAATGTTGTTTCCACATGTCATCTCCGATGTCCACTGGAATTGAAGATGTCCCCTCCGTAATTGCCCCTCAGAAAGCACGGAGGATAATCCGGCTTTCTGATTGGCTACCTGTCACATTCAGCATTAAGCTCCCAGTCGGGGAAAAAACCCTGATTTAGATGGGAGCGGCCACGGCGATCTAAATCACACTGCCGGATGATCGGTTACGAAATCACCAGCAACAATCTTAGATCGGCCAACGATCTAAGATTGTCAAAAGGGGAAAATAGGGGCAAAAAATCGTGTAGTATGATCTACTGCATTAGGTAGTCGGATATGCCCATCTTCTCTATTTAAATCTAGTGATTACTGAAGGGCAATATAGACTTCATAAAATGCACTCTTTTGGTTGAATGCAGTATTTATTTCCACTTTGGTTTTATGTTTTAGTTTTTATTCAAGTACATTTTTTGTTAATGGAGACTGAGAATCCATTTTATTTTTGGTTGTTTTGTTTATTTAGTTTATCAGTTCCAGTGTTATGTGTTCTTTTGAAAATAAAGTGTATCTATCTTTGGCAGGAAATCGCATGCATTATTACGTCATTTCCATTAAATCAGTGTCAAAAGGTCTTGAAACAATATTATTGTTTATCGCAATAATTTTTTAGACAGTCATTCAGCAAAATTTGTTATCGTGACAGGCCTAGTAAAAGTCTGACTTCATTTTTGTCTTGTTACGTATGTTACAGTTTGGTATGCACTCAGATCTGGGTAAAGTCATCCAGAGTCTACTCGACGAGTTCTGGAAAAGTCCACCTGTCTTAATGTCTGCAGGCCCTGCAGGCTTCCCATAGTGAGTGTCACGTTGTCTTGGATTTCTATGCACTTCCACAAAGTATTTTCCATACTGATTTTATCCAGTAACGAGTGGAGCAGCTCTGATATTAGTTTGGCATTAGCATAGAGCGTCAGTAGCCTTTCTTTTGACGTCCTACGCATATCTCGAGGTGCATTTACTTATGTTCTCCCTCATGTCTTGCTGCAGTATGTACAAGCCACCTTACCCCGCCCAAGCTTTCCATTACGGCCCCCGTCATGTGGGTCCCAGCCAGACACCGCCGCCTGGTTCTGGTGCGGCTCCGGCCCTCATGCCTCATTCGACGGTCGACGTCGCTCACGGCCTCCCGCGAGCTCCAGCCCCGTACGGACTGATAACCGAGCTGCCGCTCCCCGTACCAACCGGAGACACCCAGGTACACCGATTATGAAGCTTAGAGTGTTTAAAGTGGAAGTAAATTATTTTAGTCAAATAATTAGTATTACAAAAATGTCCTTTGAAACCTTTGAACGGTTGATCATCCCTCATCCCTCTGCAGCTGATGCTTTAGCAGCACATCCATGTAGAAGCTACGCTATTTTTATTGTTTCCTTGCAGATTAGGCAAATTAGACGCTGCTCTGACTCTGGATTTTCTGGTTGGTCTCCATGGCACCAGCCAGACACATAAGCAGTGTTGGGAAAATGTTTTCACTGTTGTAGCACATGTTGTCGTCTCTTGGCGATGGATCATAGGTGATTATCATAGAGATAAAGCTGATTCTAATTTAGGTTATGGCTCTTCGTGGCGAAACTCTCTTCAGGGTTTTATTTGTAGATTGAGATTATGTTCTGTCATTTCACAGTGGCAGAAAATAATCTGCCATTCTTTTCTGTCAGAAAAATGATTACAAAGTAATGTAATCATTACTTTGTAATCATTACAAAGTAGTGATTGCTTACTTTGTAATCATTACTAAGTAATGATTACAGTTACTTTTGTTTATCTATTGCTTACAAAGTACAGCTCTTAAAAGTTTATTTTTTACGCAAAAACACTGTCAAAAAGCACAGTATTCACGCAAAAATAATGTTAAAGCAAAAGACAAATAGGAGTAAAATAAGAAAGTAAGGCAGCTAAACTGCTTCTTTCTCTTCCAGGCAGGACTGAATGGACACATTTACAAGATGCCTGAGATTCCAGAGTCTTTTCCTGAACTCTGTGACAAAACGTAAAGTATCCTAGAATATAAAATTTACTATTTACATTTTTTTATGTAAACAATTCAAGCCATTGTGAACTTAAATTTTCTTCCCTCCTTCCCCAAAAGTCTGACTCAGTTGTCAGACATGTCTGAAAACGAGGACGTCCTGCTGGAGTTCTTTGTGAGTTTGCCGCAGCTCAAACAAGTCACGGGTGACAAAGAGGATCTGGTCAACAGCATAGTGGAGATGGCCAGTGAGTTCCTCTTCTGTCAGTCTTTGCAAAGAGATTGTTGCTGAGTTTACAGGTTTTATGTTAAAAACAAAACTTGTAAATCTTGTTTCTTGCAGAAAAGAATCTCCACATGGAGCCACAGCTGGAGGGAAAAAGACAAGAGATGCTTTACAAGGTCAGCCTCCGGGTGCCGCTTCCTTTCACGCTTGTCATTGTCCAGCTGCTCACGTTGTGCTTCCTGTCCACTGTTTTTTGCACAGTATGAACAGCTGACTCAGATGAAGTTAGCCTTTGAGACAAAGATGCAGAGACAGCATGAACTCAGTGAGGTAAATCACTCATCACACCAGGCTTTTATTTCAAAGAAATACCAGGCATTTGTGTTGATAATTTGTTTTTCTTTGCACGTCCAATTCTATATAACAAAAACCTGTGTGACATCTCGGGAATATTCTTTTTGCCGCGATAAATGATGAATTGACAAAAACATTTGGAGATTATCCTGTTTAATTTCCACTGTTTTACCCTCACCAGAGTTGCAGTTTGAGCACTCTGCAGGCTCGGCTAAAAGTCGCAGCCCACCAGGCAGAGGAGGAGTCGGAGGAGACGGCTGAAAACTTTCTAGAAGGACGCATTGATATTGATGAATTCTTAGCTAGTTTCATGGAGAAGAGAACGGTGAGAGAAGAAACGTGGTGGTTTGGTTTATCATGTTTAGCATTAAATGTTTTTCTCTCGAGGCTTCTTATAGCTGTTCTTTTAATAGTTTTCCAGTTCTACATATTAATGATGGAAAACAGAACATGACTGGATAAATGAAGCAGTGGGCACTGCTAGCTAAAAAGCTACCTGCATTAACACTAAAGCACGAATCATAAGTTCTGCTAATGTGCAATTCCAGCAAGTCATTTACTTTAAGCTAATGCTAAAGTGCTAAATTAAGCATACCATGTTAAACAAGGTCAAATTTGTTATTGCTCACCTATCTGAACTGTTGTGTTTCAGGAAGCCTGTCTTTGTAACGGGCCTTCCACTCATCGTTTCAGTTTTACAGTTGTTCATCGTTGCTAACTCTGTTAGTTGTGCTTGAAGAAATCTTAACAGTCGATAACCAAAACTTAAACACAGACATTTAACTGCGTTGAAGTCAACGTTTACAAAATACCCCCCAAAAAATTAATTGGCGCTTAAGAATTTATCTGGAAAAATTAATTTAGCAGGAGCTAAATTAATTTTATATTAAAAACAAAACTTTGAAAAATGTGGTAAATATTTCAAAGTTGGCATTAAAGCGCTAAATGAAAAATTAGCGCATTAACAGATGAACGCAAGAGTGCCCACCACTGGATAAATGTCTGTTTTGTCTTTACTATCAATATTATAGTTTCTAATAGAGAAAAATATTCATTTATTAGCAATTGGTACACCAAAGAGTATTGGGGTTGAAATTCTTGCTGTTAAATAAAAAGTTTGTGTGCCATGATGATTTAAATGAAAAATAAAAACAGACATTACAGTAAAGAATTCTGGAAAGTCAAGTGTGACATTTTGAAATAAAAAAGTAAAATTTCACATAAAGAGAAAATAATGCTTGATGTTTTTCTGTCTTTAGCTTTGCCACAGCAGAAGGGCCAAAGAGGAGAAGTTGCAACAGTCTATAAACACACAGGGTCATTTCCCTCCCAGTCACTAAAACACAAGGTACAACATCAGTCATCTGTTTTCTGATAAAGTGAAACTGTAGTTCTCAGCTGACGGCTTTGCAACAAGCAAAAAACCCTTGATTTTCACAGTCTTCTCATTCAGCTCCTGACTTTGTATTTTTTGGTCTTCCAGGATTGGTGTTTTTGTTTTGTTTTTTTTCTTTCAGCCGACTGCTGCCAACAGAAAACGAACGCATCAAAAACTTTACAGGCGCTGAAAGCACATCAAGTCAATGACTGACAACTAGCAAGACGTTGGTGACGATGAAACTTTGGAGGATGAGCGTCACTCACGTGGAAAACGGGCTGATGCCACGGAAACGCCCGAACATGTTGTGGATAGTTTTGTTTGAGCTTTCCAGTTGTTTGACAGTGATGAAATATAGTTTTGTTTTGGGATTTATTCCACTTTTATTTTTCAGCAGGGGACACCCACATAGTATCAGATTGTTTGGTGTGAACACTTTTTGAAGAAATTACAAAGGCTTGGCACACTTATCAACAAAAGTAAAAAGTTTAAGGTAACATCACCAAGAAAATATTGAGCAAGTCAAACATCAGTATTTATACTCTCATTATATAGTTTTGTCCTCAGTGGTTTTACTTCCTCTTTCACAGAGATACTGTGCTAACCGCTGCACAGTAATTATCCAAAAACCTTTGCAACTCCTGGTTGCTAAGTTAACCAGGCTAAGTTCAGATTTACAAAAAAAAGGCAGGGTTGACATTTGACTCCCGCTTTTTATATGAAAACTGTAAAACTAGAATTTCCTTGTGAAAGGATTTGATTTTATTCTGAAAGTGAGCCCTAAGATCATCAGTGTGTTTGCATTGACATTGATTTTTCAATATTGAGTCACAGAATAACCCAAAAATCATTGAGTTAAAGAGCAGATAAAATACTGCTTGTACACCATCTGTGTATTAAATTCTTGTAAAGATTTCTAATTTTTGAGCATTAATATACTTTACTAAAGAGTTCTTGTTGTCATGTGGATAATTTAGCCACAATATTACTTCAGCACTACCTTAGCTGAGTCATCTCTTTCACTGCAAACACACTGATGATCTTTTTTTTCTTCTCTTACTTGCACAGTAATGACACCTAAGCTGTTTCCTGACATCTTTTGAACTTGAATATTACATGGAAAAAAAATTAAAAAGAAATGGGACAATACTGGGGGAATATTAGGGGGAAAAATATGCTGCGGGAAAAAAAGCTTAATGGCATCAAATACTGTATTTAAATGTTAATAATAGGCTATATTATAATCAGACTCAGACACCTTGTATCATATGTTCTTATTTAATTTGTTAGAGTAATAAAGCCTTTAGAATAAGTCTGGTTGGTGCTCTGTTTTATTGTAATATTGGGAAATGTTTTGGATGGAGAAATTCCCAGTATTTGTCAATGACGTTCAGCGAATTTGACGCAACGTGTGCTGCAGCGACGTGACGCCCCCGACCAGCAGGCGGCGCTAATTCTTCACAACGCCTCCAAATCTTCCGGAAGACACCACGGAAGGCGCGCCGTACTGGAAGCGAATCAGGTGAAGTTTTTATTTTCAGCTTAAATTATGAAGAAGAAAAAAATAAAAGAAAATATAATACAGTTGGAACAGGCGGCGCAGCATTTAGCTAACAAAGCAAACAACCGAGCTTCACTATGGCGCCGAGTGTGAAAGTAAACGTTTCTAACTGTCGTTCTTGTTTTTACTTAACGGAGTTGGTGAAAAATGGACCAAATGTAACGTTTTTTCTTAGTATTGTTTACTTCCAACAAGTTGTGGGTCAACAACTTGATCAGTCTCCTGTGATTCAGTAATATTTCCGAAAGTACATTTAAAGATATTGCCCACATTTCATAATTTACAACAGTTTAGCGATCCTTTCGTCACAAGTACAAAACCTCTGAACAGAATTGCTGAGTTTGTCGAGGTTTTAAACCTTTTCCATATTCTTTTATGCCAGAAGTACACTTATTAGTGGATATCGTAGCTAATTTATTGCTTACACTGATATAAAGTACTTGTCTAAATGTGTTTCATTACAGTTACACATACAAGTCTTTTTGGGGTATGTCACTTCCAGATTTACACACCCAAATGAAGATTTCTCCTTTTTGTGTCACTTAGCTCTGTAAAACAGCTCTAGCAGCTTGACTGGAGAGTGTCTTTGAACATAAAATCCTTCAAATTCAAGTCCTTCCACAGATTAACAATTACATTTTGTCTTGCTTGGTACTTGGACGTTCTAACACATGAATTTGGATCAAACTAGGGGTTTGAACCAAAGTGCAGCACAGGGTCCATTTCTGACCCTTTCAATGATTTTGTGCTGCCCGCTTGAGTGACATTTCCACTGACAATTTTAAAATGGAAATTGTTGGTACAGTGTATTAAATCCCCATGACTATATCAGTATTAATCATTTAGATGCAATATTTGGTAGGCTATAATATTGAGGGCCATGCTTTAAAATTCAGCTTGCGACAATAAATTTGGACACTTGAATGTAAAAACAGAACATGTGCAGTTTCTATAATCACGGCTTCTCTGTCAGGAAACATGTCGAGACTGCTGGGAGACAGCCACCGGAGGTTTCTACAGACCCTGATGGCCGTTGGCATCACTGACGAGCAAGAAGCAAGGGCACTTTATCAGCACTGCTGTGACACACACAAGAGTGAGTAACTTTTCTACTTCTGTTAAAAAAAAAAAAATTATAGACAAGTAATTAGTAACAAGTAACAGGTAACCAATTAATGCACAAAATCCGCGTAGGACAGCGAAAGTCCTAGCGCAAAATTTTTGCGAAACAGGCGGACGGAGCCTGGTGCTGCAAGGCTGGAGGCCTTGTCCTGTTAGGCTGTGATTTTATTATCTTTTTATTACTTTCTTTTTCTTTCTCACTGTTTAACCCTGTAAATCTGTGATTTTATCTTTTCTTTTTATCTTTTTATTACTTTCTTTTTCTTTCTCACTGTTTAAAATTATGTAAAGCACTTTGAAATGCCTTGCTGCTGAAATGTGCTATACAAATAAAATTTGATTGATTGATTGATTGATTGACAAGTGCTGGTTCAAAAGTAACAAGAAGCATAATTTCTCCAACCATAGGTTCAAAATGTTCATATCAGGAGGATTATGTGTTGTAATTTCAACCCCTAATCGGGTTGAAAATATTAAATGAGATCCAAAAGGAAAATTTATACTATGTTTTTTAGATGATGTGATGAAAAGAAGTAGAAATGTAACATCTAACATTAGTTGATCTGTCTTGCTTGACTTTTAGCAGCTGATATCCAAAGTGAAGCAAAAAACAACATGAATTAAACAGTTAAGTCTCAGAAAAAATAGTTTTCATTTATTTTTTAACTTTTTTTTTTTTTTTTTTTTTTTGCAGTGCCGTGTACTCCTGACAAACTGGATGAGTTTATTGAAGCCATCAACTCCAGGCTGCAGCCCATGTTCATGCAGATCAGAAAAGGCATGTCTGAGGAAAATGGCCATCAGTACTATGCCTTGGTCAGTAATTTCTTTGCTTCAGAAACACATGTGCTGGTAAAAGGCCACTGATTTTATTTGTTTTATCAGATTGAAAATGTCACAACCTCTATGATCCTCTGCAGGTCAACATGGCGGAAACCGATATCACCAGGATGACGTCAGATTACGCCGACAACGAACTGGAGCTGTTCAGGAAAACGGTGAGAGAAGTCTACTCACCTTTAGCTCCCAAGTTTAAAATAAAGGAACTAAATGTAAATGGAATATCATTTGTATTGAAAGTATTTTTAAGCATCATGTAGTATCCGCTTACTGGGTGGGTGAGAATTGAACTTATTTAGGGGTTTTGTTTAAACCCAGAAATGTATTGTGAATCTTGTCTAATCCAGCTGGACCTAATTGTTAGCTCTGAGAACGGGACGGCTTCCTCCACAGACATTCTGAACAGCACCGACACCATGACCTCTAAAAAACTGAAGAAGAGTGAAACGGAGCACCTTCTGACTCGACTAGTGCAGGATAAGTGGCTTTGCGAGGTAAAACACTCTGTCTTTCTGCTTTGGTTGGTTTGTTAAACAATTTAGCAACACCAGGGCGTTCATGCCTCCTTAAAATGTCTTAAATTCATTGGAACAAATGTAAGTTGGGCTATAACTAATAACAGGTCATAAATTTTGTCAAAGCTAGATTATTCAGTCTTGTATGTAGTTTTTTTTAAATGGAATTTTCTGTTAAGGTTTTGAGTCATGCAGACATTGCATTTTGATTAGAGGCTATTGATAACTAGCTGCTAGCTAACTAGCTGGCTGGACTATTGCATCCATTATGCTATGTACTAATGGATGACCTGTTGGCTGAATGACATTTGTTTTTGCCACTTGCTCACTTCTTCTGCCAGTCCATTTGAGCAGATTTCCCCAATCATCATAGCTTATTTTTCTGTTTAATTTAATTCAAGCTGGCATTAAAAAGTCTTAGCCTCGACTTGCTAAAATATGCAGATTCCCTGTATACACTACTGCCCGTATGCAAGCTTTAATTATGTTTCAGTAAGCTGAAGCTTTGGCCTGAAACTTGTTTCATTTTGGTACAGGATGCATGGTTTTTAATTAGTTTCTTTTTCTTACCATTCTTCTTTGCAAAATAACTTGAAATCTGTCGGATTTAATGAAGAGTTCATGTAAACATCAACCTAACCGTCGTTTTAGGTTGATGTGCTGATGTCTTGGTAGGCTTTCCAGTTCAAGATGTTGACTTGATCGGTGTTCTTTGAGATTGTCTCCTAATCTAAGCTGTTTTTCCACAATATGTATGGTTTCTTCATGATGCTGTTTGTTCATTAGTGTTCCATAAAGCACACTGATATTTCGGACTGTTCAGTCCTGTGTGTCTGGTTTCACCTGTGGCTGATTTCTGAACCTAGAGACGTGGGGAGTACACTCTGTCCACTCGATGCATCATAGAGATGGAGCCGTATATTCGCACAATGTATCAAGACCAGGTCAAAGTGTGTCACATCTGTCACAACATCGCCTTTCAGGTAATTATTTTTTATATATATATATTATACCACTGCACTGCCCGCCCAAAACTATTTTTTTAATATATTTCAAAAAAGAAATACAATGTACTCTGCTTGGACAGTTTCTCTTTCCTGTTTTGGTATGGCTCCGCCATCTTTATAAGTGGTTTTCTGAAAGCTATACAGCATTTTAGTCTCAATATCTTCAATTCCCTTCACATTATGCTTATGGAAATACTTTGACTTTCGCTGTTGAGGATTTTGGGGGATTTTTTTGGACAGACTGTGTATAATTAATGAACTCTCTATAAATGCCTAATTCAGTTCAGTTCTTAGTTTTATTCAATTAATTCCATGAAGTAATAACACATACCAAGTAAATCACAAGCTTCCCTTTTAAAATAAAAAAAGCTTTAAAACTAATTCAAATAGGTGCAGTGTGTAATGCTTTGTTGTTCTTTTCTCTTTAACCAAAGTGCCAGATTTGTGAGAATCCCTCCTGTGGAATAAAAATCCACAACCCGTGTGTTGCCAGATACTTCAAAGGAAGAGTGGAGCCACGCTGTCCAGCTTGTGACGACTTTTGGCCGCATGAAATCCCCGGTACGTATTAAACATCATGATATCAAAAATAATACATTATATCTATTGAGGCGTTTTGCTTTATATTTGGGAAACAGCACTGCATCCTATGTATTTCATTTTGCTGGTTTTTCAGAAAACGTTTTTTAAACATAATAGTACAGATATAGAAAGACAGTGTAAGCACTCAGTGTTTTCACTAAGCTTCATACTCTTTGCTCTTCTTTTGCAGAAGTAAGAGGGCTCCGTTCTCAGTCCAAGAGATGATATCAGCGTTGCTGTTTTTGTTTTTAACAAAATGTTGTTATAACCTCTGTATTTAAACATGCTGTATATTTCCTCCTGTTTATGCAAATAAATTGGGTTTTGTTTTTATTGTATCTTGTTGTCATTTACACACATTCAAATAAAATCATGATTTCAAAGTTTTTGAGAACTTTTTAAATGTCTTTTGTACTATCTTTATTAGCTTGATTCAGGTCAGTTGAACTATTGTCAGTTCCCACTTTCTTATAAGTCTGTTTAAATTCCTTAAGAAAGGCTATTTTAAATAATATATGAAAAGGTGATGCTGACAAATATGCAATATTTACAATTTTGTGAAAAAAGTCAGTAATCATACAAGCAAAAACACAAGATACAATAATATTAATCCATGATAAGAAGTGATAAAGTGCTTTTTTGGGTGGAGGTGTTGACTTTCTCTACTTTGCTATTTTGTCCTTTTAAAAATCTCATGGAGATTAGAATATTTACAAGGCTATTTGAAAAAAAAAATAGATCAGCAATATCACTGGGGAAGAAAGTCACACTGACCCAGTAAACTCTTTTTTTGTTCCTTTAAAATTGACTTTTAGTTTTGCCATGGCAACCAGCTCTGACAATTTTAGATCGTTTTGTGAATTATTCCAGGATGTAGATGTTTTCTTCTGACTTTCCAGCTGCGTTCAGAGAGAGCAGACCACCAAACAACGACAAAAAGCTTCAGAAAACAACTGCTTCCTCACCTGGAGTGAGAAATGAGACCAGTTTCTGAAAAGACAATTCTTCAGTTTGGTAAAGAAAGGCAACTCAGTTCTTACATTCAACCAGTTTTCTTTATTAGTAAGCTTTCATTAGGTATGAATGCTACTCTAAATTCGTTATTTTACATTTTTATTGAAATAGATGCTGTCTTAGAAAACGCATTGTAAATTTTCACAACAGTTTCAAAGAATCTAAACAACGTGTCAAACTCAAGGCTCTGGGACCAAATCCTAAAGATTACTTCATCAATCAGAGCATTTTCTGTCAAATTACATTATTGTGCAAAGTTGTTCAACATTATTTAATTTTAAGAAGTACTCATTGAATTCAAAAGCAGGTATTTAATATTTTTTTATAATTTCTGCCATTCTGAGGACATTCATGATCTTGATATGGCACAAAATGAAACGTCTCTGATCTAAACTGTTTAATGTGAACTAAATATTGTGTTAACTTTGCTTTCTATATCTATCTGCAGATAACTGTCTTATCAGCTGGACAGTGTTAGGTCAAATGTAGAGGTGAGATGGGAAAATTATAGAAAACCATTTAGCATTATCTTCTTAAGTCAGTCACACAACAGTATCTTCAGTCAGAAGCTTCTTCAGATTCGCTGTAAAACGGACTGCTACAGGGGATCTGTCCACCCCACAGTTTATACAACAACTCTGAAGAAGTTTGAATAATTAAAACATTTAACTTCCCTTTGAGTTGAATTGAACATCTTTGTTAAAGCATGTTTGTCTGAGAGCAGTCATGTTTTAGGATCTTCAAAGTCACAATTAAAGAAATGCTTTTTCTGAACCAGGGATAGAACAAGGCGTATACGAGTGGATTCAAGCAGGAATTAAAGTACACCATCCAGGACACAATGACCCAAGACGAGGCGCTGTTGGAGATGTCTTGACCTGCGAGAGACGGGTAGTAATACGGACAGAAAGTCACCAGAAACATGAATATAATAATGCCAAGAGTCCTGGCTGCTTTCTGCTCGGATTTCTTCGCCGTGACCCTGACCGTGACGGCTGTAACGTGAGAGCGCGTGGCCCGGGCCTGCGACATCGCCTCCACAAACACTTTCATGTACAGCAAGACGATGACTGAGCAGGGCGCAACAAAGGTGAAGAATAGGTCTATGGTTCCGGAGATGTAGCTGATGACCACCAGGCACTCCCCGTAGCAGGAGTTGTACCTGTCCGGCTGCCTGAGGTGGTCTTTTAGGATGAGGCCGTTATAGAGGAGAGAGCAGGCCCAGCACAGGCTCACAGACACCTCCGCTCTGCTGCGAGTGATTTTACTGGAGTACTGCAGGGGGAAACATATGGCCACGTAGCGGTCTATTGATATGAGCACCATGTTGCCCACGGAGGCCGAGGTGAGCGTGAAGCCGACAATGTAAGACAGGGCGCACATGACGTCGCCCAGCAGCCAGCAGGGCTCGATGAACCGCATCGCTTCCACCGGCATCACCACCAGCCCCACCAGGAGGTCTGAGGTGGCCAGGGACAGCACGAGGGTGTTGGTCGGGGTCTGCAGCTGCCGGAAGTAGGAGATGGAGATGATGACCAGCAGGTTCAGAGCGACGGTGACCACAATGACGGAGGAGAGCAGCGTGTACAGCAGGACGGCCTCGGAGGGAGGTCGCTTCGGACCGCTGCAGGAGCTATTTGGGTGCTGGGGGTAGCAGAGTTCAACTCTGTCTGGGTTGTCCATCTGTCAGGATGGAGTTCACAAAGCTTAAAGACCTCTCTCACTCTGCTTCTTTTTATGCCTTACTAAGCTTCTTATTCTCAGCTGCATCTCTCTGCTTCACTCCCTCCTTTACTTTTCTCTGCTCTCTCATTGTTGCATCTACCTCCTATTAACCTTTTCCCCCTTCACTTTTCCTCCTCCCTTCCCCCTCATCTTCCATTGTCATCATTGTATGATGCAAGGTTCTGTGTTTCTTGTCATCACTAAACATCTTAGTTGTGATGTCCAGCCCTTATGTCTACACCACATTACAGATAAAAAAAAAAAGCTTACATGCCCCTGTTAATATGACAGGTTTTTATGATTGTTTTCTTTTGTGTGGCAGCTGGTATGTTTTTATTTGTTCAAGGCTGGTTTTTCTGTTTTTGTGTTAAAAATGCAAAAATAAAGGAAATACTAATAAAATTCAAGTGTCTTTGTAGGGGTTTGTCACCTCCTTTTGATGAAGTCATAATTTGCAAAGATTATAAAAATATCAAAATAAGCTATTTTTTCAAAATGATAAGTCAAGAGATAATTGCCAAAAAGGCTACATGTTAGTACAGTTACGTGGAAAAAAATAAGAATAATATATATATATATATATATATATATATATATATATATATATATATATATATCAGACTGTGTGCATCCTTAAAAAATTATGGTTTTAAAATGTCAAATTTATTTTTTAAAGTAAGTTGGCCTTTAATATGTTAATCACAGGTCTCATTTTGTCTTGACAGGACTGCTTAATCTCGCGTATACTACGTATTATCTTTTTCTCACTGGACTTTTCTATCAGGCAAAAGTTTGAGTATAAGTCAGTGTGTACTAATTTATTCGTCTCCTACAAAGTGTATTTTTGTTAAATGAATAAAATTCCCCTTATGTGTTGCTTTTCCTGCAGTGGACCACCACATCCTTCTCCATCGCTCAGAGCACCTTGCATGGCTTACTCACACTGTTTTGGAGTGATTCTGATCTTATTTGACAAACAGGTCTGACTTTGTCTCCATTAGCCGTGTCAGCTCATTGACCCACTTTGTTTCCTGTGGTGTGCCCCAAGGATCAGTTGTGGGACCCCTTCTTTTTTATTTATACTTGGTGCCATTTGGGTGCATGATCAGCAGCTGTACAGCATCATTTCATTGCTATGCTGATTACGCTCATCTGTGCCTGATGTTGGGTTGTAATTTCTCTGGGACTCCACCGTTCTCACTCTTTCCACAGTTTCTGGCTATCTGAAGAAGATAAAAGCATGGACACAGCAAACCCTCTTCCACATTAGCTCTGCTAAGTTGTCCATTCCCTCAGTTCTCAGCTGTAATAACTTTATAAATAAAATTGATTATTAAAAATAAAATTATTGGCATCTTTCCTCAATTGAGGCACAATTCTGTCTTAAAGAGTGAAAGCCAACTAAAGAAAGAGACTAAAATGTGGTTAAAGCTTGTTAGGTTTGATCAAACTTATCTGAAATTCATTTGTTGTTTTTGCTATATTTGGGCAGACTGGGATGAAAAAGTCCAGTTTTCAGTCTGCATTTCTGGGTGAATTACAGTACCTTGCAAAAGTATTCAACTTTCCACTATTTATCGCATTTCACCCAAAAAACTGAATTGTATTTTGTGGGAATTGTATCTGGTAGAAAGACCAAAATCGAAATTTCATGTGTTGAAATTAGAACAAATGACCTGCATCAACCTTCAAATAAGTGGTAAAACATAGTGGTGGCAGCATTTTGCTGATCGGGTACAATTATTTTTGTAAAACACTGTAAAGATAATAACTGGTTGACATGAATTAGCTGTAAGAGGAACAGTGGTTGTTAATGTTACAAATGCACAGTTTGCCGTTTCTGGTTTCATTTAAAAGTTTACAACAATCTTACAAAATGGATCATTTTTGCAGTAAAGTTTCACTTTAATAATCAGCATGCAGCATGATGAAGGTTTACGCTGACCAGACGTTTCAGGCTGAAATGCCCATGGTTCAAGTCAGGACTTATATCACAGTTCTCAATGTTTAAATAGAACTATAACACAAAACACACCAGTTGATGTATAATTTAGTTTTAAATCTTTAACCTTTGGCTAATTTTCATCAGATATTTTCCGATAACCGTGTGGAGACAGGTTGCATCACTTGTTGTTGTGAAAGTGTATTCATTAACACCTCAGACAGCAGATCACCAGTGGATTGATGTGTTAGCAGGAATAATTACAAACCGGCATCCCTCTGGTACGTCGAGTGATGCTTTGTTTTCCTGTATCATTTGAGGAACTGTCAGGTTTGTGTGCCTGTTAATTAGCAAGTTAGTGTTAAACATTTAAAATTAAATACATTTCTGAAGTCATAATGTTGAGGTTGTTCATGAATGTAAACAGCGTCATAAATATTCAGCTCAGTTATTGGAAGAATAAAAGAGGACTTTCGATTGTTTTTTTATTATTATTTATATTAAAAATATCATAAACCTCTGATATGATTTGTTTTTTTAAATATTAAACTTCCAATCTATATCTGTTTTATATTATTGTATTCCCTGTCCTAAAATATGTATTTCACTTTAGTTCTCCTAAATGTATCCTCTGATTTCCTCGCAACACATGCTGTGTATTTTATATTGTTTTTTGCTTTTGAGGTGCATTTAGCTCCATTTTGTTCACCTTACTTGCTTGGTTTTTATTGGTTCAATAAAGGTGCTTGTATTTTTTTTTATTTATTTTAAAGTTACATACTTTGGACTCAAAAGTCAACATCATGATCCCCTTCAAACATTGACGATGATCTCAAAGGCAGTGGAAGGCCAGCAAGTTTCACTGTTTTCAGAACATGTTTTTTCAGCGGATGGTTCACTTATTTCAGCTCTTATCCAGAAACCGCAGTGATCATAAATACTGTTAAAAGTAATTAATATAAATTTTCAACTCATGGTTAGAAAATATCCAGAGTGCTTAGTGTGCTCTTAAGAGTAATTTCCGATGGTCCAAAAATCCCTATTGAAACATTTCGGTGCAGCAAAAAAAATAACACAAACAAAAAAATCCCCCAAGAAATCTGTAAGTGGGCAATAATATTTAATGGCACTATACGCCATTCTCTCATGTGCTCTTTCTATAAAACTTAGAAGACCTTAAATGTTCGGGGATTATTTTTAATAACCTTGCTTTTAATAGCTTCAATCTAGCTTTAGAGTCCTACAAGATACAGAAACCACACTTGTTAAATGGACCAGTGAGCAACCCTTAATTGCCAACAGAAACATAGTTCAAGTTAGTTGTTTTAGACTCAGATGCAACATTGAGAACTTTTAGTCACAACATCCTCATCATCCAGAGTCCTGGATCACAATTAAAGACTTTGCTCTCAATATTACATCCATATGCCCCAGCTGGGCTGTTCCACTGGACTGTTTTTTTTTTTTTTCACCAAAGTGGTCCTGGTGCTAATGCTAGCACCTAGCTAGTATTGAGACCTAGATAGCTTGAACTCCCATCATTAGATCTCTACAAACGTTTCATTCAGTAAATGGTGTATCCTTATGTTTCATGGAGGTTCCTTCATGAAAAGACTTCAGGATTTATGTCAGTATCCCCACAGACATACCCTAATATCACTGGTTTAACTTAGTAACTTTATTTCAGACAACACATGGTTTTCATAAGTAATTCACAATCAGAGCTAGCGGACCTCTGTCTGACATGCAGATTTAGCTTGTGGAGTGAGATTTATAAAGTCAGGGACGCCATCTGTGGATTCAGCAGGTGTGATCATTTACTCACAGCAATAAACAGTCCGATTACTCCATGTCAGGTGATATAGAATAATAGTTGGAAGGTAGGAGAAAGTTGAATCATGTTTTTAATGTTTATCTGAGTTTCTGTTTGTGTTCATTCTCAATGCTTAGGAGTTTTAAGGATCGGACTTAGAACAATTTGACTGCTTGTTGGACTCCATGAACCCAAAAACAGAATATCCGTACCGGAGTCGATGCTTCCAGTGATGGAAACAAAAAGAACTGGAGCTTAGAAAGCGCTAGCACCCGTTTAGCGCTGGAACTGACTTGGTGGAAAAACTCTTAGTAATTATTCCTCCTCCATAACTCATCTAATTGGTGATGTACCTCAGGAATCATTCTCTGGTCACTTTCTGCTCTTCATTTATATATTTCCTTATGAATACATTAGATACATTATGTTAGGCCTACTTCTATACATAGTGCAGCATATTCTACTTGCCAAAAAGTCTCATATTATCTCATGAGATGAGTGATGGCTGTCTTTCACAAAAATCAACCAGTGAAACATTCCTAAATTCACTGAGGATAAAGTCAGATGCCATTCAGTCTGTTCCTTACAAACTTTGTTTAGTTTATCTTCACATTAAGCTCATTTTTAAAAAAATATTCATTTGATCATACTAGCAGTGTTTTTGTCAAATTTCACCATATTTAGTACCTCTCTGTCTTTCGATCCTATTCATGTCTAGTTATAGTTTAGTGTTTCACTGAAGTTGGAATTTTCTCTGATTCCTTTTTCTTTCATTTCTTTTTTAAGACAAATGCATAGTGAGAATAATTATTAGCTGTGCTTGTGTGTTTTGGTGAAAAAAAAATAGTGCTGTCAAATTCAATCCCTCTTCTGCTTAAGTTGTTGTGTTAGTAATCGGACGCTAGACGGCGCTGTTGGTAAAGATCTGAGTTCTGACTTGAAGAGCCACCTAACTTAAAAAAAAGCTTTACTTCTTGAAACCTTATTTTTAATACACATGAATTTATGTACATTTTTTGCAATAAAAGGACTACATGTGCAACTGAATTAACTTACTCAAGCAACTTTGTTTTTTAAAAGAATCCTACTGATTTATCCATATTAGTTTACAGCATATTTGATTAGCTTACTGTTAATATTCACATTAACCGGATAATAAATTCATCACAAACACTGTAAAAAGAATTTCAATGTATTTTTAAAACTGAGATATTTAAATTTAACAACAAAATGTGTCATCATGTCTGTTTTACAGCTAAGCAGATCAAAATGGGTTTTAATAAACTTGTTTATTGCTACTAACAGAGGCCACATGCATTAAATATTAAAGTATTTAACCGATCTTAATGTGTTTGCTGCTTACATCAACAGTCAGCCAAGTTAAAGAAAGAGATGACTGATCTTCCATCTAACTCGGGTAATATCGTACAGTCAGAGGACGCAGAGACACGGACAGGTTGATCTAACTGTTTTGAGATCATCGCTGATCATGGTGTTGAACGGTGAGAGCTAATCCAACGACTGCTTCACACAGACTTTATTGCTGGTTAAACTAATAGACCAGATGTCAACCAGCTCAGAGGTCAAAGGTCTGAAAGCTTCAGTTTAATGCAATGGTTTACGTCTCTTAAATCTTTCCTTTACGCCTTTCTATTGTTTTTCAGCTCCATTTAAAAAGAGGGAAATTAATTGCTGTTGTAGAGCATATCATCCAAGTATCTTCAGAGTAGTTGCGGGTGGCTCTCCAGTAGCAGTCAGTCTCGCAACGTATCTGAAGGAGCTTCTGGTTGAAGACTGCTTGCTTTATATTTTCAGGAAGAGATGGTTTGAACTTCTCTTTCTGCTGTTCGGTTCTGCTCTTCATCCACGAAGCCCAATTTGTCTATTTATTTATTTTTTACTCAGCTGGGATTTGGGGTCATAGTTCAGGTATTATTTGAGCTATTGAGATGCCAATTGGCTGCTCCCCGTTGTAAAAACAATACACTGTTGCCACGGTTACACATCATAACAACTGTCCGAGCAAATATCCTTCCAGCTGGACAGCATCCAAAACTAGAGGGATAAATTGTTCAAACATGCAACCAGCTTTTAAGTGTCCAATTAGTTTAATATGTTTAAGTGTGAAGAGAAAATTTGGATTTTGGTAAAAACAAAAGCCTCTTCAAGACAAAGCTCATAAATTTCTCATGTCACCAGACATACACACACGTTTGTATTTCTACCCGTATTAGGACTTTGCATGTATTGACTTCCATTCATTTTAGTAACTGTATTTATGCCTAACCCAGACAATTTCTTTAACCGTAACCATTACTAGTCTATTTCTGACACTAACTTTAACTTTAACCAAAACCTAATACCATTTCTCTAAACCTAACCCCTGACCCTAAACACTGGATCCCTGTAACAGTAAATATGCTACAACTGGTCCTAAATACAATAGCTAAACAAGTTCACACACACGCACACACACACACACACACACACGGTGTTTTCCCTCCAACAAACTGCAGTCTAATTGATTCTCCCTTTAATTACATTCAGTCAGACACGACTTTCTTCTTCACAGGCATCAACACCGTCGGAGGCTGGCAGGCTTCCTCTCACACTGTGAGCGTGACACCGCCATCTTCTTACAGAAGAGCAAGTCGAAAATCCACTTTGATGTCAAACCAAAGGTCAAGATAATAAATGTTGGCTCAATTGATGGGTTGGCAGCAGTGGGTGGAGGGGGTTTCCAGCGTTGGTATTTGGATGAGTGATCCCCAAAAGACTTGATGAACTCTTACAGTCAGTCACGGCCCAACAGGAAATCAGCAGGAGTTCTCTTTGCATGAAAAGCTTGATCCAAATCTGCTGACCAGACCGGTTTGCGCTTTTTCTTCCTCTACATGTGCAAAGTCCTCCGTTTTCATTGGCACCTCTTGTGAAGACATGTTCAGGAATGCTTTAGGTGACCCCATGAAGCCAACGGTGATTCTACTTTGACCTCCCTTACCGTCCTGCTCACCAAACACTTTGAAAACTTAAACTTAGGTCCTCTTTCCAGCTTTGTTTGCCACATTTTCAGCTGTTTCAAACTTTTTAATACTATGACTGTAGATGTCTTTGCTGCATGTCTTCCCCCTTCTCCCTCTGCCCACGTCTTGTCTAATCTACGGTAAGTGGAGGCCAATAAAGCCAGGAAAACCAAGACACGCAAAGTTCTGAACAATTTATCCAAACAGCAACATGCAAAATAAAACAATATGTAAAATGTAATAGAGGGAAGAAAATGACCATAAAAATGTATAGAATGAGAGTCATAAAAACTATGTAGGGACTCATACAAAAGTCACAGAAAATATGAGTTTTAACAGACACTTAGATGAATTTATACCCTGAGCAGTGTTGATATTTAGTGGTGGATAAATATTCTGAAGATAAACACACATAAACACACTGTAGTCAGTTTGTTTTCCTGTCTTTCCCATTTTGAACAGTAGTCCCGCCTTACCCCCGAGTGTCATGTCACATTCTCAACCCAGGGAAACAAGAAAGCAATGGATTAATAGTTAGAATTTCCTAGATTTTTTTTTTTTTTAAATAAAGTGGAAAGTAGCCAGTTACGTTTTTCTTTACAGGAATTTTCATCCATGTGATTTTCCTAAATCATCGTCATCATAATATTTAGATTTATGTCTTCCTGTGGTATTTTTTTTCCCCACATTGAATAAATGCACTCAAATTAAGGGTTGGATTTTTCCACATTTCTCAGGATTTATTTTATGCTACTGTAATAAAACTCGGGGATGTCCTGGCAACGACTGGCAGCAGTAAACGATATTTGTAAAGTAACACCCACGATACGGTTAAAAATGAAATATGTCTTATCAACAGTATGCCAGTCATGTAAAAACACCTGTGCCTTCAAATGCTTGCACTTTTTTCTGTTTTTTTTCCCTCTATGGTTTAGATGAAGTTCAACAGAAAATTGAAGGAAAATTACATTAAAAAAATAAACAGGAAACAGTCTAAGCACGAGCGTAAAACACACTCTTTGGTAAAACGATTGGAGGAATGGTTCCATTAAAAAAAAAAATAATAATAATAATAATTAGGAATTATGAAATTATTATGGACAATTTCACATGTAAAGGAGCTTTGGTCGACTTACGCCAGAGAAAAGAAAACAAGGAGCAAACCCATCGCTTTTAGAATTAAGTAAACACAAACAAAGAGTTTGTTTGTCATTTATTCTTATTCCCTGATGGATGTTGACAGTTTTGACAATCATGACTTATTTTGTTGTCAGTTGAATTAATTATTGTTATGCTGCGCTGTCTCTGTCTCTCTCCCTGCAGTATAATAATTCATGTTTACTGTAAATAAACCAAACTGAGAATTGTAGAGAACTTTAACCTTATTAAAGCAACTCCACCTTTATAGGACTCCGTGATCTGACCTCAACTCCTGACGTCCTGTGGTGAGATTTTGCTTCAGCTGCAGCCGTAATGTACCTGCTATAAAAAGCTGCGATGAAACGCAGCAACTTGTAGAAAAACGTGTTTCCTGATGCAGAGGAGCTACATTGAGGCATTATTTTTTTTACTCATCGAACATTTTACTGGGGGAAAAAATTTGTTTATCTGAGTAGGGATGCCTGAAAACTATAAATTGTAAAAAAGAAAAAAAAAAACATCAAGGAGAGAAAATACCTTAGTGATTCAATCAAATCTTAAGTTTAAGTTTTTTATTGTCAGAGAAGCTTTTTTTTTTTTTTTTAGTTGCTCTGAAAAGTTCAGTAATGTTTGAATCTTAAGGAGTCCTGGAAAAGTCGCAATGTTACAAGTTTTTGTAAAAAAAAAAAAAAGTAATTTATTTCTGCTTTTAACAGCATCAGTCATCGTTGCATTGAATGTGTGTTTAATTTAACTTTCTGATCAGAGGAAAGTTTAACATGATTGTTATTTCTATGATTTTAATACACATTATAAAGGATATTTTGATACAACTTAGAGTACTTCAATGTTTCTGTTTTTAAAATAAATACATATTTTATTGCAGAGACTCATAAGTGTAAATAAAGTTGTAGATATAAAATTTTCAATCTTTCTTTTCCTACAGCAGTAAGTTTTTTTTATATTGTAATTTAGATTACAAGACAAATTAACGACACAGGAAAAAATATAAGACAATAGTACAGTAACTGAATATTTAATTTATTACTCTTACTAATTAGTACTCTTAAAAAATTAAGTACAATGTTGTACTGACCTAAAAATATGCATAAGTTATAAAATCAACTGAACCAAATAAATAAATAAATGGATCTTTTCAGCTCCACAGGAAGCTGCTTTTTTGTTTTGGTTCATCTCAGTGAATACACACTCTTATTGAAATGTTAATTTATTTTATTAATTTTGTTTTTATAAGTTAAATTCATATCTATTATACAGTGGCTTACAGTGCAGAAAAATATCCATTCAGTGTAAAGAAAAACAATAACTTTAAATAAATAAATGCCAGTTTTTTTTTTTTGCTTTTTTTTTTAAAGGAATTTTTAGTGGTCAAATGTTGTTTGAATTTTACACAATTATTGGTGACACTGCTGACCTGACAGTCTTCCAGCAGAGAGACTCCACAGGGAGAGTAAAAAACACTAAAGGTGATTGCTAAAGAAGCTGCTGTACCCAGGTGTTTGCTCAGAAAGTTGAGTGGGAGGATAACGTGTGGTGGAGAAGGAATGAAAAGCTGCTTTAATGCCCATGTCGTCACTGTGACTAATTGGCTAGAAAACAAACATAAACCTCAGGAGTACGATGAGACACACCAGAACCAACACAAAGGACACCATCACAGCAACCTGAAGGCTCCTTAAGACCTCAGCAGAACCGCAGGCTGATCGTCTCTGTGTCACGCTGCACCGATGCAAGAATTCACGTAAAAAAGGGGGCGCCTGATTTTTAAAAGGTGGGATTTTTTTATTTCAGAGTCTCAGCCTGATGGATGGATGGATGGATGGATGGATGGATGGATGGATGGATGGATGGATGGATGGATGGATGGATGGATGGATGGATGGATGGATGGATGGATGGATGGATGGTCTGCGCATCACGACGGTTTCAGGGCTGCAGTAGTCCCTGTTGTTTGTGCGCCTTGTTTTTTTCTACCACATGTTTTCTTTCCACTTAATTTCCCACTGATTCGCTTTTATACAAGAACAGTCAGATTCATTAACAAGGACGTTTGTGGCTCAGTCTCCTAGTGGAGGACGTCCATCACTGACTGCTGGACAACTGCAGTGTTTGTGTAGGCCCTGGGATCAGTAGTGCTTATATCGAATTATATACTTTTCTTTATTTATTTACCTAATTTCTAATAAATTTTTCAAAAGTAAAAAAAAAAAGCCTCCTTGATTCTTCAATTATTATTAAGTTTTGTGCATAAATTGCAAAAATATTTAATTTTTGGTTTAAAAGCAACAATTTTATCTACATTAGAATAAAGAATACACATAATGTCTACAAAGAGAAGGACTAAATTGTGTTTAATGGAACAGTTTGTGTTTAAAAAAATTACACACTAAAATATATTTAGTGTGTGAAAAAAAATTACAAAAACGATCATAAAACTGAAAAAAGAACTGTTGTTAAGATGAACCTTTTTGAAACTTATATAATTAAAGTAACTCCAGTCCTGCATTAGTTTTGATCAAAATTATTAGATGGACCATGTGGCTCCAGAGCTGCATGTTTCAGAACCCTGGTGTACTTGACATGACCACAAAATTACATTTATTCATCAGACATCATTTTGTGAACTGTGCTGTATTATGAAATTAGTCCATATGAATTACACTTTCTTTAATTGAATCACTGAAGCTGATTTTAATGACATAAAAATACGATGAAATGCATGTGTAACTGATTCAGAGCTAAATTTACACAGCTACACTGCTCACTTTAAATTTGTACAGGTGGCAGTAATTGTTCCAAATATTTTTTTTATATAAATTATTATTGATTGTAAAGTTGCCTTTCAGGTTTTTTTTCTTTCTTGAACCTTTTACGTGGCAAATTTACTCCTCACTATGTCCAAGAAATAAAGATAAAATAAAACCTAGCGTATTAATTAAATGTTCGGTTATATTTCGTGGGCCGATCAGGTGAGACCACCTCGGACAGTGGGGGCTCGCTCGTGTCGCATCATCGCGGAACCAAACACTCGTTAATAAACCCACGAGCCGATCACGCTCTGACGGAGCCACGGTCTCGTCCACGGAGAGTCGCGCGCACATTCGCAGTTCGCCTCTCCACGGGAGGACGGAGCCGCTCGGTTTATTTTTATTACATGCGCAGTCCCGTTCCTGAATCACTCGTCACCACGGCAACCTGCGTTCAAGTCCAGCATCCGCCACCGACACCGAGACCATCCGCTCCCGGGCGACGAGGCAGGAGATCCCCGCAAAGACACGGTAAGTTTTTCTCCCCTTTAAAAAAAAAAAAAAAAAAAAATATGCGGCACTGCGGCTGCTTGTTTGCGTAACCAAACGGGCTCGACCCGGGAGCTGAAGCGAACCGGGGGGGGAGCTGCCACTGTGCAATAAGTTGCTGAAATGGGGCATATTTTTTTTATTTCGACTGACAGAGTCGCGTTGATAAATATCCTATATTCACGTTTCTGAAAAGCATCAAATCTCTGCGTTTCTGCGAGGAATCAAGTGTTACTCTTATAGCTCCACAGGCTAAAAACTGATTTATTTCAACTCGTAGACGTTTACTACTGCGACTCGGTGTAATTATACAGATTATATATAGAAAGCCGGCTGTAAAAAGTCACACCGAGACCAATAAATGTGTTTTATCAGCTCCCCCCTTTTTTTCCCTGTCTCTGCTGCATGTCTTGTTGCAGCACCCTTCAATGCACCAAGTTCAGATATGCATGAGCAGCAAACCGTGAAGAACTTGACAGAAGGTGCCAAAAACACTCACCTATTCATAGCATTGAATGTATTCTCCCTCAGAAAGTTTTTTCAGCTCTAGTGACCTTTCTTGAACAGTAAATTCGCATAAACAGAGAGGAGGAGAGGTGAGGCAGAGTCAGCTCAAGGTATATGAGAGTTAAGAGACTCCTTAGGTCCTCCACGCCACAAGGGGGCCCCCAAGAGCACCAAGCTAGAGAGATAAAATATATAATTTTTAAAATAACATTGAATAATGCAAACTAAATGTTACTACACATGCAAAAATGAGTTCTATATTAATCTTATAGATGCATACTTAGCAACCCTGAACAGGAGAACTTAGTTGACATACTTTAGAACATTAGATTAGTTTTCTTTCCTCTTTTTTTCTTTCCTTTGGTTTGTTATTTTGTTTGTATTTCCTTTTAACTCATGCAAAGCACTTTGAATTGCCTTGTTGCTGAAAATGTGCTATATAAATAAAATTACCTTACCTTACCTTAATGGTTGCTGCCACTGTTGGGCAAATATAATTAAACTTCCTAATATGTTTACTGTAAATTTTGTGTTTGTCAGCTGATGTTATTTAAATCAAAATACACGTTTTTTTTTACTTAGTTTGTTCCTTCTGTAAGGTTAAAATCGTCAACAATAATAACACTGGTAAGCTAATTAAAAATAACACATTACAGTACAGCAGCTTATGAATGATAAAGAGTCTGATGTTGGTATGGAAATATGATTAGTGTCCCAAAAAGGTTTGTGCAGTCCATGAGGGGAAGACCCAGGACAGCACCGTAGCCCCTTCCATGTCCTATAAAACCGCCCCTGTGAGACTTACGTACTGATCCAACTTAAAATGTTTTTCGTTTATTCTGAAGAAAGATGACAAGTGAGAAGAAGATGTGATTCACAGCTCTCACAGAACTTGTTTGCAGCAGCAGAGTGTGGGAACACCGAGTGTTTGACAGCGGCACAGCTCATTTGTTAATCACAGATCCAGGATGATTCACCGTACCCACATTTCACTCCAACTGTGGGGGGGAGAAAAATGGCGGTCAGCAGCCAGATGACCACGCTAACCGCCCACTCGTCCACAACGATCTGCTCGTAACTTAATATCTCGAAATTATTGTTTCGTTGGACAGAAACGTCTCCTTCTGGTTTCGATGATTTGAAGGCGTTCGAAATAACATCAAGTACTTTCAGCATGCAAAATCTGCTAAACAATATATTCCTGCATTTGAGCTTTTTCACATTTTGTCACGTTGAAGCTGCAGGCTTTGGTGTGTTTTACTGGGATTAAGTGGAGAGAAAATGATTGATGGTTTTCAAACTGTTTTGAAAAGGAAAGCCTTGAGGTGTGCATTTTGTATTCATCATGAAGACCTGTGAACACAGCAGAGAAAGTTGAGGAGAAGGTTAAAATAAAGTTAGTTTCTGAAACAGTGGAGGTCCATCATCCAAATGTTTATCTTTGCCACCATGCAGTTGGAGTTTAAGACGCCGTCATACACCTGCACCGGCAGCACTGTGAGGATCATGTTCTTTGATTTCTCCAGTGAATTTAACACATTTCAGCCTGATCTGCTCTGTGAGAAACTCCAGATGACGCAGGTGGAGGCCTCAACAATCACCTGGTTCTATGACTACCTCACAAGCAGACCACAGTTTGTGAGACTGAAGGACGGTGTGTCCAACCATGTGGTCAGCAACACAGGTGCACCACTGGGTACTGTGCTCTCACCGTTCCTTTTCACTCTCTACCCTTGAGGCTTCCAGCACAAGTCTGAGTTTTGCAAATACTTAGATGACTCTGTAGTTGACAGGTGTATCAGAAATGGACAAGAGGCTGAGTGCCGAGAGCAGGTGGACCGATTTGTGTCATCTTAAATGTGAACAAAACAAAGGGGATGATTGTTGATTTCAGGTGAAACAGGGTTCAAGCAAATCATCATGGGAGAAGAAGTGGAGGTGGTTGAGGAATATAAATGCCTCAGTGTTCTTCCTGCCAACAGACTGGACTGGTGAGGTCGTCTACTGGATTTCTTGAAGAAGATCCTTCAAAGTTTTGATCTTCTATCGGTCTGTTGTTAAGAGCATCATCTCTTCTGCCAACATCTGTTGGGGCAACAACCTGATATAGTAGTCTGGTACTGTTCTGGGGACGAATCTGGAACCTCTGGAGAGGACGATGCAAAGAAAGATTCTTCATAAGATCAAAAAAATTATGGACAACCTTGATAATCCGGTTCATGAGTCGTTGATACGCTATTGCTGCACTCCCTGCCCTCAGCCATCAACATCTGCAATAACTCCTTGAAGACCCTTGGATAATAGGAGGTACAACTACATCTAATTTCCCTTTGGGATTAATATTGTATTCTTGAATTTGAATTAAAATGAATTACTTAGAGATTTTTATCTAACCTGATTCATTTCACTCCATATGACAATTAATGGCACTCCATGAACAAAGGGATGCATGCTACAGTTTTGTCAGATTTGTATTGGTAAAAAGCTGTGAAAACCACAAGTAGTTTTCTTTCCACTTCACAACAATGCAGTACTTTGTGTTGGTCTGTCACCTCCATTAAACACAGATGCTTGCGACCGCAACGTGACAAAGAGGAACCAAAGTTCACGCGGTATCATAATCCCGTCGTGAGGCACTGCATGTCTCCAACAAGCACTATGTTCACCGTCATGGCGACGGGAAGCTCCAGTATCTGGTCCTGCGTCATTAAAAGCACATTTCCTGCCCTTGGTGGACGGCGGCTCTCTTCCTCCTGCTTTGTGTATCATGGCTGTGAGTCACTGGCATCATTGGGCCAGTGGGTTCCTCGGCTGGGGGAAGGTGCTGTGTTGCACTGTGTGAATGAGATAAGTGGCTCATCTCCTCTCTCCGCTATTAGATGATCATTTGATGAGAAAAACAGAAATGGAATCACTATCAGAGAGAGAGAGAGAAATACATTGAGGATAAGATATTATAGGAAAAGATGCGGCGAAGGATCATGAATCACTCGCTAGTTATGAAACATGTTTACTTCCTCAGGTTGTTTGAGTAGGAAGGAAGAGCAGGTTGTGCTGTCTGATGGTGTTTGTCTCAAGCTGTATGACTTTGAGTTTCACCGAGTTATTAAACATGCAGTCGTTGGAACCATGGCTTCATATAGAAGGTTCTGCTACATGGACGACTCCGCCAAAATCCCAAGTCCAACAGTTCATCGAGCTCTTCATTACATCGTTATATAACAGTGCTCACTTACAGCATTCTTACTCAGTCTGTCCACATTTTATCAGGTTACATTCATGAATAAATTCTAAATTCTATTTAGGTTTGGACTTTGACTGGGCCATTCGAACACAGGAATTCGCTTTGTAACTCTCGGCTGATGTGGTCTCAAGACTTTTGCAGCTTGTAACAGGTTTTTCTCCAGTATTTAGCTCCGTCCTTCTTTCCATCAGCTCTAATTATCTTCCTTGTCTCTGGTCTATAAAAGCCTCTTCACACACTGCTAAAACACAAACTCTTACCAAATCTTTTTGCTCTAATTTATAATGTAAGTGTCTTTGTATTTGCACTAAATGCTCAGATTTAGTTCAAATCTAAGACAAATAAGCTGTTGTCTTATTTTTGTTTTGAAAAAAGAACTGACATAGAAGTAACTTTTCAGCAAAGTATGAGTTTGTTTGAAATTAGTCATTTCTTAATATTGATGAAAAAGTGCAAAAATATAAGTAAAACAATCTTTCAGTGGAACAAACCATTTTTCCTAAAATAATGGGCCCAAGTCATTTTTTTTTTTTTTTTTTTTTTGAAAAATTGAGATGTATATATATTTTTTGTTTTACTTAAATTATCTTTTGGGGGAAAAGTTAAGCCGTTATGCTAGGAAGGTGACAGTGTTATAAGTTAAATGAAAAAAATATCTTGTTCCACTGAAAGATTGTTTCACGTATAACTAGTACTTTTTTTCGCTTTCTTGTTTGGACTTGCTGGTTTCTGTTATTTCCTTGCATTGATGTCTTATTTGTACTTTCCCTTATCCTAGTTTGTTCCCTCTGTTAGTTAAATTATTATTCAGATTCTTGGATTTGCTCTCTTGTTTTTATCTTCCAGATCTAGTTTATTTGTTTTTGATTTGCTCCGTCTGCTCTTAGTTCATTTAGATGTTGTATTATTTAGAGCCTGTGTTTAGTTCATTTCTTCACTTTCGTTTTGCTGCTTCCCTTGTTTGTTCTCCCATTCAGCCATTCTCTCGCTTCCTCCTCGTCTCTCAGCCTGTTGCTGATCAGCCACCGGTTCTCCGTCCACTGATCAAACTCGCCAGTATTGAAGCTCCATTTTGTCAGTTTCATTCTGCTGTTGTCTCTCTTGTGGTCTGGTCTTTGTAACTCTCGCCTTTATTAAATCTACTTTCATCTGACTGTCTGTACTTAGGTCTTCATCTTACACCATCTATGACAGATTAACTAGTTATTAACTTAAAACAAGCTCCTATAACTTGCTGAAAAGTTACTTTTAAGTGTTCTAGGCAATGTGCCACATTTTCCACCCCAATATAGCATTGTACATGAAACAGTTCAACCTCATCTGACCAGAGAGTCTTTCTCCACACGTTTGCTGTGTCCGCTACATGGTTTTTGGCTAACAAGTTTGTATTTTTATGACTTATTTTTAACAATGACTTTCCTCTGAGATCTGCAGCTCCTCCAGTGTTACTATGGACCTATTTGTTACTCTGATTAATTCTCCCTTAAAAGTGTTTTCTTTTTCTTCCCATTTCACGTTGTCTTGGTCTGTCACATTTATTGGTTTTCACCGTGACAGAATGTGGCAAAGTTTAGGGAGTATGAACGCTTTTGCGAGGCTTTAACACGTGTCAGCGTCTGCAAAGGTCGGACAGCTGGCAGCTGAGGAAATATTCAAAACTTCACATCTGTGAGCTGAGACTGAGGATTCTGCTTTTAGTCATAAATTATTTCTGTTGTTGATTAAGTTTAACAGCAAAAGTGACAGGAACGAAGCCAAAACAGCTACCTGTGTGGACATAATGCAGCTGTTTAAAAGAAGTATTTCAGGAGATTGCTTGATATTCACTGAAAACTCTGAGAGAGCAAGACTCAGGCCTGATTGCTACGTGAAAATAACCTATAAATCAACATGCTTCCAAATATTTCCACCAGCAGCAGACCTTTCATGAAGCTTTCGCCTGAGAAAGACAGAAAACTCCCCGTTCAGTCCACTTCCTCCAGAAGATGTAACAACTCTGTCTGTGTGCCTGGAATTTACATCAGGATTAAAGCTTTGGCACAAAACTGCTGCATTTCTTCTCGACTGTGATGAACAAAAATGGCTGCTTTCCCTTTGTTCATGACGCACAGGAAGTTGCCTCAGCCTGCTGGCGTGAGGAAACCGTGATGGTTAGTCAACATGCCATTGACACTGGAATTACTTGGAAACACTAAATTAATTTAGAATCGATTCTGTTCATTTATATGGTGTCAGTTTATAATAAAAGTAATTTCCGTTTAAGTCAATAAATTACAACACGTCGTTTTTGAAATTCTCTCTACCACAGTTGGATTTGTTTTGCTTAGTTTTAAGTAAATCATCCATCAACCACACTTTTATTTTATTTTATTCTACCAAAAATAAATGGTTTATATTATCTGCTTAAATCCTGTGGTTTTTGCGACAGACCACGCCTTTATATTCTGCTTCCAAGACTGTCTTTTACATGACAGGGTTTCTCAAGGTCTTTGACTGCTTTTCCCTTAAAAAAAAAAAAACTTTAGAAGATCCCGTAAATCTGAATAGAAAATGAAAGGAATTGTTTTTTTTCTTTAATTTAAAACTTCTGAATTGTTCAAAATTTATACCTGTGTGTGGTTCATGAAATTTAACCAAAAATGTAGTCAGAGTTAAGTTAGGATTTAACAATACATTTGAGTTCATTCAATATCTTTCCTGATATTAAAATGTGTTTGATGTTCAAAAATGTTTAAGTATGATAAAAGCAAGAGACACAAGTAATCGGTAAGTGGACAGTATTGTGGCAAACTTACCATTAATTTTTAAGACTTCTGTCTGTTTTTCCTCAGGGTAGCTTGCTGTTAGCCTTAGCATGCTGCTGAAACACAAAGTTCACTAAAGCAGATATTATGGTACCAACTTGTATCAGTTTATCATTTATTTCCAACATGAATCCAAACATGCAGCTATGCTTGTCAATAAACTTACATCTTGCTCCTGCTGACAATGTTTTTACGTAAAGAAGTTTGCTAACGTGAAAGCTAGCGTTAGCTTGTTTACGACACAATACAATATTTCTTCATTATCAGAGCAAGTCCAAACTTTGTCTTGTGTTGCAAAACAATTGTTTACAGACAGATAGCGACAGAATCAAAAGTAAACATGGTGCAATGAGCAAATGATTATGTTTAGCATTAGGATATATAGATGTACAAAAGATTTTCTCAGCTTAACCTTATAAACCCTGGAGCGCTATATCTGTGGCTTGATGGTTAAAGGAATGTTAAAAGCTAATCTTACCATTTTATTAGGAAGATTTATGAAGTTTTTCGACTGGTTGGTCGACAATCTTTTGTGTGCGCTCTGTTTTAATATGACTTGTTGATCATTTGTTTGTGATAGCATACTGTGGTTCCAGTTAAATACTTGTAGAAAAGTGTAAAAAAAATCATAAAGTTAGCACACTGCTTTTAACAACATAATATTTAATGAATATTGTTTCAGCTGTTATATCTGAGGATAGAACAGGTGACATGACACAGATGGTTGGGGGAAATCACTGATATGCTAGCTCAGCATCATATTCTCCATGTCTCTTAATATAGTTTTGCAAGCCATGCTCACTGGCCTACCGAGATGAAACAATATCACTGGGCGATAAATTGGCCCAGAAGTCATTGCAATAAACGATAATATTGTTGTTTGGAGACCATTTTCAAGTATCTAACGATAATAAACTTTAAATTCTAATGGAGATTTAACACTGGAACTGAAAGACATTTGAAATATCCAAAATAAATAAACAGAACAGAAATATTAAACAAAATGGACACTGACATCTCTGTAAACTAAATTGTCCTTCAAAATAGAAATAGTTGAGACCAACGCAGCAGACTGAAGACTTTTGTCATCCAGTTTAGTAGAAAGAGCAAAAGGAGTAAAACAACAAATCATGCAAATAGAAATTAAATTCGTTTTAATTCATCATGCAATTAATTGATTTATTGCTAATTGTGACTTGCCTACGTCTGAGTGAAAATATCTGCAGAGGAGCTGACAAACTCACAGAAAGTACACCAGCAGCTGGTGCTGAGCTTCATCTGTGAATCTGATCTGATTCTGTTTTCTGACTTGCATAATATTACCATATTACGTTACTTTCTTGTGTTTTTGTGTGTGTGTTTGTTCTGCATTTGGATGAAAAGCTCACAAACCGAATCAGGCTGACCTGAGCTGTGCGTCCCTGTCGGTTAGATCTGTTCAGGCCATTCCAGGCAGCTGAGCAGCCATGGTGAAGCTGGGTAGTAATCTCTCTGATAAGCTGGAGAAGCAGCCGTCTGCAGATGACGGCTTCGATAACATCCCCCTCATCACGCCGCTGGAGGTCAGCCAGCTCCAGCAGCCATTGGCTGACAAGGTAGGTCCAATCCACTTAGCGACGGGTTCCCGTCCGGGCACAAATTGTCCGTGGTTTCGATTTGGCTTCTTTTCTTTTAAAAAATCTCATTTTGCTATGAAATAAAACAAACAGATTAGCAGTCGATACAGAAATTCTGGGACAAATATGAATACATTTCCCACCAGTACACTCACCGTCCCTTCATAAGGCCGCTATACGCTGAGCTTGGTGTGTTTAGAGCTCCTTTCCCTTCGTCCCAGCTGAAAACCTTGGCATCAGCCCACGCAACATAAACACTGCTGTGAATGCATAATGAAAGCAGAAAGCCTTCAGTTTGTAGTTGGATGATGCATTTAGTTCTGCAAAACGTTCCACTGATGTGGAAGCTGGTCTGGAAACATCATGAAAACACTCTACAGTCCCCAAACGTCCTCTTAAGGGGCGGCAGTAAAACTGATTGCTTTTGCAAATGTGCTCTGTTTGTTTTACAAGTTGGAAAACAGAGATTCAGATCGCTGCTGGATACATCATAGTAACCCTAGAGCTGAACGAAAGAGGGAAATTCGCCCTTGGAGATGAACGGAGGTTGCGGTTGTTTTCCGCACCGCTCAGTTTGCTCCCTCATCTCGTCTCCAGGTCATCGTGAAGACGAAGACGCAGTTTCAGCTGAAGCAGCAGCAGAGGAACAGGCTGTACGTTCCCAACATCAAGAAGCTGAACATCAACTTCTACAATGACGTCTCAGATAAAGTTAAGGTACAGCGTCGCATGTCAGGAAGCAGAAATCTGATTATATGAGTGTCTGGGTGTTTACTGTTTAAGCTTAAATCCCTGAATAAAAAGACGGGTTGAGGTTTTCTAAATCGACATGCGCAACTTATACATGCACTCTGTTTCTGCGTTGCCCAGATCACAGGCCTGATCCTCATCACGCTGGCGTTTTTGACCAGCCTGCTCCTCCTCCTCATGTACAAAGCCATGTGGTACGACCAGCTCACCTGCCCAGAGGGGTTTGTCCTGAAGGTGGGCTCAACAACTACATTCAATTATTTACTGACAAAACATACAATCAAAACCAGTTACACCAAAAAAGAAAAAACCCTTACAACCTTTGTTCAAAGTTATTGTCCATCTGAACAAGGCAAAATGTAATAGATGCTTTATGTTTTTATGTTTTTTAGCAGCAGAGTTGTTTCATAAACATCCAACACAAATATCAATCTGTTGACAGAAACATTGGGTCAGAGGTACTTTCTACAGGAAAAACACAGAGTAGTTAATGACCTCCATCAGTGGTTTCATCCAGGAAGGAGATAGATGAATAAAGTGACTCAGTTGATCTCCGTTTAATCCTTGATTTTAAAAAGATGTGTAATAAAAGCCAGAGAGTTGTAGAATTACTCATCTGGAGGAAAAAAGAAGACAGACACTGCATTTCCATTACAAATGTGCGTAAAATTTTGTCTTCATCTTTCTAATGTAAAAAAAACCCCACAATTTCGCAGTTGCTGTGTTCCTATTAAATAAGAAATGGAATGAAGTACTCACGTGAATAACCTTGTTTGTGCAATACGTCTTTACAATTCAATCACAGTGATGGCTGTAAACAGTTACTTGAGATTATAGTCATAATTCATCATCTATCAGCCAACCAGAGGAGACGTTGGCGTCTTATTCAGGTGTTGCAGCAACAGGAACAGGCTCTTTATATGTACCCAGCGTTTTGAGGAAATTATAGTTGGTGATTTTACAGAAGAGCTGGGGATCCAACACATTCAAAAACAGCTTTACTGTCATCCTCTTACCACTTCCTGTCATCTTCTTTGTCGATTTCGCCAGTAGTAACATCCGTCTGTTGATCATCTGACTCACATGACGTGAAAAATATATTTCCACTGCAGTTCTGCAAAGTACATCTATTTCGTTACGGCCGAAAAACCACCTCATCTTAGTGAAAAAATGTTTTAGAATAACGTGAGATTTTTTTAAGTCGCTTTGTTTCCATTAAGTAAATTTATTTTCATGATGTTTGTTTAATGGGAATGCACCTACTAATAAAAGTGTCACTTGAAGAGGCAGTCACACCACGTGATTTTTTTCCAGAAAAGTTTGATGGTACTTGATATTTATCTAAGGTCTTTATTTGTGAGCCTAAGATCTTTATAGGTTTACCAAGCAGTGCCTTAAGTAGAAATGCCTTCCTACGTCACATTCTTGTAATCTAACAAAAACGGTGTCAGATGTTTGTGCTGGGTTTGTGCTGGTTTGTGAAGCAAAAACATTTGTTGGCCACCTTAGTTTTTAAAGTCTGAATGGTTATCCAAAGTTTACTGTCTCCATGGTGATAACAAACGTCATTATTCCTAGTGATCGCCAATGCTGATTTCTGCGGGAGAAATAATGATTATTATAAAAGCTTAAGTGAAGGTCAACCAGGCGACATCTCAGGGCCCACTTCACTGGTTCGTACTGAAAATAATTTTGTTTTGCCACCGTAATTTAAAACACGTTAAAGCATAAAGTTCCTCCAAATGTCACAAAGACAAGGCACATCACAGATTTTTTTCCTTCTTCTTTTATACTTTCTCTCTGAAATTATGTTGGCACAAGCAAAATTTTTTCCCAAACACTTCCAGGTAATGTTAAAGGTTCGGTTATACTTTGACACACCGTTAAACTTAAATTAATATCTTAAGGATAGCAGGACAGACCTAATGTTTTTCTACAAAAAGCTACACTTACCTACCGCAAATGTTTAAGCTTTGTTATGTCAGATTGGAAGAATATTGTATGATTGGGGGCGGTTTTGGTTGTAGTGGCTTGTTTCTCGTCACACCCTCAGAACCGTCACTTCAGAGAGATTCCTTGAAAACTGGGGCTGGGAACCTAAACTCATTATCTCCCAGCGACACCTTGGAGGCATCGTGCACCACGCCAGCACTGCCATGCATGTTAAGCTAAAGAGCCTGTCACGCAGAAGCAAACCACAGGGTGGGTTTGCTTCTGAGACAGAGGGGGGAAGGGAGCGATGGATCCTGCTTTCTGGTCAGGCACAGATTGGGATGCCTCCTGTGAATCAGAGGGGTCTTTAATTAGGACTCAGCATGACTAAACTGTGATTAAAGGCTTAACAGTGGATGGGGGGCGAGGGGAGTGTGTGAGGAAGAGGAGAGGAGGTGGAAGGAGGAGAGGACCTTTGGCAATGCTTTTGAAGTTGTTGCAGGTTACAAGTTTGGCTTTTTTCCCGTTAATACATTGTCTGAGACATTAAAAGGAATCAAAGAGGCATATGGTTTAGTGAGCTTTGGAGGTCAATAAATCCATCATTTCACACACTTTTCTGAGCAAGTCTTACATTTAGGTTGTTGTTAGGCTTATGAGACAGTCAGTGTGGCTTAAACACAAGTTTTATTTATTGTTTCTGACATTGAATAACTTGACGGGAAAACAATGTAGAGTATACAGGCCTGTGAATTCTTTGTCTCGCCTTTTTGGAGTGCTACATTATATTTCATAAGGGCTTCCAAACATACTGGTTGCTTGATTAGATTACATGTGATGGTGATCTTCAAAGAAAAGCAGGAGACATAAATAGTAAAAGTGTTGTGAATAAATACCCTCCCCCCACAGAATTTCTTTATTTTTGCTTTTTATCAAACTTAAATGTTCACCAAAGCAATCGCTAAGATAACCTGTGTAAAAAAAAAATTATTAAAGGAAAGAGAGAGATAGCTACAGGTGTCATGATGTCATCATTTAATATCATGATTACTGTGTGCAAATTGATAGCATTTACATTTTAATGGTATTATTAAAATATCTACAAAATATACCAGTCGTAACTGGGTCCTAAAGCAAACAAAAGTGTTTCTTTCTTTACGCTACAACAGCAGAAGCATTGCACCCCCGCAGCTCTGGAGATGTACTACACCGAGCAGCAGCAGCAGGACGGGGAGGAACCGGGCGCCCATGGCAGTGCCGGTACCGGGCTCTACGCAGCTCTCAGCCACCTCAACCAGGTCAAGAGGACTGGGCCTGGGTTGATGTCGCAGTGGTTACCAGTAATCAGGCAGGAGCCCGAGGAAGCCAAAGAAAACACCGAGCCTCTAAAAGAAGACATGGAAGGAGAGGATTGAAGGATAAAATTGAGAAATATAGCCGAACGAGCTGGAAATGATGGCGTGAAGATGTATGTGCATGTATTTATACTTGTTTTCTGCAGGTATTGGGGACCATAACCTGACTACCAACTTAGGAGGACCTGTTTTTATCAGAGCAAATAGCCTAGGGAATAGGAGATTTCTTTGGGAAATCTGATTTGATTACTGGTATGATTGTTTAATTTAAAATAGCATTAGGTCTGTATTTGTGTTTTTGTGTGAATTATCCAAATCTTTAAAACTACACAGTCTATTAAAATCTGCAACGTCAGGTGAAATCGTTGTGTTTAGAGACAGGAATGGGGTTCACTTTTAGAGCGCGACTCAACATGGATTTAAACAAAGTTTGCCATTTTGCATTCTATATTTGCATGCGCTCACGTAAAAACCCCAAATGCCATCATTGCCTACAGACAGATATGCAGTGTATGCGTATTTGCGTTCATGGTTTCATGTGTACATACCTACACTGCATAATGTGCACTTATGTGTGAGAAAGTAGAAGGTGAAAGCAAGGAGGTGGCGTGAGATTTTGGGGGTGAGAAGTGAATCGAACACGCTTCTAATCAGATTGCTGCAAGTCGTTGACATCTTGTGATTCGTTCATTAGTCTTAGAGCAGAATGCTTAAAGTAATAAATGACTGTGGCCTGCCCAGTTTTACTGTTGCGATATTTTAATTTCATGCTAGATTAGGCATAAATTACATTTTTGTACTGTTTGAATCGGAGGAAATTTTAAAATATTGTTTTGGATTTCTTTTGCAAATCACATCTACTTTCTTTTTAAAAGTTAATTGTTGTAAACATGTGAAGGGGATCTGATGATTCCAGAGCCATAAATCAACTTAATTTGAACAATCTTATGTTACACATTGAAATAAGCTTCTTAAAGTATTGTGAATGTAGCTATTTATGTGTTACTGCTGACAAAACTTACATTTCTACAACACTGTATCTTTATGTGTGTTGGCTAGAAGTAAACACAATGCAGGAAAGTGCCACCATTGTTTTTGCTTCTTTTGGTGTTTAATTTTCCATTAATTTTCAGTTTTTCTCAGAATATTACCTTTGTTTTCATTAATGCTTAGAATAATACCCACAGTGTTACATCACATGAATGTGTAAAATAGCAGCTTTTATCTCATAAATAAATGTTATTCATGGGTATTATGCTTGCACTGAAAGATTCACTTGATTAATTTATCACACATTAATGTTTTCTCTCTTGAAAAATAGTTTTTTGTAAATAGACATGTTAGTGTAAAGGACATCATTCAAAGTCAATCTTAATATTGTTTTTCAAGAAATAAACAGCACTTGATTGACAAAATTGTTGTTTCGTATTGCTTTGTTTGCCACAGATTTTCCCTGTAAAGTCTGCTCTGTTACAAACCAAATATAAATAAAGTGTTGTATTACTTTTGCAATAAGCAAATTCTACTTCGTTTACAGCTCCATCCATCCAAACTTTTAAAAATAGATCTATCACATTAATATGTTTCTTATCTATGAACATCCTGAAAAAATTTGTTTATTTTTGCTGATTAATAAAATAAATTATGGTTTTAACACCTTTATCTAAACATGCTTGAGTCAAATGTCTAAAGTCGGTGTCTGATGAAGTTTGTGTTGCTGTTTCTACCAACAACACAAATACTTTGGCATTCTGTGACAAATCAGTGGAATGGGTGCAGTCTAAGAGAGAGTAGCTTTTATATTCTGCTGCTGATGGTAAAGTGCACAATTTAATTTAAAATGAAATTCCTTCCTGGTGGTTTGTCTTAATTCAGTGGTGGTGGCCTGGGATGGTATCAAATTCCTGACTTGTGTTATTGCCCCAGTTTGCCCCTGCTGGTATTCTCGTGACAGCTAAGGAGTTTAAAAGAGGCAGAAACAGTCAACGCACCTCATGGACAGCTAACCGGTCTGTGTGGATCAAAAATCTTGCTGATTGGAAGGAGATCAGATTCTCATTTGACTCAAAGGTAATCTTGATTTAATGTTCCTTTTATTATTTTTATTTCAGGTCAAATTAAACATTCATATCCAGATCAGTGCGAACTTGAGGTAAAGGGCTTTTCCACAGTGTTACATGGACACACAGCAGATGAAACTGGAACCAGACGTACGACTTTTTCAATGCTTCAATTGAGCCACTGTCGTTCGGTTGGCATCGTAGAACTGAGCTCAGTTTAAAAACATTAACCAAAAGAACAAAAAGCAACAAAAGAGAAGAAAAATGTTGCAGGAGTTAATTAGAACACAAAGAAGGCAATGGGGTCATTTTGTTTGTGATTCACATTTTGATTTTCTCAATTCCTTGTGTAACATAGTCTAATATGGGTTGTATATGCAGTGTAAAATATTCCACTAAAACAACAATTTTAGTGGAACATTTGCTGTGCAGACCATTGTGTTAAAGCCAGAAGAAAATGTGCAGATCCTTTACACTCCGTTGCTCAGGGATGCTCAGTATGCACAGAATTCAAAATATGGCTCCTTCCTTCTCCTCAAACTGTAGTTTAGCAATTCAAAGCCAAGCCACATCCTCTGGTTCCTTCACTTTTTCTGGGTTCACTGGTGTGAGCCAGTCTGCATCTCATTTACAGTCACATTTTTTCACACCATTGCTTTAAACCCGGAGATGTGTGGGTCTGAAGTGTGTGAATGCGTGTGTGTGTATGTGTGCGTGTGTGTCACTAATCACTATGAAATCATTAACCTAAACTATGTGTAATAAACTTTGCGTGTCTTGTGTGTCTCTAAGTGTGTGTGTGACAGAGAGAGAACATGTTTGGCCTATTAATTAAATCTACATTACACACAGTTTAGACTGTAGGACGTACTTTAGATGCTGTTGGCCCAGGGCATGGAATTAAGTGAAGTACTAAAAAATATTTACTAGGGCATTTACGGATCCCAGGTTTCATCAAAACAGAGCAAGTGGAGCCAGAAAGGCTTAGAGTCGGGGCCGGAGGAAAATCATGTAAAATCAGCCGAATAGTCACTTAGACTTTGTAGCACCAACAGAACCGAACAGTAAAATAGCAGGTTAGCTTTTAATTTGTCCTGACTGTTTTGGAGCCTCTCCCACCTTGTTTTTTTTATTATATTCTTTTTTTTTTTATTATTCCTTCTGAACATTTTATCACCTTCCCAAGAGTTATTTGGTTGTTAGCATCCCAAACCTCACATTCCTCTGAGACCTGGTTCTCCCGACTCTGAAGCAGAGAAGAAGGGCTTCTGGGTGACTAAGCCTAAGTGCTCCCATCTTTCTGTTTTTCCATGTGTATCTCATCCCACAGTGTTTGGCTTTTAGTTTAAATGAAATGTACTGTGAAATAATACAAGTGGGTACACAGACTTATCAAACAGGTGCAGCTGAATTCTTGGATGCAATTTAAAAGATAGAAACACTTTTATTCAAAAACTTAAAGGAGAAACGGAAAAGCATTGCTTAGTAACAAAAGCTAATTACTGCTACTAAAGCTGATGTATTTCTCTAGTTTGTCCTATCACTATATACTACATTCAAGGGGGCCATGTTGGACTATGAGGGCAATGCTGGTAAGTAACCTTTGAGCTTCCCATCTGGACAGCTCTCTTAATTTTTTCTTAATTTCAATTATGAAAATCTTAACTTTTGTGAGAAAATATCTGTATTTCAAGCAGCAGTAATAGATGGTAAAATCCCCCAAAATGTTTTGTTCTACTGTTTTAAAGTGTCTGTCTTGATGCCGGTACTTGGAAAAACGTAACATTTACTGATGTGGTGATAAAAATCTCTAAATCGTTTTATTGTAGCTCTGTCTGCATGCTTAGCATTGCTGTCCTGCTAGACGTTGGGCCTCCTTCACAAGCGTTTTGGTGCATCTAGGAAGTATTCTTCTAAATTTATGTTGGCCTATCTTCCAATCAGATCTGACCAGTTTTCCTGGAGCGATGGGGGAGATTATGCCTCTCTCCGGCGGTGACTGGACGAGAGATGGGATGAACTCTGTACACATCACCAATCCATCACAGGGCAGCTCTACATACCACGCTGTATCTTTCAGTTTAGATGGACGATCGTGTCTCAGTAGGTTCATTATGTTTGTTCTCAACCTTCTGAGGCCTTCACAGAACAGCTGCATTCACACTGAGATAAACCACACAGGTCAGTTGGTTGCACTGGACTTCATTTAGGGGAATCAAAGTGAAAAGAGGCCAAAAATATCTAACAGTGGCCCACGTGTGGAGGACCAAGGCGTGGCTGTTGCAGGTTCGATTCCTAGCCTGATGCCGCATTGTCTTCCCCATTCTCTCATCACTCTCTTCCATGTCAATGCACGATCAAATAAAGGCCATGAAAGCCAATAAAACCTTTTAAATAAAATCTAACAGTGAGGATCGTTTTTCCACTTGAACTGACATTGAGGTGTGATGTCTGTACTTTAACATCTTTTTCTTTGTTTATGTGCTTGAAGTTGCAGTATGTAACTTTTTTAAAAACCTATTTTTTTTTATATATTTGTTGAAACTGTTCCTATGATGTGACAGCATGGTATGAGACAGTGCCAAAAAAATTCAGCTCCTCTGCTTTCTCCCTGTGCTACTAGAAGCAACCAATCAGAGCTAGGAGGCGGGTCTTAGCGCTGTCAATCATAAACTCCTTCCCCCTCCACCTCCCCTCTAGCTCTATGCTATCGCTACAGTTTTTTCCCCCCATCTGCAGATCCTGTTGTAAATGCTCAGGCTAGTTAGCATGGCCACCAATAACGGCAGATAAACGGTTTTTCTCTAATGGTAAATTGTTTCTCTGCCATTAGCACATTTAGCAGAGAGTACACGAGGTTGAGTGACAGCGCCTCCTCCTGAATCTGATTTCTTCAGAGGCAACAGCAGCGCAGATTATCTGTCTCATAACAAACCGTAACGGCATGGTGACATTTTTAACAAATATGTAAATAAAATACTCTTTATAAAAGTTACACACTGCAACTTTAAGCGAAGTTTTCTTACAGTCTTTGCTTTGGTCTCCTGTAAAACATGTTGGATTACCTTGTGAATAATAATAGTAAATAACTTGCCTTGCCTTACCTTGAATACCAGCACCTTTTTTTCTATAACAGACATCCAGTGATAGCACTGACTGTTGTCACTGGTTGGACACATTATTTCACCGAGTCAAGCTCGAACCAAAATGTGCTGCTGATAATCAGTCTCTTGTTCCCTGCAACTGTGTTGCTCCAACCAGACCCTGTCAAAACAAATCCGGAGCAGTAAAGAAAATGTTCTTCATCAACAATAAATGAATGTGCTCTTTCTTTTTTTCTTTTTAGTTATTTAAAGTTTTGATATCTATCTAAAGGACACAAGTCTTATCTCTCGCTGGAGCTTCTGCGTCGCCACACGTAAACAACTGTGCAGCGAGAGCGGCGAGTGGTCCCAATCAACTGTGCCTTGGCCACAAACATGCTGCTTGGAGCATGGCAGTATGGATTCTGGTGAGAACCCAGCTGCTCTGCTGCATATGGAGGGACATAAAAGGGCTTTATTGGAAGCTAAATTAGAGTACGTGATTTCGTTTTTTTATTGTTTTTCTCAGGAAATGGCAATCTCCAACATACCATGAAGAATACCTCCGAAACCACATCCATATATCGAGCAACTGTGCAAACCGTAGCGAGACGGTTCCTGATAGGCTCTTCCTGCATGGCAGAGCTCGTTAAAGGTTGCTGTTAATTGAAGTCTCTTGAAAAAATGTTTCACTGATTGCTCTTATTTAGCAGCACAAAACCCCAAAATTGGCTCCTTACGGTTCCTTTGAACGCAGTTCTAGATATTTAACGAAAAATCAAAAGGGGTAAAGAGTTAATGAAGCTAAGACAGGACAGAAATGTACAAGAAAAATAAGAGATAAAGATGGGAGCAGTGACCATCCCTGGGAACTGAAGGTGGTGATGGTGAGGAGGGGGGATTTGAGCAAAGAAGGAAGAGGAGGTAGAGGAGGAGGAAGAGGGTGGATCCAAGCTGACCCCCGTGTCTGTGTGTGTTGTTGTGTGTCTCAGTGGGTTTCCTCTGCCCTGGCGCCAGCTGGAAATGCCTCCACTAAGCACAGGGAGCACACACATCATCCTCCATTCACCACCGTTCAGTCCCCCCTTTGATGAGGGTAACACTATACATGCCCAGCAAGCCCCACGGATCACAACAGGCCGCTGTTTAAAGGCTGCGTGGAGGAGCCGGGCCAGCTGATCATAACTTACACAAAGCTCTGCAGGTTTTATTTTTCTAAAATAATAATCATAAAACAATAATGTAACATGAGTACAAATGAGACGGTGTTTTGTATTTGCAGTGATAAATCCAGGCGAAGTTTTCAGGAGACGCTCTGCCACCTGCAGGGCGCTCCTGGTTACTGCAAAAGAGAAGCATCTACTTTGAGCAGCGGTCCTAAAAAAAAAAAAAAAGCCCTTTTAATCTCGATGTGATTGTTTCCCCAGTAAATTTTTACCTCATTGGTCCTAACTAGAATACCCTGCAATCAGATGAACTCCAGGTGCTGATTAAAGTTGACCTTCCTTATTTGTTCCATTTGTAAAAATGACTCAATATCCATGAAATTAGTCATTACTTTGTTAGCCTGCAGTGATGTTACCCTCACGCAACAAAAACGTTGCCAGTAAATAATTATCCGACCGGCATGGCCCAAAGCTGCAGCCCAGACGCTCAGCAGGAAAAAACAAGCAGCTTTACTTTGCTTAGATTCGGATTTGCTTTGTTCTGGCGATTACAGAGCTGAAATATTGTCATTACTCACAGACCGAGTCACTTTACGACATCCTGCAATTAAACTTTAGAGGAATAGGTTAATGAGACAAATTAAATTTGAACGCAGAAAGTCGGTTTCTTTTAGTGACAGCGATGCAGGGAGGAGTAGGATAGTGCACTAGCACTCACACACACACAAACAGCACAGACTGGTTTGATTTGGGTTTTTGCGGTTCCCTCCCGGTGCAGCTTCAGACAACCAGAGGGGACCAGAGAGAGAGAGAGAGAGCAGTGAACTCCAGTTCAGCCCGGTCCCTGGCTGTCTCTGCTCAGCTTCAAATCCAAACCTCTCAAATTGGGTTTAATCTGTGTTTTGCTTTGCCAATTATCGACCCGCAGAGCTGCGTGGCAAACGGGAATGAGTGATGCCGTCGATGGGCCTGGTTAAGAGGAAGGTCACGCTGTGATTTATGGTGATCCGCTGAATCCGCGGCAAAGAAAGTTAAAAAGTAAGATGGGTCGAGTCGTTGGCGCAAATGAACATCTGCAGGACAAATGCAGATTGCTGCGCTGCAGAAATGTAGCAGGAAACCAAATATACAACAAAATGAATTGTTCGGATAACCAAAGTGGTCGCGCAAACACATTTGTTTTTCAGCAAACTTGGTTTGTAAATGTCTCCAGACAGGAGATCTGGTTTCTGTCTCCAGTTATGTTGGAGCTGCAGTGGGAGCAGTTTAATGAAGATGAACTTGCTGTTTGGTAGCCTAATGTTCATTATAATCACTGGCAATTATTGTCAGAAAACCATGGAGCATATGACAGATTAATCTGGGATGATTCAGGTTTTGTTGTTTGGTTACGCTTTAAAATATTGTTCAGCTTAACCAACTTCAGATGTTGAATTTGATTTATTTAAAGAAAAACCATCGGTGTAGAATTTGCCAGAACAAGCTGCAAATGTACATGATCAATTCCCACCTGATTCCCAACTATAACACCACACATCTGTCTGCAAACTGTATATAGAATATTCTCTCTACCTATACTTTTGCACAACTTTTGTTGTCCTGCGTGCAATATTTTAGATGATGTTCATGTTGAAGTGCTCATCTGTTCATGTGGGTGTTCTCATATGTCTCTTCTGGTGACAAAGCATATTTGGGATTCCATAATTTAATTATAGGAACACAATGTTCACAGCAAATTACTCATTACACTCCACAGCAACAGAGCTCTGACATTTTAATCTCAATTCTCATCCTCTGTTTGAAATATACATATTGTTTTATTACAGAGTCCTGTTCGTAAAATCCTACATGGAGTTCTCGTAAACGTCGTGTAAACCCTAGCCCACTGAGTTCAAGGTAGTTTAAACGTTTCTGTCACTTATGTTAATGATGTCTTAATGATAAATGATATACATTTAATTTTTTTGTATTTCATTTAACATGAATGCGCCCAATATCATGTATTTTTTACATACCTTGCAACAATAAGTTTAGCTTGGACACGCTAAGCTACATTAAACTACCTGAGCGGAAATAATATAAACAAAGTTAAACTGAACTTAGTTAATATAAGGAGATTTTCTAAGATAATGTAAGCTAAGTGAAACTGAGCTAACATATGCCAGGTTAAGCTAAAGTAAACTAAGCTGAGACAAACTAAACTTAGCTAGGCTAAGTTAAGCTAAGCTGAGCTAAACCAAGCACCCTTTAGCACTTGGTAATGAGCGCTTTCTGATGTAAAAGTTAAACCAGAACAGGTCCTGAGCTAAGATATCCCATGCTCAGCTAATAAACTTAACTAAGCTAACCTAAACTCAAGTACCGTTCACATTAATTTGTTTACTTGAGGTGGAAGGAGGAAGAACAAAGTTCAAACAACAAAACAGAATTATATCTCATTGTTTATTTAATGGACGCTGTTTTGACGTCTATGCTAAGTTTGACAGGTTCAAGCAAACAGCAGCAACAAGGTAAAATAATAAAAAAATAAAATCCTATGAGCTCTACCAACACCTTTCTGTCCCCCAACAAGTTTCAGACTCTTGACTTTTTCCAGAGTAGCAGTCCGGCATGCGGGTTTCCCATAAAGGGTGTTGAAAATCCAAACCCAAAACCCAAATTTAATCATTTAACATTTTTCACTGGTGACAATGCAACAGCCAGCAAGTAGCATCTCTTTTTCTCAGAAATGCTAAATATTTTTAAAACTTTGTGGGGAGAAGATATATCTGAGTTTTAGCGGGTAATAATTCATTTCATCCCTGTTCACATTTAACATGCGCTGTGGTGTACTAATTCCTATCTGGTAATAGGCTTCTTCTCCACATGTCTTCCTCTTTGTCTTTTTTTTTGTCTTGTTTGCACAGCAAATTCCTAGGTCCTTTGAAATTTAAACTAACAAATATAAGAGCCTATAATTGGTCTTTGCTGCCTCTAACCAGGTCATCTTTACACTAAAAGTCATAATGATAATTTCTAAGTTTTACTCAAAAATAGAAGAAATTTCATTATCAAACCCCTTGATAACCTCAAGTTATATGTCTGTATCTAATCTGCTGCATGTGCAACATTCTTTAAAATTGCTAAATACTTTAAGTATCTCATGATTTAATTGGTCTCAAAGCAGTGTTGTCGTTGTTTTGTGGCTGAGAGGCCCCGTGCTGCTCCTTACATTTTGTTTGGATTCTAGGATAAATCCTAAGACATAGAATGAACATATTCAGTAACCTGGGAGAGAATGGAGTAAGGAGTGAAAAAAGAGTCAGCCTACGCTGTAAGATTGCAACGTTACGCAACATTAGTTCTGCTTGGGTTTTATTTGCAAGTATGGCAACAAGCGGCAAACCTACTGTGTGTGAAATACCCAGTAGGTTTCACACACATTCATGAAAGTTCATGGATGTAAATCCAACAAATTAAGGATCCAAAAGACATCTGTGAGAAAAACAAAACAGGACTGAGGTTTGGGAATGTTCTGAATAACAACATGAACAAAAACAATTCATTTTGTTATTTTCCTTTTGGATCCCAACTTGGCCAATATTTATATTTAATTGAGTGGAATATTGATTAAGCGTGTGCTTTTCTTCAGTGTTACGATATAACAGCATTACAGTTTTTAGTCGATGTTTAAGACAGTTTTGGATCATTTGGCCTCTTTGGTTAAGCCATCATGTTCTAGTAGCACAAATTGTGTTCTTGGTACTGATCCGACTCATGCAGAATTAGGTTTTTGTACTGAGTGTTCCTCTGGTACTTCATTGTAATCTTTGCTTTGTTGTTGTATGCAAATATTTTGTCCCACACAAAGTTTCTAAAGGACATTCTTAACCGACTGTAGGCTGTTTTTTGTGAGATTTCCTTAAGCCTAATGATAAATTGATGGCTGCAGACTCTGGTCAGTGAACTGCATTAGTTTTATCAGCTTTTGACACAGCAGACCGCAAAACTCTGCTACATCCACTGCAGGGTGAGATGGGAATTTCTTAAGTGGTTTTCTTCCAGAACTTTTTTCCATGTTTGAAAGTAACATGGAAAAATGTCCCTCCTTCGGATCATGGTGTTCCTCAGGGTTCAGTCCAAGGTCTCATTCTGTTTCTTTAACACATCAGATTATCAGAAGCTCTAATAAGATGCGTGTGGCTTTTGTTTTTACGAGTTCTGCCATCTTTGACACGTTCTTCTTGCTATTGTGCGACATGCACCGTGTTCTGGTTGCTTTTTAGCAGAGTGGATCTAAACAAAAACAACGCATAGCATCTCACGATTAAATTGATCAAATTTGATCAATGCATGGAAAGTAAAACCGATGGTTTGGTTAAATTTCCAAAATTGTGTGTTGTCATGTCCTTCACATCCACACATTGACTCAAACCAATTAATGAGACAGTTTTTATTTAATTTGTGTAGGAATTTACCAAACACTGACAAATGCTGTAACCGGTGATTCATGTGAAACACAGACATATGTCACACATTCAGACTTTGAGCCAACGTTAAAGTTGCAGGCCGTGTCTTCGGTTAGTACTTTGCTATTAGCACAACTACTAACCACAAGATTACACATTTATTATATCAAACTGTAAAATCCCCTGAAATGTTTGTAAAGTCTTCACAGCAAAGTGAAGACTTTACAAACATTTCAGTTCACTAAATATATACAAGATCGAAACAAAGAACACAAATGCAAAACAGACGAGCAAACTGAGCAGATAAAAAAAAAGATGGTTTTTAAAATATTGTTTTCATGTGTTGCAGCTCATTTAAATGTATTTTCCTGCTTTAGACTTCAAAATCTTTTAGTGATAATAAATGATTTATTTTCTGTTATCAAATATTTATTAGTTGCAGTATTATTGAAAATGTCACTAGTTCCAGTGCAGCCATCACTAAGGGAAATACATCATGTAGATGATTTACACTCAGACTGTTGTGGTTGTTGAGTTTTGTGGTTTTTGTTATTTATGGTTCATAGTTTTTACATTATTAGTTCTGTCTGTTGGTCTGTTTTCATATGTTATTCTGTTGTTTCCCTTCCTCAATAGTTTCCCTGTGTTGTTTCTGTTGGTGATTTAGTTTATTCTGGTTTAAGTCTTTTTATATTCTGTCCATTTCCTTCTTTCCTTCCTCATCAGGTTTTGCCAGTTCATTTCTATATTCATAGTTTATTCTTAATTCCTCTAAGGTTCTTGTGTCAGTGTTCTGGTTTTCATCCATTCTCATTAGTTTCATTTGTGCCGGTCAGGTCTGATGTTCATTTCTTTGGCTAATAATTGCTCTGTTATGTTTTTCTTACACTTCTTGTGTATTTAGTTATTTTTCTTAGATTATAGTGAGGCCTGTTTCTCCTTTTGGTTCCTCAGTTCAGCTACTTTGTCCCAGTAATCAAGTCCATTGAACCCATCTGTGTTTCCTCGTCTTAGTCATGCTGCTCACCTGTTTCACCGGCTATTTAAGTTTCTGGCTTTTCTTTGTTCACTGCAGGCTTTGTCTGTTCCTTGTTCATGCCCGGCCTGTTTAAGGTTTTGCTTTGTTTTGAGAAAATAACTCAGCCTAATGCTACACTCCGATGGTTGTCTGTGATTTGGTTCCTCAAAACCCACTGTGATCCAGACTGATGATTTCAAGTCTTTTTATTTCCTGTTATTTAAGACTAGCTGATGAAAATACAACATTTAAGAATAGAATATTACATCAGACCAATTAAAGAAAACATTCATAAAAAATATATTTTTGGACATATTTGTTGGAGCTATCACTATGTCGTGACAGCATGATATGAAACGGATAATGTGTGGAAAAAAATCAATCGATCTGTCTTCTCCCAGTGCCAACTGGAAACAACCAATCAGAGCCAGGAGGCGGGTCTTAGCGCTGCCAATCATTATCCATGTGCCCCTCCAGCTTTCCCACTTGCTCTCTGCAGCTAGCACAGCCTGTCACGTATGCTCAGGCTAGTTAGCATAGCCAGCGACGACAGCAGATTAACAGTTTTCCTGTAATGGCAAGTTGTTTCTCCGCCATTAGTACATTGAGCTAATGAGATTGATTGGCAGCGTTAAGACCCTCCTCCTGGCTCTGATTAGTTGTTTTTGCCTGTTTTGTTGTTTAAAGACAGCAGTAGCTAAGGGAGGAAGTAGAGTAGAACAATGTTCCTGCCTCATACTGTCCCGACATGACAAATATGAAAAACCCCCAACATATTTATAAAAATTGCATGATGCAGGTTTAATACAGAAATGCGGGGTTGACAAAAATTATGAGGTTATTATTAAAACAAACAAGCCTCAGCATACTTTTCATAGCTGAATATGACTAGATATTAAGTTTTCAGCTTCAGTCATCACTTACTTCCTTGTGAACACTGAACCCTGTGGTGCAGCTTGCTTCGGGTGGGTCCAATGCTAAACTCCACATCAGCACCTCCAGGGCCGCATTCCCTGATCTGTCATTTTGGAGCTAAAAGACAGCTGTGGTTGATTTTTTTTCTAGATTAATTTTGAATGCAACCGCTGATGGCTTGATTGCCTGAAGCCCCGCTGCGAGAGGTCACTCACACAGAGGGCGGCCTGTCAGCAAATCCTACCGAGATTCCAACGCAGGACAACACGGTCCTCTGTCATTTGGAGGATCTCTGTCTGCCCGTACATGTTCCGTCGTCCTTCACGGAGGAAATTAAAACGTCTCTGTCAATTTCAGACACTTTCTTCAGTCCGCTGGCTCTTGTTGCGTGGCGCAGCACAAGAGCCAAATGTGAGGACAATAAACCTCTTTGGAGGTTTATTGATATTTATTGGTTTGGTTATTCGGGAGGAATCTGCCGGGGAGAATCCCTCCAAACACGTCACATCCTCTGGGGTAACTCCTGTCATCTCTTCAGCCATAGACATGAACACGTAGACCCTCATGGAGCGGGTCGGCCCGTTGCTGCGATACGAAACAGCGTCCGCCATATTGAATGTGGAATATATGCCAGTAAGCTAATACAGGTAAATGGACCGAACTTCACAAAGTGCTGACCAAAGACAGAGTTTCTAACTTTTGATGTGATTATTTAATTGTTTTGTGGCATTTCTGAATTAAGAGCACAATGTTTTTGCTAGAAATTATTCCGATTTTTATATCGACATTGATGACCACACACTTTCTCAGTGTTTAATTAAAGAACACATTTACATAATCCCATAATTTAATGTACATTTAACGTTTCAAGACAACAAATTATTTTCTTTGTATGTATTTTATACATTGAGAAATGACTTTTGATTTATAAATCAGTCATTGTCAAACATTAAACTACATATTTTTCTTACTACTTTTTCCCCAGAGAAAAAATATTTATTACAGTATGTCAAGTCTGCTATTGACAGCAAAGAGTGAAAATAATTCTAACAGTAAATTATTTTTATTTCATTACATAGCTGTATTAATACACTAATAATTCAGATTTAGATATTTAAAAACACACAAAAAGTGAAAATAAAACATTTATTTATTATACTGGGAACACTGGCCACAGGCAGGGCTTTGGTCTGCTGGTCACACTGGGAGAACTCAATGACTTCTGAGACGTCCTGGTTCACAGGCTAAAGCCCAGGATAAAAGAGAAATTATCCAAAACGGTAATAGAAAATATATTTTTCCTTCACATTCATAAAAAAGGACATTTTCAGCATGTTGGGCTCTGACTCGTAGCATCTTTATAGCAAAATACCGACATGGTGAAGCTGGAAACAGACTGAAGAACAGCAGCTCCAGCTCTGATCCTGACTGATCTTTCCTCACTAAATCCCCTGGTTTTTAATGAACTTCTCCTCTAACAGCGGTTTCTCATCACCTCTCTCTCATTAGAAAACAGTATGAAAACGTTAGCTGCTAAGCTAACAATCAACGGTTATTTCGGGCCAATTTAGCTACATAGGAAATATTTCTCGGTTGTTAGAGCGAATTTCTGGCTGCAAAGTCAAGTAAGTCTGATCTGTCATCCTTACCTGTGGAAGGTAATGCCAGTGAATCCAGTTTGTTCGTAAAACGGTTGAAACAAGTCCACACAGCACAGGACTTAACAGCTCCGATCGCTCTGCTGCCACATAGAAGATGGCGGACGCTGTTAAGTACGACTCAGCGCTCCATGAGAGGTCTATGTATTAATGTCTATGTCTTCTGCCCTCACCTCAGGAAGCCGCGGCAAGAAGTGGGGAAAACAAACGAAAATACTTTCAGGGGAGAAAAAACACACACACACACACACACACACAATAAATCTGGTGAGTATGATGAACAACTGTCAACAAATAATGACAGTCGCTATTAAAAAACCCCGAAGCGTCCCACTCGCCACAAGCCTCCCCGGAGGGGATAGAGAGGGGGCGACAAGGGAGCCAAGAATAAATTGCCTGTCTGTAGTCATTTGAATGCAACATTTAGCTGTGATTTATGTGAAGGCAGAAAAGCATTATGAGAAAAACATTTTCCAAGTGCAACAGCTTGCAGCAATTTACATTATATGGGGGGAAAACCACTGAAACAAATATTTGACCGGACTCCCATAATGAAATGGATATATTTATACACGCTGAATTGAGTCAAAGGCTGAGTAACGAAGGCACGGCCTTACCAAAGAACTAATCTGCGTTCTTGTTGTAAACATTTTACTGACGCTTCGGGGGCCTCAAATGAAAGTTATTAGAGCCGTAATTCTGCCAAAGATATTCCACATTTAGAGAGAGGGGAGACGTGAGCTAGCTAGCTGCTAGCAGGAAGTGGCTGCTGTCGGTTTGTGAAGGAAATGCGTTCAGATGTTCGCGTTTTAATCCTCATTACGCTTGAATTGGCTTCATCTAGCTTTTCTCATTAGGTTGTTGTGATTTGATGCCTCCTTTTTATCTGTTTCTTTAAAAGAAAAAAGTCAATGTATTTTTAAACAGCATTTTAAAATGTGATCACGTTTGACAAATGGGTCTTTCCAGAATCAGGGAACAATTTAATAATTGAAGCTTTAACAGAATAAACCCCTTGAATTATACTGTTTTTTTAATGTAAATTATAAAATAATTTGAATAATTCCATAGAACAGTCAAAAAGGAACATTTTATATCTTATTGATATTTAAAACCTAAAAAGTATATTGAAAATGTTTTTTTTTTCTTTTCCTCCATTCCATGTTGAATCAAGGCTTTCAAATTATTAAAAAGACAAGCCAAGAAGTCCTCATGAGGTTAGAAAACATGAAGATTAATTTAATACAAATAATGTAACTGGGTTCAAATTAGAGTAACAGGGATTAACGGATTATTATCATTACACGTATCACTACAGTAGCAGGTTTGGAATGATTTTTGGGGGATAGCTGCTGGCTGTAGAATGAAATAGTACTGCAAAGGTCAAACTTGGTTATATAAATACATAAAACATTGGAGTTAATTCATATTAGTCTGAGAATACAGGTAAAATGATTGGTTAGCGCACTTAGCAAAGGCTGAAATATATTAACAAAATAGAAGATGACTGACCTGTTCGGTCCACTCAGTCTCAGCATAAGGTCTGATGATGTCATTTCCTCCTTTTGGTTGCAGGTTTGAATGCATGTGACACAACTTCAGCGTATCATTAACATCATTTAGTAAATGTTGATTATTGAAGTAATTGTTTACACATTTTACCAAAATAATTTCATTATATTTGATTTAGTTGATTTAATTTATATATTTGGCATGGAAGTTTGCAGAATTTTTTTTTTCTGCAGCTAAATTTAATTTGTTTTTTGTCTACGGATTAGAATAGTTTACACCAGTGTTTGTGTTTGTCTATGAATAATTCATGGACGGGACGGAAAATGTCCATCCGCTCAGGAAAAGCCCAAAAACTTACAGTTTTTACTGAACCCACGGGGGGAATAAAATAAATAAATAAATAACCGCGTTCAGTTGTCCCTCTTCCAGCTTGTCCTTTTTCCTGTCAAGATTAAGTCAGTTTTTTCAGGCTACCATTAAAATTCCTGCAGGAAAATCTCAGAAAATCAAAAGTATTTTTTTCTCCCCCTTTCTATGAGAAAATAAAACAGGAGAGTAAAAAACCAGCAGAACCATCAGTCATGCTCGTTCACTCTCAAACGTCACTGTGGAAAAATGTGGGTAATTTGTCACAGGAACGGTCACTGTGTGTAATTTGTATTCCTGGATATTCTCTGGCCGAGTCCAAAAGTTTTAGCGTGCAATCAGAAATCAGAGACAGGGGAGCATTATGTCATCTCTGATCGGTTCAGAGCAACGATGTCTGTCTCGCTTTAAGGGCTTAAGGGTACGCTAAAGTTCTGTTTTGAAGTTACAAAAAAAGAACATGAAATATTATTCATGTACTTCGCAGAAGTAATGAGTCATTTTACCATTGGAGTACTTTTGCTGTTTCATCTGGATTATCTGTAACAGCGCACATCAATTTGTAACTATCTTGTGGATTTTTAAAAAATATTTTTGTGATGTGATTTAAAGTAATTTTCTTACTGATACTGTAAGGAAATGTGGTTATGTAACTCCAATAATATAGTCGGGGTCAAAATCATATTTCCATCTTTTTTTTTTTTCTTTTAATAGAGGCAGTGAATCTAAAACACAATGAGAGGAAAAATATTGTAACACAAATTCAGTAATAAAACTAAAACCCAATAAAATGAAGTTATATGTGAGATTTTAAAATAAGTAGGAGTTTTTATTTTTCATAATTCAGCAATGCAGTTTTATACCAGTGCTATAAAAGGAATAAAATGGCAACATCTTAGTGCAAAACACGAATAAATTCGGTTGACTTGTGCTCACGTGAACATTGTCCAGATAAGAGAAGTGATTTAACCACATTCAGTATATTATTCACTCAGTGTGCTAAACTTCAATCATCACGTTTAATGTCTTTGTATATGATAACCAATTTAAATATTTTTGACAGGGAAAGCCTGAAAACAAATCAGAGTCCCAGGGATTCTGACAATAAATTGTAGAAAAATAGAAAAGTTTTCTGGTAGAAATCAGGTGGTGACTCTATAGTGGGTTTAATTACAGAACGCACAATACATAAGCAACACTCTTTGGTGTGGAAGCTGTTCCTGAGTGAAGAAGACCTAAATTATTAATACTTGTGGCAAATGTTTTCCAAAATACTCCTTTTTGCATTGCTTTATTATCTCTTGAGAGATTCCTCCCTTATTTCCTACCAGAAACAAACTTCTTTGCAGAATAAAAAATAATTATGAATTCAAAACTCTTTTCCATCAAACCATTTCAAAGTGAAATCAGAGGACAAACACTGATGTAGGAAGCTCTTTGAGAGCTTCCTACATTAGTAGGAAGCTCTCAAATAGCTCTCAAATTCCTACATTACTCTCAAATTCCTACATTAGTAGGAAGCTCTCAAATAGCTTCCTACTATTTGAGAGTAGGAAGCTAATTTCTCAACATCTCATTTTATGAGATGTTGAGAAATGTCAGGCTGAGAGAAAGAGAGACTTACAAGAAGGATAATCACTTTTTTACTGCAAAGCTGCTCCATTTGACCCTTGACTTGGGTTTTTTTCCATCTGCAGTGGGAGATGTTAGATTTAGAAAAGTTGGCTGCCTTTCTGGAAATCTCAGAGTTAAGGTGAGAACATGGAGAGTGCTGCTTTTGTAATGCTAGCTAGATTTAAGGTAGTCGCTACGACACGGAAAGCAAAATGTGTACCCTGTAACTGTTTAGTTGATAAAGAGGCAGTATTAAGTAAAAACGACTTTTTGAGTTTTACGTCATGTTATCATGTTATTCCATCATCTAAAACATTTCTGTAGTGATGAATTGATTCGTTCCTGCATGGCTAAGAAATCCTTTAATCTCCACGGCAACCGTTCGGATGTGCCTAAATGTTTGACGTCGCGTAGCGCTCCGTATTTCCACGCAGCTCTTCCTCTGGGATGCCGTCTCAAAGCTGAGTTTCTGCCTCACAGAGCAGCCCTCCCCCACCACTCCTCCACTCAGCTCCTTCAGACTAGCGGTAGCAGCAATTAGCAAACACCCGGTGGAAGCGTGCGCCTGCTGAGCTCAACATGCTACTTCTCACAGCATCACTCCTAAAAATGGAGAAACGTTATTGTGACGATGTCGGAAAGAGACAGAGGCCCAATTTCAAGGCGTTAGATTGTGAAGTCAAATTTCTAACAACTGAAGGTGACGTAGTTACTTGATTGTGCTACAAAATGGCATATATGTGCCTGGAAAATACAGACACATATTTGCCTGTATTTTGAAACTTAGTGAAGTTTAAAGAGGACTTGGTGAAGTCCTCTTTTGACATCAGCCGATCTTTCTTGTACACGCAGCTCAGTCGGTTCAACGTTTGTGTAAATTCAGTACTCACCAACCAAAATTCATATTGCTGTTGCTGCATCCGATGAGGCCCAGCTGAAAACTCGCAGCTTGAAGTGAATAAAGTCAACCCACGTCACCACCATGAATAAATGTTCGGCAGCACACTTGTCAAAGAAGCTTTATAAAGGAGTACCATCTGCCATGTCGTGGTCAGAACGTTTTATGCTCCATAAAAACATCAGCTGATTCTTTCAAGGGCGCAGAAGCCCGTTAGTCTGCATCTCAGTCCTGTTCATTCGTATTATCTCACAGCTAATATACAATGGAAAAGTCGTGTGTTGGTACTGCTTTCGAATGCAGCTGCACCTCCTCAAATACAGCTTCAGCAACGTCTTTTCTTGTTTTTAGTCTGCTGTAGGTCGACGATTAACAAACCCTTAAAAAAACAAAAACAGATGAACTAGATGCTGTCTTGTCCCGCTCTCGGAGCAGCACAACCGACGCCACGTGCAGTCATTTGTTATCACGCACGCAGAGCCCCGGCGGCGCTCATGCACCGGCGGGAAGACGAACAGAGCTCTGTAATTAATATGTCACAGAGAAAATATTTTAATGGCTTACAAATGGGGGTGACTGTACGCTGCCCAGTGCCATTTACATGTGCTGAGGCTGAGACTTCCTGGCATGAGGCAACACATACAGCAAATTCTTAGACATCTAAATTACAGGGGACCCAGAGTGTCGCGGCTTCGGATACATGTGTGTTACCCCTGTGGTCCTCAAGTACTCCCACTACCCCCCTGCTTCCAATTTGCGTCTTTCCTAATCAGTGCCAAATGCTGTTTCTTTTTCTTATCCGTCTTGGAGGATACCGCTGCATGGAGTGGAAGGAAGCGTCTTCCATTTTTGTTTTTCTCCCCGCTTCCCCTCCCTCCACAACCTTTCGCGTAAGGAGCCCTTACAATTGCCAGTGCTTTAATGTGTCACAGTCAGCGGTTGGTGGGAGAAGAAGGGCCAATTGGTTATAATTAAGAGGTATTTGTTTGGAAGCTGTGGGGTGTGAAATTCTTCATGCATATGGGCTCTTTTTCTGTCATATTTAGACTAAGGGGGGGAAAAAACCCCAGTCTGAATTAAGATAGGATTTTTTTTTTAAATGTGAGGGACAGATCTTTGCTATTTAAACATGCAGTCAGAGGACCTGAGTTGCAACAGTTGGTGCACTTCTAATCTCATTTGCACCTAATGCCACAGTAAAAGAATTCCTCTCTTCACTCAGCATATGCAAGCCATTATTAATGAAGTGGGTTTTTTTTCTGCTTGCATTTTTAATGAGAGGGAAAGCCCGTAAAAATACTCTCCCTCATACCCAAGGCAAATGCCTCGCAATTAAACTTTACTATGTGTTTGTTTTTCGATAGATTTTTAATGTCCGGCTGATGCAACAGCTTGGCAGACGTACACACGAACGAGTTAAAGTTCCTAATGCGAGGCAAACCGAGCGGCAGCGAGAGCGAGGAGGAAAGAAAAGGTTTCTTTCTTCCCTTTCTTTGAAGGAAGATAAAGGTCGCGTGTTTCCTTGTATTTTTTTATAAAATTTTTTTGCTTATTATTGTGGTTTTTCTTGTCTTTTTATTGCTGTTTTAATTTGGTTGGAGCGCGGGATGGGATGTCAGCTGTTTGCCAGTTTCTAAATTTGCTGTCAGATATGTTAGTGGCTCAAATCGTAAAGGTTTGTACCTTTTTATGGTTTCACTCGTTGACCTTGAGGTGTTTTTATTACAAGACGAATTGTGTATTCAAAGGTATCTGATAAAGATTTATTTTCTGCTCAGAAATGGCAGATGATTTAATATTCTACTTAAAACAGTAGTTTCAACTTTTTCGAATAAGATTCTGTTAAAATATCCAAATTCAAAAAATACTTTTTTGATCCCGAAAGGAAATTAAATGTTTCTGTAACTCATAGATTCTCCAGAGTTACTGAAAATAGGCAGGAAAGAGCTCCTGTAGCAGTCTGTTCTACAGTGAATTTGAAGAAGCCTCTGACTGAAGACCGTTTTCCTATGACAATCTCATGAAGAAGATCTTCAGGGTTTTCCAAAATGTTCTTAATTTTGTGTAAATCCAGATTAGTTAGTTCCAAAATGCTAAAGCGTTTTAAACGCTTGGCGAGAGAGAGGTCAAAATGGACTTATGTCACCATAAAACTTTATCTCAGAAAGATCATAGCCGTTTCTGTGAACATCATTTTATGAATTGTCATGTTTGTTGTTGCTCTTGTTTTGTTCTGTTTCGACAGGAAGTTGTCGTTGGAGTCTTTGCAGCACCAGTGATCCTCCTGTGTGAAACAAATACTGACAACAACACGCCTGGTCAGAGTAACTATCTGATATATAAAAAAAGTGAATACAACTAATTTATTTATTTTATTTTTTTGCACTCCTTGATCAGGTATTTAATGTTCTTCATTTCACACAGGAAGATTTATGGCGGCGCACCGTCTCCTCCTTCTATTTCCTGTGTAAGCAAACATCGATTTATGTGTAATTACCCATCCAATGCCTACATGGCAACAATAAAACGCCCATAAAAAGAAGCTGAGAAAGTGGAAACGCTCCAGGACGACCACTAAAGGTGAAAGGTCAAACTCCTGTTTCTGCTCCAGTTTCTCGTGATCTGTTTTTCAACTAGTAAACAAAACGTGATGATAATAGTGAATTTTATCAGTAAAAACCTGATAAAATGCAGTAGAGAAACTTCTTCATGGCGTTGCCACATGGAGGCTGCAGGCCACAAACAGGCGACAGGTGAAACGAAGCAGGTGTCTGCTGCAGCAACTCAAACAAAACCCAGCTGGAAACACTTTCATTTTCCTCTCAATCAGCATGTAGGCGACGGTAAAGATGACGCTCAGACACGCTACAACTTTAAAGTACATTATACATTTATAAAATGCTTTGATTACAGTTAATAGAAACCCCGATGATTTTATTGAAAATAAATAATCCTTAGTGCAGGGATTTTATGCCCCTCAGAAGAAATTGTTCAGTTTGTTGCTGCAATAAATGATATGTTTTAAGTTGTTTTGCACACCTTTACCTGTAGTGCCATAAACTAAGTTTGTATCAAACTCTGTCCCATTTGAATATAACAATACGAAGAATAAAACAACAATTAGCTTTTTTTTTTTTTTAAATTAGCTCAATGTTTCTGATTTCGACTTATTTCCATTTACCTCGTTGGAGGCTTTTCTTCAGCAAACACACAAGCTTTTGTTGCTGCTGTCGTCTCTTCCTGATGTCGCAAACAACAGGCTGGCTTCTTCTCTCCTCACCTCCAGGGGAAGTTACTCAGATCAACAGAGGAGATTCTCTGCATCGATGCTCTGCTCGGTGCAGCATTTGTGTACTTGTGAATGTCAGAGCGGGGGGTTATTACTGCCACAGCGTCATTTTGGTCCCGCTGACATGGCAGAAAAGCGTCTGGGTCACAGAGTCAGCTGGCACCAGAGCTAATAGGCCTCTGTGTGCATATGCGAGTGTGTGTGTGTGTGTGTGTGTGTGTGTGTGTGTGTGTGTGTGTTTGTGTGAATGTGGACACATGAGGGTCTTTTCTGTGAGCGTTTGACAGAGAGGCCCTCCCCGGACCCGTCTTTTGCTCCCGACTTCATGCACAATGAGCCGCGTTCTGAAACATGGAGCCGCGCGATGACAGGCCGATCGGCGGGAGACAATGTGCTGTAATTTGTGAGGGGCCCTGCAGCAGGAGGAATGATGGGTAATTAAGAGGAAGACACTGAGAGAGGCTGCAGGGGGGCTCGGTTACAGGCAACAGGCGATTGGCTGTGTGTAGCGACAAGCCAACAAACCCTCCTCTGGTTCTCCGGTAACACGCCGCTGCCCCGCTCCGTTACACGCTCGGATACTAACGCAGCACTCAGCCTTTTCTCCGCTTTTCCCACAAACACGACTGTGAACTTTTACCACGTTTTTAGAGCAAAGTTATAAATAGAAAAACCACAAACGTAAGGGGTTTTCTACAACAACAAAGTTTGTTTTCACAATATTAATGTATTGAGGCACACATTTTTGCATTTATGTAAGACCATCTAGATGTTTTCTTAGAACTTTAAAACTTTTTTTGCCAGAGAAAAGTGAAACGGCTCTGGGGCCGCTGCAGTTTTTCTTTTAAATAAGGGCTCGAAAATGTTATTCTGCTCAACAGTAAATTAAATAAAACATATTTAAATTAAACAAGTGGTCTTATTTTTGTAGAAAAGTGATCTATAAATCATTGAGGGTCTGTAACAAAATAAGAGGATCTTGCTAACAGAAAGGCTGCGTCCAAGAAAGGGTCAATTACACAATGGAGCATTAGGGTCCCTCTGTGAAACTAAAAACAATTAAATTATGAGAATAAAGTCATAATAAACTATGAGAAAATACAAGAACAAAATGTCACTGTTACAACTTTATTCTGGCATGAATTTATTCTCGTAATATTGACTTCATTCTTGTAACGCTCTGACTTTATTGTCGTATTACTTTATGGCTTTATTCTCATTATATTGACTCTACTCTAAAAATGTTACTTTTTCTTAGTGTGGCCTTAATACTCTGCAAAATTCTTACCATTTTTTTAATAATACCATCAGAATCATTTCCCGGGTTTGCAAATGGCCGACACGCTGCGCGTTCAAGAGGTTGAGCTAAAGGAAAGCAGCATAACCTCGAGCTTTAAGTCAAGTCACATTTACACACTATCTTACAGAAAACGGCCCTGTTGGTTTGCCTCCTGCTTTGTATGTTAGCAGTTACAGTGCAGTGCAAAAGTTTTCATATTCCATGAACTTCCACACAGCCACATACGTCAGGAGAGTTTATCTGGATTTTACACAACGATAGGTCAACATAAAGCTGCTCAGAACAGTGAAGGACAAGGATACATGGTTTTTTTTAAAAAACATTAAACCAATTAAAATCTGAAAAGTGTGGCGTAAGCTGCCCACCTGGTTCAATACTTTGTAAAATCAATCACAGCTGCAAGTTTGTTGGGGTTTGCACTTGCACAGGCCACACTTTCTGCCTTTTATTTCTCACAAATAGCTGAATATCAGTCAGAATAGAAGGAGAGCATCTATGATAACAGTCCACTCTCCGGTCTTTTGGACTGAGAGTGGACTGCTGTCACACTTAACAAAATAAATATAATCAGTTATGTGGACTGTAAATACAGGCTGACAGAGACTCTGGATCATAAACAACTGTTTCTGTTGCACTTCAGAAAGTAAGAGAACATTTTACCTGAAGGCTTTGAGGGCCAATCCCAAAGCCGATACGGTCAGTGACGACATCGGATAAAAGCTAAACGGAGATGACCTTGAAAACACGCTGGAGAAATGTTTCTGTGGTTACAGATGGCTCTGACCATCTCCTGTTATGGGTTTACCATCTCCTGAATATCCAGAGTGGTAGATATTGTTGCATAAAATTCATGACTTCTGTTGGGTTTCCCATCTTTTATCATCTTTTGTAATTTCATCCATTTGAACACAAAGTATATCCTCAGCCCAGCACCAAACTGACCCAGAATAACGAACAAAGCAAATTACTATTGATATATGAGCCAAAACGCTGTGCATGGACAGCTGCATGCTACTTAGATTTCCAGCTCACTATTGGGATAATTTAATGTTTTGTGGAAACCTGTTTCTGCTTTCTTATTTTTTTTAAAACTTATATTAGTTTCATGGGGAGTTTCAAAGTTTGTCTTCTTTCTAATTTAAAAAAAATTCCCCTTTGTTATGTTTGTGCCTGGCTCCGGCCTGCTTTAGCGTCTTTCAGCACCTCATCATTTCCAGTTTTATTTTAACAGAAAAGTCAATTAAATCACCTGGACCGTCATTATAAATGTTTGTTTCGGAAACTCAGTGGAATTTCATGTTCTGCTGCATATTTTGCACTCAGTTTATGTTCACAAGATCATTGACGACACGCTGCCTTCATTGGAAATAAACATCGGCTACGGTTTAAAGTTTCATAAAACGGCGTTCCCATAAACCGCTACGATGTTTTTGAGGTTGTTTTAGGATAGTGGAGGTCTGCTCTGGTCCTGGCCCCTCTGGGACTGGCGCTTAGCTTCGGCCTCCAGCTGATCTGAAAACGTTTTAAGGACTTCACTTCAACAATCCAGAATTACCCATAAATCCTGACATCTGACTCTGAATGAAAATGAGAAACAGTAAAATCTTCTCCAAAGATTACTTGGTATAAAAATGTTCTTTTCAAATGAGAACACGATTTCCTGTGTTTCACAGTGAGGAAGTTATCGGTCACAGGTGAGTGTTTACCAGTCATTGGTTGATTAAGCTGGAAAATGGCAACATTTTAAAACTAAAAGTACTTCAACTGCTTTAGCTTTAACTTTTTAATGAATGTATTGAAATTTGACAGTAAAATGTTTGTTACACTCATTAAAATGCAAAAGTTGCCACAAATGTTTTAAATTTAGTTGGTGTGCTTTTTCTTCAGAGTGTTGGCTGCAACAATCAGATGCTTGGTGTCGATATTATCAATATTTTGGATCGATCCCCCGTCTCTAGTGGACAAATAAATCTATAACAAACTTCCAGAAAACTGCAAAACAACTGAAACACTCAGTTGCTTTAAATGACGGCTTAAAGTTTCCCTTGATTCACAATTAATGGAACATTGATCAACATATTATGATGATAATGATTATTATTGGTGATTCTGTTGATAATATCGACACCAAGTATCACTTGCATGATAAGATCGATACTTAAGTTTTGGATTCTATCTTGAAATTGTATCTTTTATTATTATTATTATTATTATTATTATTATTATTTGCATTATAGACTCTAAACTCAATTTTGTTGTGATTTACTCTCCAATTATATATTTTTTTAAACTTTGCAGACATCTATAAACTTTATCCAAATTTTTTCACAGGTTTGTAGAAAACAATTCAGGAGAAAATACACAAAAAAGGGTCAGAAGTTTGATGTCAAACTTAAATAAAAAGTATTGGCATCTGCATCAGCATTGGTGATACCAGTCCTGTATTTACTTGGTATCAGATGGATCCCAAAATATTCACTATTTTGGTATCTTTTTAGTTTTTTTTCTCAAAATAAAAAGCAGCAGAGACCAATCTTCTCCATTAATCAGTAAATTTGACAGTCTATTCTGAGTCTCTTCGTAACTCCAGCAGGTTGCTCTCGTTTTGATTTGAACGCTTACATGCTGCACTGAGACCTTCAAAGCTTTTCTATGGCACATAAAAACCTTTAGCATGTAAAAAAAAAAGAAACTGTGGTTGAAACCAAACACTTATGAAAAAAGTCCAGAAAATCTCAAACATTCTCGTCTCCCGTTGCATTTTTTCCTCTTCCTCTGGAAACCTTTTCATCTCGGCGCATTACTACAGAGACCTTACACCGCAAGACCCAAGCCTTAAGGTGCACAGAGCATCGGCTCGCTTCCCACACACACCCACAAAACCAAAAAAAAGAAACACTCGTCGGGCATGTCAGAACATCCCTCCCTCACATCTACCTTACAGCCTGTAAATCAGCAAAGCTCTCTTTTGGTCCCATTAAATAAATGTGCTGGAGTCACTGACTAATTGATGGCGTTACAATGTGAACTGCTTCGTAGCAGCTTTAAATTAGAAACACCAGGGGAGGAAGACAGGGGCGCGTCGGTAGTGGAGGAGAGGGGAGAGAGAGCCCAGTGGAAATGTGTGGAGGAGAAAGAAGACGAGTGGAAGTGAATGTAGCAGACAGGAAGAAAAAGAGGGGGAAATTATTACTTTTAAGATGCGTTGAGCCCAGATGTTTACCTGCACTGAATAAAAAGACATTAATTTTTCCCCTTCACCGTCGGAAGATAAATCAGATCAAACTTCTCTCTTGTTTTAGGTCAGTTACAATTACCAAAATTATTTCTATTTGCTAAACGCCACAATAATGAGAGAGTAAATATGTCAGATTTATTTATTAATGTTTTTTAAATCAAGAGTTGAGTGATTACTGTCTCTTTAAACAGTGAGAGGGAATCCTAGACGATGATGTCATCACTTTGGAAACTTCTGATAGGTTGACTGACCCATTTGAGCTAATTTGTGTTGCAAGGCAGAAAATTGAGGACGACCAGCTCCGTTTTCCATTCCTACTGTCTGATGCAAAAAGTTTAAAAATAAGAACTAAACCAACTAAAGACAAGAATCCTGATCAGTTATCTGGACCCGAACCGATCAGTAATCTGGACCTGATCACACAGACAGGAGGATGAAAAGAGAGGTAAGTAACAGACACCAGAATCTTATTTCGTCCATTTGTAAGTTCATCACATTATTCAAATAGTCAATTAATCGCATGATAAATTAAAATGAGCTCCATTGTGATGACTAATATTTTTTGAAAGCCAGTTCATTTGTTTATAGCCACATCATAATCCATTTTATTATGGTTTTGGTTGTAAGTTGTTTTTATTTAGTGTTTCTTGTGTTTTAAAATATCTTACAGTATGAAGTTTTCTGTACAGCTGGAGTGTCAAACTCATTTTTTGTTTTAGGCCAAATCAAGATCATAAAAGCTCTTAAAGGGCCAGAATGTATTGATAAAACAGGTTCACAAACTGTTAACATATCAATGAATCCTTAAAATTAAAAATTATTAAACATCTTTTCAGTTCCTACAGGATTTTGTGATACTTTTTGTGATTTTCTTGTAATAAAATTCAAAGTGTTTGTGCTACTAATTTGTTAATATTTGCTATATTTGCGCTTATTTAAGACAGTTAATGTGACTTTTTATATAGATCTGACATCAACTAAGACTGTGGCAGCTGTTTAGTACAAGTCAGAAAGTTTTTGACATTTTTTTATGCATCGCAAAAAAGTGTGAGCATTTGTTGATTTTGCATGAATTTCCACGATAATTCCTAAGAAAATGGAGACACTGATTGATATGTTTTGGCAATAAACAGACAAAACTGTATTGATTTGATTGATAACATAATATTTAAGAACACTTGGTATTTAGTCTAGAATCTACAGGGCCACATAAAAAGCTACGGTGGTCCAGATTTGGCCCACGGGCCTTGAGTTTGACACGTGCTTTATAAGATTAAAGTTTATCGGTTGTCTAAAGACAACAAGAATATTAGCGTTTATTGTTATATTTACGGGGGCAACTTATCATCCAGCATAGTTTATCATGTTAATGATCCTTGAAATCGTGACGGATTATTGCTGCTTATGCAGCTCGATGGCAATAGAAGCCATCTGAAACTAAAACATACGAGAAAACAAGAGCAACGAAACACCAACATTTACATATCCTGTTGATTTCTGTCCAAAATGTCTCTGTGTTGGTCTGGTTGAAGATTTAGTCAGACGGAGAGCAGCAGAGACAGAAAGCTGAATGAGGAGAGCAACGGTGAGCGGGGGGACTGAGGAGGAGGGGGACGTCGTCTTTGATCTCTCTGCATGTCTGCCATGCTGCTTTCCTTCAAGGCTTCCTGGTAAGTTTCAGTAGACACCAGTGGGTCCGGTCTCAGCGACTGGACGCTAATGGATCAGTTAAAGGGGCCTATTCTTTATGGTGGGGCTAAGCGTTATCATCTGGGGGTTAAAGACGCAGACCATGGGGCAAACTCCTGCCGGATAGCCACTCCTCCGGGGCATTACAGTAGGCCCAGCGACGGAAACGCTGCTTCTTTTCGTCTGTCTTATTTGAATCTCCCATTCTCCATCTAATTTTTCACCTTACCCCCCCCCCTCTTCTCCCTTTGCATCTCTTCCCTCCTCACTTTTCTTTCTTCTCACACACACACCAGGGAATACCTCTCTGAAGCCCCCCGAATGCTGTTTGAAACCATTTGTCAGCTGCTCGAGACAGAAAGCTGACGATGGATTCCAGAGGTTGAGGCGACCCCTTTCATTCGGCCGTTTATCCGTGGGACCTGTCAGGGCCAACCGGACCCAATACGACGCAGGCAGGGCCCGCCAGATAACCATCACAGAGACCGCGACAAGCCTCCTGAAGAGAGACCGCTCCCGGCCCGTGCTGTTGTTTATCGAGCAGGCGACGGGCTGCGCCGGCAGCTCACAGACTCCCTCTGATTGAATGTGATAGCTTGAGTCATTTAGTTAATTGGCAGCTGGTTTTGATCACGACCTGTCACACTCGCTCAGACGCTTTACGGCATTATTTCTGCAGCTATGAAAGAGCTCACGTCTCACAAACCCCAGCCTCGATGGGGAAAGCCTGACCTTTCACTCGGGTTTCTTTGTCGTCTTCCACTGACGCAAACGTCGCTTCGCCCCGTTGCTTTCCAGGCCTCCGCCAAACAGGAAGAGAGATTTTTGCTGGATTTATCTGTGTGCAAACCAGCGAAGATTTTGACAGCGAAGTGGTGATTTACAAAAGAAGAAACAAAGAGATATTTAGTGTATCTGTTGCGGTAAAGTGAGATTATTTTTTTTTTTTTTCTGCTTTAGAAACAGTGACGTAGTAGCGGCGGCTTGCTTCAAGCGTGCCCGCTATCGATTTCTGCACTGCAAACCACAAGAACACTGGAGCCAATTTTATGGGCTTCTCCACATCAGTCTCACCTTATCTCAACTCTGTTTTCAGTAAACTTCAAAGGCATACTAAAAAAAAAAAAAAAAAAAAAAAAAGGTAAAGACTGAGAGGAAATGGCAACCGGTGAGAAAAAAAAAACAAGAGCCTGGGAGATTCTTTACTCCAGGGATTGTTTTAGCCATTAGGACCAAGTATGAGTTTTTCACAGCATGATAACCTTGAGTTAAAAGAAAAAAAATAAAACAGTTTAAACAAAAAAAAAAATGCATACATGAGCTTCATGCTTGTATTTAATACAAAAAAAAAACAAAATTTATTTGCAGCAGTGGCATTACAGATGCTTAGAAATCAGATTTTTCACATATTTAGATGCAAACTCTGATCCTACAATGGAGTTTCAGGGCCATTCTAAGAAACTACAAATTTTAAAAGTGAAATGATAAGAATAAAGTAGTAAAATTATGAGAACAAAGTTATAATGCTATGATTTTATTCTATGACTTTATTCTTGCATACTTTTTACATTTCTCGTAATTTTGTTTCTTTGTTTTTTTCTTAGCGTGGGACCAATACTCCATCGTACGAACCAGACTATTGGAAAAAATCTTCATCATGCCATAAAATTAACTTAAAATAATGTTCTGTCTCACAAACTATGCAAAGCAATTATTTTTCTGCTATGTTAAAGTGCAGTGTGAAGAGAGGCAGGATAAATAATTGATAAACAAAGACACAGAATCATTTGGCCTTTGCCAAATTGTAAATCTTGACTTGATCAGCCTAAGAATTTGGTTGCATAGTTTGAATTCAATGAGGTTTGTTCACTGTTCTACCTTCTAGGAAGCCCTGTAGTTTTGCAATCATGCACCTGCAACAGAAACGTCCAACAAGATAAGATATTTTATCTATGACTCACTTCTGAATAACAAAGGGAGGAGCAGGACAATCTTACGCCTTCGCCTCCCTGTGGAGAAAACCTTCAGGCTGAGTTGGACCATAGCTGAAGCTGTTCAACGCCTTCAAAGTCTGAAATTTTCCCACATTTCCTCAGTATCTGACAGCAGTGCCTTTGACCTGAATGAAATGGGTGAAACCTTTTTCCGTCCTCGAGTTTCTCAGAACAGTTTACGGGAGTTCTGGACCGTTCTAGCTGACAGAACCGGTGGAACTGAGTTCATTTCGCAGGCCGCCTCGTTCACACGTGCCTTTTCAGATGTACCCACAACATCTCCATTGCACCGAGGTCTGGGCTTTGTGACGGCCACACCAGACATCGGCTTTGTTGTCCTGAAGCCACTTTGTGACCCTATTGGCTGAGGGCCACTGTTTACTTGTAACATCCATTTGGGCCAGAACTTTAACTTCCTGGTTGTTGTCTGAAGAAGTTGCTTCAATATTTCCACATCATGTTCTTTCCTCATCATGGCATTTATTTTATGAGGTGCACCAGTTCCTCCTGCAGAAAAACAGCCCCACAACATGATGCTGCAATCTGGCTTTTCTTCCGTTTCTTTTAGATTATTGAAAACATTTGATTGTGGATAATCTCACTTTCTTACCAACTTCATCCCAGCTTTGACGTCTTTGCCTTTTTTCGGGGATTGATTCGCGTGTTTCGGGTTCTGCATCTCTGGGATGCAGAACCCGACTCCCTCCTGAGCGTTATGGCGGCTGGAAATTCCCATCATCCCAAGATGTGTATCACCGTTTGAACAGGCAGCACCTTCAAGCATCTGGAATCTGTTCCCACGGATGAACCGGATTTGAGCAGCTGCACAATTCTCTTCCTGATATCTCGACTTATTTTCTTTAGGCTTTACAGTTGTGTCAAACAACAACAAAAAAAGCAGTGTGTCTGAAATTAACTCAAACGTGTCGGCTAACCTGTCAGAAGTCTCAGCAGTCATGACATCATTATTATCATCATTATCATCATCTGGGCTTTCTCTCATTGTTTAAAGTGATGGTAATCATTCTGTATGCAAACTTTTGGTTTTGAAGCCACTGATAAATAAATCTCTATTGAGTTCATGGCCTCTTTCTTGTGAAATAATATTGGTAATTCTAGCTGATCTTAAGAGAAGTTTGGAATAATTTACCTTCAGACAAACAAGGCGTATGTGTTGTTTCAATCAGCGTACGTGCAGTTGTATTCAATAAATTAGAAAGTACAAGCTGATGAGGCGTGGACTCTGTTGAAGCTGTTGGATCTGCTAACGTTTGGTCTTGACGTATATGTAGCACGCTAGCTTGATCGTGACTTAAGCTACGATTTGAAGCTTACCGGACTGACAATACGGATTGAATGACTTTATTCATTTCCATCATTGCGTAAATACAAGACTATAATTCAAGAACAGCACAGAAAATCTATGTCATCGTTTACAATTTCTCCTTCTGTTTGCTGACTGGGTGAAACGAATCCTGGGAAATCAAGCTCAATGGGAGAAAGCCAAGACAGATCACTGAAGAGAGATGAGAATCAAGCAGAAGACAATGTTTGAGAAATGTATCATTAAACTAGATATTCAAAGTAATATGCTAACCTAAAGACCATCTCTGAACACCTGTTATACTTCTGAAATCTTTTTTGATTTCAGGAGTGCAGCAGATGGACAAACAGGAGAAAAACAAGACAAAGGAACTTCAGTAGTTACACTTAGTGATCAGACTGGGACATCCGACAGCATGTCTCAGATGATGGAGCTTCTTTTCCCCACTATTCTTGAGGCGTTCGACTTTTGAAGCCTTTGTCGTCTCCCATACCGTCCCGCCGTCAAATCCATTACTGAGAAATCACAGCTAAACTTTAAGAAGGATGGAGTCAATTCCTCACAACATCTCCAGAGAATCTTCCAGATCTGCAGCTTCTGAGCTTCTGCCTCACAGAGCAGACCTCCCTACGACTTCCCCACTCGGCTCCTTTAGACGTCGGCCTGTATTCCTGTCACGTGTCAAGCTGAGATGTGATGTAGGGCTGAAACGATTCCTCGAATGATTCGAGTACCTCGATTACTAAAATTCCTCGAGGAAAATTTACCTGCCTCGAAGCTTCGTTAATTTATGTTTTATTAGTTAGCGCACCGTGTTCCGGCCGGGACTTCATTTGCGTTGCGCGGAGCTCTCACTTCCGCCTCTGAGTTGTTGACAAAAGCTAAGTCTCAGCGGCATAAAGTCCAATCTTCAAGATTGGCCCGTGGGGATTTTATTGATTGATGATAATGCCCGACTTTTTATCGTTTTTGGGGAACCAATAAGCATCCTTAAAATGACTGGGGGAATGCCTGGAGTACGGCAGCATTTCTCCTCCAGGGCTGCTGGTTGAAAGCGAACGGCGGGAAGAGCGCTGAGGTGAGCGGCTAGACTGAACAGGGCGGGCGGCTGAGTAGCTGATGCTTCCCGTGTAAATGTAGCTTTACCGACGAACCGCACAATAAATTTCATATCCCGGTCTGAAGAAACGGGTGGCGGAGCGCATCGTACATGGCTGGTAGATGAGTTTCTGAGTGTGACCAGTGAAGGTGTCGTAAATATCCCGTATTGCTTCCCCCCCGTGTTCGTCCCCCGGTCTAACGGTTCGTCAGTCCGCTGGTCTATTTCCTCCCCTCCACCCCATCTTACGTTCGTTCATTCGCCCTCTCCTCCCACTCCAGGCGGCATTTCCCGTATTTTCAAACCCAAAGCGTGACAGGTTAGGTGGCAAGGTGAGTTTAATTAATCTATTAAACTCACTGAAGATGAATACATAAATTAAAAGCTGGATTGTGGACATTTTTTATAAGCATATTTGTGAGCCTGCCTCTTTGTTATTAAATTCAATATAATTTCAGATTTTTCTATAACTTTTCTTCTGGTTAACTTAGAAAGTGAGCTATTATTGTTACAGGTTAGTTTTCTAAACTACAAAAAAGCAACTGTTAGGGATGCTCAAATATGAAAAATTGGACTGATATTGATATCTGATAGTAACACCGGTATTATGCCAGATTTACCAATATTTCATTTTATAATTTTTTTTTTATCCGATTACTCGATTAATCGTAAGAATAATCGATAGATTACTCGATTACTAAAATATTTGTTTACAACAGCCCTAATGTGATGTTTTATGAAGCAAACAAGCTTAAATCAAGAGAAATTGATCAACTACGATATAAAAAACAGTAACATGTACTTTGACCTGCGTTATGGATCAGTTTAGAAAACAGTCTGATTATCGGCCCGGTGGTGCTCCCCTGTGTTGATAAAGCACCAGGGAATTGTGGGTCAATTAGTTTGCTGGGGAAGAAACTCCCGCAGACAGCCAATTAGAGCTGCTGGCCTGCAGTCATGCAGCCGTCTCTTCCTGTTGACGGCTCACGCAGTTATTCGGAGCCTCCGGCGGCTCCTCCTCAGCTCTGCCAGAGTAAAACTTTTTCTTTTTTATTTTCTTTTTTTACATCTAGAGCTATTATGAGAGCGCTTTAGGAAATCTCCATGGTTAGTTAGATTTGCTCTGAGAAAAAAAAAAAAGCTAAGCGTGTGTGTTTGAAGATTGTACAATGCACTGATTAAGTTCCGTTTTTTTGTTTTTTTTCTTTTTTAAGTCGCTGGAAAGTTGTTTATGCTCAAATGTAAACATACATAAACATATGAGGCAATAAGTGAAATCAAAAGAACAAAAAGGTACTCAAAGCAAAATGGGTTGATTGGAGTGAAGGCTAAAGTGGTGCAAAAGATGACAGGAGATGATTGCAGGGAATCAAGTTTTCCATTCTCCGCGCTCCTCCGTCTCTGTCACACGGCAAAACCTATCGTCTACAATTTCCAGGATGAACTTTTCAAACTTTTTTTTGTCCCCCCCCCCCTCTCTCTCTCTCTCTGCTGTTGCTTTGGAGTGCCACAAGCTGTTATTACGGAGCCCTTTGTTCACATACGTTGCTGAGAAATACAATGTTTGTGCTGCTCTGCAAACGGAGCGTAAGAGTAAACACTGTTCCGCAGTGAGATGCCCGTAAGGCTCGTTAAAGCGGAGTAGCTTTAAAAATGGCTGAGAGCTGAAATATTCAAGTGTGCTTGTTTTCCTATCTTTCTTGTTATCTTTTTGACAAACGGCATGCAAAAAGTAAGAAAAAAGCCACAACAGCAACAAAAAAAACAATAAAAAAATAAAAACAAAACCCAAAAAGGTTTAGAGCAAAGGAAAGCCAGAGCGTAAAACTTCAAAGATGAAGCATATAATTTAATCAGGTTTGGTCAGATGTCAGTCAGAGTGTCTGTCTGTGAGCCCGGGGGCTTGAAATGAAAGAGAGGGGAGTCTGGTTCCCTGGATCGCTGTCATCCCTGCAGCTATACGGCTACATGCATACCCACTTAGGATGATCGCCTAGAAGGAGTCGACAGACGTGGCGGGTGTCAGCTGATCCGCGCCCGACGGCCACAAAAAGTGGCAAACCCCGCAGAACAGCTCCTTTAAAACCCAATTATTACAAAATGCAGACAGAACAAGATTCCCCCCCCTCCTCCCATCCGCCCTGCCACGATAAGGGACACATGGGTTCCATCACTCTTAATTGAAGCAGGGTTTCCTGAAGAAGAAACAAGCCTGCAGCAGAGTCACAAAACAAAAAGCTTTAAGAACAGAACAGCTGTAGTTGTGATACAAACATTTTTCATAGTTCATGGAAGTTGCTTCTTGGGGAGGCATTCGTCTTCAAAGTCTCACGGTGAAGCAGCACAAAACGTGTGAGATTGTTTCTTTTTTCTTTTCTTTACTGGACATCGTTCTGTCTTGGAGAGCGCGCTGTGGCGATAGGCTTCCAAACCTTCCCAAATTTAATTACAGGTCTGCGAAAGCCTCTAACAATGCCGTGGCGAGCACGACAATTACAGTCGCGAGCCAAAGGTCCGTCTGTGTCTTTGCTTTTCTTTTTCTCTTCTTCTCCGTCTCTCGTTCTCATGACCTGAACCTGAAGACATACAAGTCTGATCTTCTTTTTTTTTTAAACTGGAAACACGTGGAACAAATTTACAGTAAAGGCAAAAAAAAAAAAAAAACAGTTAAGAGGCTGATTTATTCGCACACTCAACAGAAGAAGACAGAAGTTTGGGTGCAATTTCAAGAAAATCCAAGAAGCAATTTGTTTCATTTAGTTTTACGAATGACAGGGTGTAGAAAATAATTTTTTACTCTTTCTGAAATGGTGTGGAAATCTTTATTGGTGTCATAACAATTGCACTGTAATAATTGCTGACCAGCTTTTTGTTAACCTTTGGTACCGAGCTCTGTGGTTCAGAGTTGAATCCTGTTGCAAAAGACTTGAGATTGGAGAGGAGGTTCACCTTCCAGCACGATTATATACGTTAGAATGGCCCAGTTAAAGTCATGATTTGAATTTAAATGTAAATCTTGCAGCAAGACTTGAAATTCTAACTGGTGATTTGCAGTAAAAGAGTTTCAGCTCTTTTCACGGTTCTGCAAAACTGGTAGAAGTACATTCCAAGAAGCTGGTTGCTTGCAGAAAAAAATAAATTTAATAATGCCCAAAAAAGAATTAAATGCCAATGCTGTAACCAGTTTGTTATTTTAAATTTAATAAAGTCATTAATAAATGGTAAAAATGGTTTCAAGTCAGGAGAGTGACGTTCTGAAGTGGGCGTGTCTGAAAGAGTAGGAGGTTCTTAAAGAGACAGAGGTCAATTTCATGGCATCAGATTCAGATATGATGTGGACTCATATGTCTTACATATTGTGTTATAGAAAAATACATAAAACCTCCCCCTGAAAATCATTTCAGAACATTTACAGACATAAGCTTTTCTTGTCATTTTTTTTAGTTTGTTGATTAATAAATGTTGTGGTGGATGTCATACTCGTCATATTCGCTCATCTAGGACTAGGCAGTTAATTTCAGTGATTCAATTAATTTCTGTTAGGTGAATTTAATAGACTGATAACTGAATATGCAATAATTCAGGAAGAGAACAGAGATCATGTGACTGATGCGTCAATGTTAACCAGTCAATAACGTAACACATTAGTTACATTATTGGCAAAATGTAAATGTCATTGGCTGGAAAAACTTGAATACATCACTGGAAGTTATTACATGATTTACTTTATTATATTTAAAATGACGGCTGTCCTGATCTGACATTGATATCGGAAGTTGGTCTGATGTCAGAAAAAAAAACCCAGTATCGTATCGTATCATATCGTATCGACCTGCATCTAAACTCTCAATATAAGCAGTAAATGGCATCACTCTGCTTCAGTCGTTTTTATCCAGCAAGTTGTGTCCCACAATAAGAACCACTGGTTTCTAAAAAAATGGGTCGGTTGTTCTATTGTTGACTATTGTTCTCCATCTGAGTAATATCACTCGATCAAGCCTTTTCTAATGTTCCACACTACAAAATAAGTCATAAAATTACGCTTGATTTGAGCTGACATCATATCGGGTCAATATCGGTATTGGTCAATACTCAAAGCTGTGATATCTGTATTATATCGGAAGTGATAAAGTTGTATCAGGACACTTCTAAACATTATTTGTTGCACACATCTGTTTGCATCAATAAGTTATGACGCAAAAAGTACAAAGTTATGACCCAGAGATGTCACATAAAGTAACTGGAAAATAAAAAAAACTGAAATCCACGTAAACTTTTCTGTCCCCTTCACAATTAACCTAAAATTCCCACAAAACACATTCAAGTCCCACAAAACACATTCAAGTTTTAAAGCTTGCAACATGACAAAAAAATGGAAAACCTTCATGGGTTATTAATACCTCTGTGAGGCACGGTATTTATGTAGACCTAAATGAAGACGAAGGTCAGTCTGAAGTACAGTAGTCCTCTACGTCTGGGCTCATACTGTTCCTGCCTATCTTTTTTCATTTTACAGTTCCTCATTAATGGGGCTATCATTACCTCCCCGGCTCCAACCTCGCGTTTTCCGAACTGCGCCGCTTTAATGTTAAGTCGTGTGGACGTTAAAGTCTTTCCCTTGACTTACAAGACATGACATCCCTGGAAACCTACAACCTGGGTCAAAGATGGAGCTCATTAAAGGATTGCACACAACCACAAATTTACAAGAGAAACGGAGGGGTTCGGGGGGGAAATAAATGTTTAGCTAAGTGAGCTCGATCCACCGGGGTGGGGTGGGACCGGCCACGGAGGATGACAGACGAAAACGGTGCCGTACAGCCCGCTCAGTGGGGCTCCCCTGTCTTACTCACTTTACAACAGGCTGGTTGTGTTTGATATCAACAACGGCTTTTAATAAGCAATAAGAGGATATGACTAGGATGAGATAAAAGCTCAGAACGACTCACATTCTACTCTTCCTCCTCTGATGTTTAAATTAAAAGCACATTCCTCTTAAAAGGTCAAATATGATTAGAAGCTGGTGCAGCTGTTTGTACACAAACAGATTTCCTCTTTGTCTCAACGGCACCAAGCTGATGCAACATCTTCCAGTATTTGCTTCTGGCATATAAAAGAATAAACAAAACAAAAAAAACTAACTAAAACATAATCCTTCAAGGAATTTATCAAGCAAATCTCCAATAGAGTTGTTTGGTCTTTGCTGCAGCTACAGCCATGGGCCAAGCAGGCAGAACTATTTGTCTCATTAACTGCAGTTTGTAACTCATTAAATCAAGCCAGGGAAAGACTTAATGACCCCCACTGACTTGCAAATTACAGAGTCACCATTGCAAACTTTAATTAGAGTTTACTAACTGCCATCAGATTTGGCGAGTTATTTTAAAAGTCTGATTTTTCTTTTTTCTTTTTTTTTCCAACGGAAATCCCACAGAAAAACGCTTTAGCTCCAGCATGCAACTTTACACGTTCCCCCATAACCGGTCAATAATGCCAGTTGCTTCATTTAGCAAGAAGCTTTTTATCCCATTCCCCTTCCCCTTCTTCTCCTCCCCCCCTCGCCCCCAACTCCCTGTGCTAAATTACCCAACATCATGATGCAATTTGGGTTTTTTAATCACCATTTTAGCAGTTACAGCTCGGCTGTCCGATTTCCTGCAACAAAAGAGTGTTGAGCCATTAGCGCGAGTAATTCCACACAGCAGGCCTCCAGTTGTGGATGTGATGGCAGCAGAAGGAAAACAACAAGCTTCACCATGGAAAACCTGAGCTAATGTCCTCAATCAGCCGACCTTGTTGTGGTTCTCTCTCTTTTATTGGGGCAGCTGCATTCCGAAAGCATTGTGAGCGAGAAAGATCTGCAGATGACGACCAATCCTCTGCCTCCTGTGCTGTTCTGTGCTCCGGCGCCCTGCGCACAATGGCATGCCGCTTTTTTCACATTTTGTCACCTTATGAGCTAGCAGACAATCGTCAAAGGGCGGGGCTTCAGCGGGTTTCACACACTTGAATTTCAGACTTTTTAGTACGTTTTTAAGACCAGTATGAATGGAACTTAAGTCCTATATCATATATAATGCATGTGTCATACATGTACACCTATATCGCCACAGAAATGTGCGAACTTCGTCCAGCCAACTGACAATAAACTTGCAATTTCCCATGATAGACACACATAAAGCTAGCTAGCTAGCAAGGCCACGTTAGCAGCTATTTACTGGTAGCCTCAAAGGTCTTGAGTCACATAAACCAGTGAGGGTGTTTGAGTGGGACTCAAACTTTTGCCTGACAGAAAAAGAACAGAATATACAAGGATAAATAGTACTGCAAGGATCAAATTTAACCCCCTTTTTGTTTTTTACCTTAATACCGCAAAAAAAAAAAAAAAAATCCATGGAAACCATCTGTTAGTCTGATTCAGTTCAGCTCGTTTTCCTAGAAAGTCCAGTTCATTTGGAGGAATGTGAACCTGATCGAGACACCGCTCCAAAAGCAGGAAGTGAACGATAGCACAGGGTATTCTGGGTAAATACAACAACAAAAAAAGAACATGAAAGTCTAACGCTAGTCGGTGAAATGACTTGTAGTTTATTTTTACCAAAGACAAAAGAGAAATCCAACAACTTCTAATATTTGATGCTGCTCTATTTTTGTTTACATTTTGTGAAGAAGGAAGTTGCGCTCCTGTCTTCTTTGGGAAATTTGGGTGCCATTTCCTTCAGTGTTTCTCGGTGCAGCACCCCCACAGGCGAGGGAGTGAACAGGTTTTTCAAAGGGTTTAGATCATTTGACAAAGCGCAGTGTGAAACCAAATCGCACCATCTGAAAATATAACAAATGTTGCAGTTTTGGTCCCAAATTGAACCGAGTCTACCCAGGGGTGAAACCACGCCATCAGTTTGTCGGCCACAGACATTTTTTTAAAGAATAGTTTTTCTTATTTTCTGATTACATTGTGTAGGCCTGTCACATAAAACCCCACTGCGCTCCTCTGAAGTTTGTTGTTGCAGAGTAGGGAAACGTGAAAAAGTTCAAGGAGCACAAAAACTTTTATTACGCTGTGTGTTCAGGTGTGTTTACACTGTGTCATGTGGAATACAGAAATCTATTTCCCTAAAGATTTTCTAAATGGGTCTGGAGGAGAGCTGGAACATTACAACAAGGTCAGCGGTGAGTCATGGAGCTGATGGCAGGCCGCAGGGGAGTGCGGTGCGCCGCTGGGATACTTTGCTACCGTGTCACTGCTGCTCCAAGAGATGTCAGGGTCAGACTTTTTAAGCACTTCCACAAAAGATTCCCCGATTCTTTTTGTTTTTCCTTCGCTCTGGTCAGCAGAAGTCATTATGTTTAAAAAACCTAAAGGTTGAGAGTATTTTTATATCGATGTTTCTCACCACAGCGACGTTCTCCTCCAGAACGACGCAGAAGTCAAACAAGCAAAGCCCCTCAGCGGGGCAGGTATTGAACACAGTGTGCACTTCTGTGCCTCCCCTCCGCCCCCCCAAAAAAAAGCAAAACAGAGAGACGTCTTGTCCTGCTTAAACATTTTCTTACATAAACGCAGCCGGGGCTGGGGGTGATATCTGATAAAACAGATCAAAATTACATTATTGGCTTTTATAGCCCACTGAAAACATAGCCCAAAGGTATGCTATTTGCCAGAGAGCGGCTCGTAATATGTCAAAGAATTGTTACCATCTGGCTCGACTGCGGGGAAGGCTTCTCTCTTAAAAACCTCAAAGTCAAAATGATACAAGTAAAATGCAGCATTCATAACCAGGTTGGCTTTTTATGGATGCCTGTCCACATTGATTTGGCTCCATGGTGTCTTGCGAGTCAACTCGTGCACTTTAGGATAATCATTTTTACCCCAAGAAGCAGGTCTTTGATGCCGCAGCATCCGAGTACAGTCAAATATTTCAGGCATGACAGATACTCTTTGTTTAACTTTGTTACTCTTTTTGTTTTTTCTCTAAAAAAAGTGACTTCCAGTAATCTCTTTAGGCTGCAGCATTCCAGACGGATAAGGAAGAATCCAGCAGGCGACTTTTATCGGTTTGCAAGTTCATCTGCATCGACACAACCTCCCGAATACGGAAAAAAAAAAAACGTCCAACGCAACCCTTCCAGTCTGACATTTCAACCCGTTTTTGCCAAGCTACACCCTTCTAATCGCACTTCTGTACTCGGTTTCAACCCCCCATTACCTCATTATGAGATTACAATGTCAGTGTGGCCAGAATTGTGACAATTACAATAAGTGCCGGAGTAATTTTGGCGTTAAATGGACTCTTTGTGCTCCACGTTGCTGTGTGTTTCCGCGACCCGTCACAGGTTGAAAGAAGGCGAGTCCAGTACTTTCTCATGTGCTCAATGAAGCGAGCAAGAAAAACACATGCATGCGTGTTTGTGTGTCCACATTGTGTTTCTCTAATCCCTACAGTCACAAATGTCACATTTTATTTGGATTTTATGTGATGGATCAACACAAAGTTGACCAAAATTGTAAAGTGGGGGGACAACGTCACAAGTTTTCTTTTTATCTTCGCATAACTCGATGGGCTTCGTCTCCACCATTAGAAATTTAGTTCTATTCGTCTTCAACTCTGACCATAGAGCAGACCTCAAACGTCAATCCCCAAAGTCTGCTTTGATGCAGTATTTGGTGTGTAATACCTTTTTAGGTGCCACGCATTCAAATTCTGCATGCTGACATTTGGTTTGTCAGAGGGATTTTCACTGCCTTTTGTGTCTGCATGCAATCTGGACCCTCAAGTTACTTTATTTCAAAGATGCTTTCTTTTTTCATCCCAAAGTTATTGTAACTTGTATCATGCAAGAATCTGAAAAGAGTCGCTGTAGACGGTGGTAATGTGTAGCAGTCAGTCTTGCAGTGAATCTGAAGAGGCCTCTGACTGAAGACAGTCTTGTCATGACACGCCAACCCGATGACGGTCCACAGCAACACGTCCTGGACAACACCATTAATTGTTATCAAGCACTGCTAACCCCCCTCCTTTGCTTTTGCCGCTCCTCTCTGTCTGGCTTCAAGTTTATGATGATGAAAAGAAAGAGAAGAGCGAGGAAAATGCTGATGTTTGCCATTGCAGAACTGAACAATAATTCCAAGTTTTCCTACCGTCATGCAGCAATAGCTTGCATTCGTTCCACACATTTTGCATTTTGAGATAAGGAACAAAATAGCGCTTGTTGAGATGCTCAACAATTGGCGTTTTTATTGTCTACCACTACCTCACTTTAACTAAACATGGCAGTATCTCAACCTCCGACATGTCTGCTGTGTTTCTTGGTTTTTGTGATGTTGTTTGTTCATCAGTGTTCACTAACAAACCTCTCAGGCCTTCACAGAACAGCTGTGTTTATACTGACACACAATAGGACTCTGCTGGAGGCAGTGGGTTGTAATTTGGTGCCATCAGACTGAATTCACGACACGCTTTTCTTTATTTTTTTTGTAAAAATGTTGATGAAAATGCAACACTTTTAATGAACATCACCATTATGAGCCAGTTTGTGTTAATCTGTCACGCAGAATCCCAATGCAACACCTTGAAGCTTGTGGTTTTTAAGTGTCAAGATAGAGGGAAGTTTAAACTACAGATTATAAGTTGTTTCCTCATATTAGTAGATATACACTCAGAGTCACACCGATGGAGTTGTGGTGTGTGATTGGTAAATGGACTGACATTACATAGCGCCTTTCCAGTCATTTTGATGCTTTACAATAAAGCCACAGTCATCCAGTCGCACTCATAAACGCACACACTGTTTTGTTCCTATACACAAGCAAATTGACCCTATAAAATAAATAAATTTGCTTAATGAAAACACCTATTTTGAAAAAAAGCTCACATTTTTCACTGAAACACTTTTGCACTAGGATGAGGTGGATTTCTTTGGCTCCATCTAAATTAGAGTATTTCAGACCCTTTTTTTTGCATCACACGAGTCAAGTGGTCGACAACGGGATGTTACCGGCAGAAAAAGACAACAGGAAGTGGCAGGAGAAATGTTTCTTAATGACTTACCGCGTGAACAAACTTATTCATGTGATTTTAGTCGCATTTCTTGTTTAACAGAAACACTGCAACTGCAAATTTATTTATTTTTCTCGACATTAGCAGAATATTGACAAAGTTTGGAGCAAAATTGAAGCGGAAAAGCAGCTGCTGATCGGCAGGCCTCAACTGTAATCTTTGCATGAAGCCTTCGGCTGCTTGGACCAAGACTGGGTGGAGCGGCGCGTCCTACTGGAGGGGACATTCTTCTCGATGCCGCTTGGACCTGCTACTACTGATGATGTGTGTGTGTGTGTGTGTGTGTGTGTGTGTGTGTGTGTGTGTGGGGGGGGGGGGTGTGTGTGTGCATGTGTGTGTGTGTGTGTGTGTGTGTGTGTGTGTGTGTGTGTGTGTGTGTGAGAATCCAGCAGACATCTACAGATAGGCAACCACTCCGCCCCCCACCAACACCACCATCCTCCCTATATCCTCTCACCCCACCCTTCCCCTGCACCTCCTCCTCCTCCTCCTCCTCCTCCCCTGGCGCCCTGGTATGAGAGAGAAAGCTGTTGTTAATAAAAAGTTTTCAAATAATGGGATGAAAAGGGAGGTGAAATTGAGCGGCCCTAGCGGTATTATTTCTTCTCCGTATGGGAGCTGGCCTCTCGCGGTCTCTCCGACGCTCCCTGACCGGGAGGGGGTCGCTATAGGCACGGTGACCATTCCTGCCCCGGGGCTAGGGCAAATGATTTGCCTCTCTGAGGCTTCAAAGGGGAGCAATTACACTTAAGTAACCAAATGAATAGATAGCCCAGCTTGGCAGCAGTTTGGTGGGGTTGAGGGTGTGTGTGTGTGTGTGTGTGTGTGCGCGTGCGTGCGTGCGTGCGTGTGTGCGTGTGTTGGGGGGGACAGTGGAGGCCTTTGAGGGAAGAGGCACCACACCTCACGGGTAATGTGGAACAGCTCGCATCCCTGAGAGCACAGAAGAAAATAAACAAGCCGATGGTCTGCCGGTGAATTCAGAAAAAAAAAAAAGGTGTTGAAACGTTCCAAAACCAAAACAGCAACATCACTGAGGATGGTTTACCAATGCAGCCGATAGCTTTTAAAGTAATTATTGCCTGACAGAAATAGAGCGTCTACCGCTGGCCTCTGTGGCTGCACAATATCACATAAACTTATATTGTGTGGAGCATCCCATAATGGCAAACTTGGAAGAAATTAGACATCTTCTCCTGCTCCTCTGATGAGTCTGTGCTGCGCTTTCCCCTCCGCAGGTTTGTTTTTCTAAGCTAATCATCTAAGCCAATCATGGTCCCTCTGTTTGTTTACAGTGTAATCAATGCCTGAGCAGACTTCAAAAACTCTCAAACAAGATGTGAATCATCCTGCAGCCCAGTCAAACCGAACCAACGTGAACCGCAAGCCCTGAGAACGTTGAGCCTGTGTGAGTGGCACACATAAAGTCAGCCCCTGCCCGGCCGATAAAAGGGCTCGGTGGGGCCCTATTGAGTAAAAGTGGAGACTGGGAGTTGGGTAGGGGAGCTCACCTGTGGAGAGGAGTCTATAGCTGCATAGAATGCCCAACAGCTGCCAGGGTTGTAAGTCTAGGCACCTAGCGGAGCCACAGAATGGGAAATGCAAGGGGCTCTTTGAATGCACTGCCACTTAGTAACAGAAGGCATGTGCCAAACTTGCAGAATGAGAATGAAAACTCCCCCTTTGGAGTTCACTAAATATCAGCAGCGACTCTCTTTTCATCCAGCCCCCCTCCCTTCCAGCCCCGTCCTCTTTCTTCCTCTTTTGGTCTATTATAATTCCTCCATAAAAGAACAATGGCTGACTGAAAGACCCCCAAACCACAGAGATATACCAACAATCGGTGGGGAAAGTGGGGGGTTGGCGGGGCGGGGGGGATACTCGGCTGAAGTGTGGAAGCCATCAATTACGGAGGGCCTAAAGTTAACATCCCAGCAGGGTAGGTGCATTAGAATGCAGATATGGACAGGCCATGGGCAGCAGATGCCAAGCGGAGCGGTCAAAAGAGCAACTCATGACTCCTGACAGGACATATGCAATGTGGGAGACTCCCGCCTCTGCTGCTGCTGCTGCTGCTGCTGCTGCTGCCTCGGCCTGGAATCTGCAGAAGAATGGAAAATTAAATTGAATGATGATTGTAGCGGTGGCTCAAAAGAACCATTGTGCGAAACTAACCGGAATTACGGGTTCGAGAAGTGACAAACAACCGACATCTCGCAAAACGGTCGCCAGCGCGCATGGCCGCAGTGCGAGTTTCTATAAATCTCACACATCAGCAGCTGAGACTGATGTGCGAGACTGCAACAAGTGTCCCTCCGAGTCCAAAACATGCCAAGATCCCCCTGCTTCTTGATTCCCTCGCCCCCCCACACCCTCTCTCTCTCTCTCTCTCCACATCTCTCTGCAAGACTCTGCCCTGCAGGCTTCCTCACTCCGCTAATTTACATTAGGCTGCAGGCTATCTTCACAGTCAGGACAGTGCAGTTGTATTTTCAGGCTCATTAAGCAATAGCACAAAACAAACTAAAGAAGAGGGGGATCCTTAAAACCTACCTTCCTCCTCCCTCCCCCTCGCTAACTTTCCCGTCCGAGGTTCATAGGAGACATAAATAATGCCATAAAGAACAGCAGTTGTTTGTGTTTACTACATCAAATGGTTTGGTATCCGAGGAAGAGGAGAAGAAGGTGGAGAGGCCGCGGGGTCTCGGCCCCTGAGAACCAATCCGGCTGCTCCGTAGCGGCTCTATTCAGGGTCGACTCATGCCTGTTTACTTGAAAGAAGCTCCGCTTTTTTAACTTCCCACCCTCTCTATTGTTCGGCCGCTCATGGGGAGGACTTTGAAATTGTAATCTCGGGATATTCAAACGCGCACATTTGTTCGGACCTTTGGTGCCTGCAATAACATTATTACTGCCAGACAAGCATTGTCAGCCTGAGCCTACAGTGCGTTAAGCCGCCGCCTGGCTTAACGCCGTCCGCCCTTCGCCGTTTTTATTGGCTTGCGAGCCTTTATGTGATGAGCGAGTTTACATGGCATGGCTTCCTGAGATTGTATGAGAGACTAATTAGAAGACAATAAAACTTCAGAAAAAGGAAAAAATATATAACTCAACACTGCATTTTGTAAAACTTTGTTCAATTCAGTTTAATTATGTGGCACCGAATCGTAACAATCTTAAGTCACTTCAGGAAGAAAATATCCCAGTAATGTAATGAGTTTTCTTTCTTTGTCCTTCTTCTCTTTTACATTTTTTTTAAACCTTTTTCTAGCAGATATTGTATTTGATGTTTTACGGTTATATGTAATTTCTGTGTTTTTCCTGTTTTATGATTTGCCTGGGGTTTTTTTTGTTTTTAATGAAGCTTCTGTCGAATGTGGTTATGCTTTCTGGTTTTATTGTGTTTTCCTTGTTTTGCAAATGTTGTTGATGCCATTTCATACTTGAGCGGTTCCGGTCTTTTCATACCCAACTTTTACAAGCCTGTTTCACTTAGTACCCGCTTTGGAGATACTTTGTTGTGCCATTGAAATCAATCATTTTAATATTTTTTTCAGTTAAAAGTATTTATAGTCTTTGAACTTTTTCAAGCTTTTACTGGGATTTATTTGGATTTTATGCAACTGACTGACAAAATATTACATAGGTCAAAAACCAAATTTTGCTGCAATTATAGCTGCAATTTTGGAGTGTTTGACGTTTTTGTGATGTAAACGTCTAACAGATTCCCTCCCTCCACCTGAGCTGTGGATCTCTGCAGCTTCTCCAGAGATACCATCAACCTCTTGGCTGTGTCTGCAATCAATGCTCAGTTTATTCAACCTGTCAGTTTTGTTGGATGAAGATGACTTGAAGTCGGGGACATTCACAGATGGACACTAGGAGGCGCTAGAGCACTTGCCCCTTTTTCCTCTGAACAAAAAAGTGCCCTTCTGAAATCTTTCACTTTTTCTTACTGTGTATTGTGTTTGGCCCAAGACAGAAAATAACTATCAAATTGAAATACAAATATATACAGCCACAAAAAAATAATCGATGTGTCACTACGATATGTAGGTCCCAATTTCCAAACCACTGAATTGACTTTTCATGCTCCGTCAAACTGAGTCGATCAATAGTATTTTTTCAATGTAAAAATCCCGATGAGTGTGTGGCTGTGCTGATCTGCTTTGAAGCTTTTAGTTAAAAGAGAACAAAACAAATTAGAAACCTCACTGGCAGTCAAATATGGCATTTTATCTGCCATTTGGAATGATGCAAAAATAACCAGGAAGAAAACTGACCAGTGTGTGTGAACGAAGAATTTACATTTGCATCCCAAAAATGTTAATTTGCTCATTTAATATATGAAGTTATTTGAGTTTTTTTAAGGACATGCTTTTAAGTATTATTGAAGTCAAGTAGAAAAACTCCTATACTGTAAAATTTTAAGTAAAGTAGTTTTTTTAGAAAAATGATGACATTAAATTACACACGATTTGACAACAGTGTGACGCAAAAATAAGAAAATTACTCGAGTTTTACGTCATAAAGTCTTAATATATATATATATATATATATTTTTTTTTTTATTAAGAGTAAGGTGGAGTAAGCACCAAATTGCAGTAATTTATACAATAGCTGCTGGTTTTTGGTTTCAACCGTGCGGTAAAAGGGAGAAAATTGACGCTGCTGCCTCTCAGATGTGCTCCATCACATCTTTGGCTGCAGGGAGCGTATGAAATTGTGGTGACATTCTTGGGTTTTGCGAATGAGACCACGGAGTAGCCGCACAGAGTTCCTCGTCCCAAGCGCTCGGCCTAACTCGCCCACTCGCATTGTCTCTAGACTTTCCTCAAGAATGTGGATTTCTATGGCCGTTGGCAGGCCAGATGGAGCTGCCAACTGCATTGTCACCTCTCGCGGTTTTTCTCCATAACGATCTCCGCCGGCAGTGGAGGAACGGCTCAATCAATAGCAGCAAAAGAAAAAAAGAAGAAGTCTCTCTTGAGCGTCAGCATGTGAGCAAACATTAGTTTAAGCTCGAGGTCAAAATGTAGATTCCAACACCACTAACTAATGGAACCCACCCTGTTGTACGCCCGGTTTGACTCAAAAAAAAAAAGAAAAAGGAGCAATTGTAAAACCGCAGGACACTCCATCCCCTGATTGCTTTTTTACAGTCCAAAAAAGAAGCCTTGATGGAGGCAATTTGCTTCCCCTGCTTTCGCACGGCACGAATCTTTCCCTCATTACCCGGCGCTCAAACACAGGGCACTGGGATGCCACAAGAGGAAGTGGCTTTGGCAGAAAATGTCAAACCGACGTTTAAGTGCAGGAGCCGAGCCAGTCTGATGTGGACGGAATCAACTTGTTAAGTCAAATGAAAGGTCAAAGATATTTCCCACAGTGCTAAAAAAACATAAATAACTGTAATTTGAGCTGCTGGTAAGAAAAAATAAATAAATAAAAAATCAAGAGCTCCACGCTGGTCACCTAATGTGATGAAGGTGAAGAAATAAAAGCGTTCAGAGATGAAGAAAATAGAAACAGAGGAGGAAGATAGAGCAGAGTGTTGCTTTGCCATTACTTCTCTTCCGCAGTTTAGTGGAGGAAGAAAGGAAGTAAAAAGGAAATATATCGTGTTTTTTAAGAGCAAAAAAAAAAAAAAAAAACCATGGCGTACCTTAAAAATAAGTGTAAACAGGCAACTTGTTTGGTAAGTAGAGTCCACATCGTTATATTTCAGTCCTATTACAAAGTCAGTCAGGCAGGAATACTTGTCCTGTCCGACTGAGGCAGGAAGGAGGTTTGACCTCCCAGCCAACCATAATGTTAGAATGACCTAGTCAAAGTCCAGACCCAAATTCATCTGAGAATCTGTAGCAAGACTTGAATTGATACCAGTCTGACTGAGCAAACACGTGCTGGCAAAAACGTGAGCAAATATTGAAATAACCTGCAGTTGTAACACCAGCAGGAGGTGGTGATAAAATATTTTGAACTATTGGAGGTAAATACAGCAAGAGTTTTAAAAATTTTTTAATATTTTGAAAGCCGTGTATCCATTTTCTTTGTCTTCCTCTATTTCATACCGGACTATCGCATAAAAACCCAACCAAAGACGTTGAAATTTGCAGTTTAAGAGTGAGGGTAAAAGTTTACGGCCTATGAATGCTTTTGTAACGCATTTCACAGGGATTTGGTTCCAAAGTTTGTTCTTTAAATAATGTTTATTTTTTTCCTCTGCAGCAGCGTTAAAAAAAAAAAAAAAAAAGCCCATGCACCATAAGTGAACATTGGCACACCTTCAAAACGCACCATCTAAAGCAACAGAAATGCACTATTTGCAGATGGTTTTGATCAAGTGGATGCTTTTGTTTTTGTTGGGAGACCTGAGAGAAGAAGAAGAAAAAAACAGCAAGAGAATCACATGAAAAGTGTGTGTAGCCTAAATCTGTTTTCTCACACCACGCTACCACTTGGCCCTTGAACTTTACGGAGCAGATAAATGGTTTCATCAGAGCTCCTCTGATGCGGAGATCGGCTCATGCAGAACCAAAACGTTTAAAAAAAAAAAAAGTTTCATTTTTGGAGCCAGCTGAGGGGGGGGAGTGCTCCCCATCGAGCCCGCAACGACCTTGAGGACCAGATCTGCTTTCAAACTCCCTAACACCTTCTGACACAACTCACTCGCCTGCATGCTGTTATAGAAAATGTCTTTTTGGGGCATTGGAGGGAGGAAGGGAGGGAGTAGAGGAAAGGCAGGGGGTGGGGGGGTCACGAAGCTAAACACTGCTATCTTTGGGCGTACCTGTATCGGATGGATCTCCCATCCCACGGTCTCGTTGCGGTCTCGTTGCGTGTCGGGACGCACTTGCTAGGCATTTAAACACAAACCAGCTGGGCGACGAGAAGCAGCGGGGAGACAGAGGGCTGGTTTCGCCTGATAGGAAATGAAAGGAGCAGACTCGACATCAGGACTTACTCAGGCCTGAATCATTGACCAAAAAAGCTGCGCCTCTCACCTGACGAAGGCTAAACTGTTTTCTACACCTGAGGGCTTTCGAGAGGTCGGCCATCCGTGACCCCTGAGCATAAATTCTGTCAGTCAAAGGATCGCTTGTTCTTTGTCTTGTGGCGGGGGGAGAAAATGGCCGTCTCACGTCGTGAGTCTGATGTTGTCTGTTCAACGTTTCTTCAATTCGGGAAGCGCGACCATAAAGTGGACAAATGAAGCTATTAAAGTGGCGAGGCAGCGTCAAGACGTTAAAAGGGCCGATATTTTCCCTTCGCACGCCGGTTCGCTCGGGAAGTGTGTTTAGCGGTGTTGACGGCTGCTAATGCTCCGTGGAATCTCGTGTTGGTTTGGTGGCCGCAGTGCGCTGCTGCTGCTGACACGCTTAATGAGACGTCAGTTTGGATGTGCTGAAAGGCAAGAATTCAGATAATTAACAAAGTGTCTTCGTGTGTTGTTGCTTATTTTTTTTGGGAAAATGATCTTTTTTTTTATAACACACCTCGTCCTAAACTGGTGGAGGAATGAAACCTTGTTTGTGAAGGCTTGGGAAAGTCAGGGGAAAAGTCCGGCTGTGTGCTGAAAATCTATTGGTTCGATGCTACTTTACATACTATTGGCTGGCGTTTGCAAAACAACCAATCCTGTAAAGCCATTAATTTTCCGTGATACTGATTGGTTGCATACCCAAGAGCGGAGGTAAGACTGTAGATATTAGCTAGGAGCTAAGGCGGTTTTCATTGTGTGTATTAATGCGCATTAACATATATTTTATGTTTGAATAATTAAAATGGGCAGTTTAAGTGTTTTTAGATGCCTTCTCAAGTATTTGCGGATTTTATCTATTCGTGTCCGATTGTGGTCCTTAATGGCCATTCGAGAAAAGCACCAATACGAAAATTTGACCCAATATCGATAGCAGATGGCCGATAACTGATATTTACCGATATTACATACATTTCGTTACCCTTTCAGCACCTTGACAAACACGACACCGCCGCTAACTTCACCGCTGCTTCATCTTGCACTGCATCACTATCGCTGTCACATGACCAAACAAATACCCCATGACCAACCTCCTCCAGTAACCGATAGCAACAAGAAGGAAATGAAAGTTGATTGGCCAGCTTTATAGATCGGACCAATACTGATAAGTTAAAAAAGTGACGAATATCAGCCGATACCGATGCTGGTGCTGATATATTGAGCGTCCCTCGTCGACTGTAGATGTTTTTCAGACTTACAAACATGGAGCATTTTAAAAAGAGTTGCAGCCAACAAGCCCATTGTACCTCTGGAGGAGCTGCAGATCAATCAGCTCAGGTGTGAGTATATCCAGAGAGGACAAGTGGAATAATGTGATTTGAGTAGTTGTGCAACAAAACATGCACTTTGCACTTTTTTATACTTTTATCCAACAAAGTTGTTTGGTAAACCTGCATTTTGTTTGTGTTCTACATGCTACATGAACTTGTCATTGTACGGTGACAAAATATGAAAAGGTTTTAGGGGTTAGAATACTTTTAGAGTCTGTTTGGACTGTTGATATTGATTGCACATGTTCAAATATGTCATATGTATTATTTTAGTTTGTAAAGCTGATAAGTCGTGTAACTAAAAAGTAGAATTTCTGCAAAACAGGTGATTGGTGCTAATTGGGGTTGCCAGAAGAATCGGGCTTGCCCCAGGCAGCATTCACAAAAGAACTGCAACAGACCGATAGAGGAACCCAAAATAAAAAAAATTAAAATTAAATAAAAACTCTCCTTGAACTGGTCTAATTCTGCACTATACCGCGTTAACTTCTACTTAGATCGTTAATATGGGAGCTGATCACAACAAACCTGATGAAACAAATCATTTCCATATTCACACACAAAACACATTCCTGCTGTTTCGCCTCCTACTGTAGTTAAAAAAAACAACTCATGAAGCGCTCCAACATGAACCGCATCAGCCTTGCCTTCTTCTTCTTCTTCTTCTTCTTCTTCTTTTCCTCCCTGCTCCACGCGGCGGACTATGAAATATTTTGAGGACAATTGGTTAAGTGGAGTTACCTAGTTGCCTTTTTCTTTCTTTCTTTTTTCTCCCCGAGGTATCTTCCGTTTTTTTTTTTTTTTATCCCGCCGAGCCTGGCGCCTCGCAAAACGCAACTTTGTCTGGCTTATTAAATAGTATGACCTGGAGAAAGAAAACGCCTGTTGCTTCTCAGCCGAGGCCATTGTGAGGGAGAGGAGCTGCTGACAGGCCTTAAATTGCTGTAATGCTGTGTGACCAACAGTCATACCTAATCAATTTCTATTCGAAGTGTGGACGGATGTTGTTGTTTCTTCTTCTTCTCCTTCTTCTTCTTCTTTTAGACAATTAAATTTTCTCCGCGCATTAATTCATTTCATGTTTTATGGATTCAATTTTAGACTTTCGTTTCTTTTCTTTCGCCTCATCTTACTCTGTTATTATCAGTTTTTCTGATCATATTTACAGTAATAAAACTAACTCGGTACAGTTGGAAGTGCGCTGTTAATGGATGTAAAATGCGCAGGGAAGTCCTCCCCACTGCTTAATTGCGCTAAAATTGGTCAAAGCTACTTTGTGAGAGGCATCAATAACCCCCGCTCTGCAGGGGGTCTGTATGATTAAAGTCCCCTCGCTTTCTCGTAGGCCTCTTGATCTGCTCCCCCCTCCCCCTCCCTTCCACCAAAAAAGGCGAGTGGGCCAATCGAAACCGCACGCGGAGACGTCACGAAGACAGCACGAGAAGCTGATTGGATGGCGCGGGGAGACGGGAACAGCCCCTGTCCTTTTATAGGCGACCCCCGTCCCACTTGTGCGTAAAAAAACGCTACTGGGCACCGCTGACAGGCGCAAAAACTCTCACAGTGGAGACCTCACGCTCGAGCCGCTGCGTTTCACCACACGGGCCACGCCGACGTGCATGGCCCCCAGCCTCTTTTGTCATACGATGAATCCTGCGCAGCCTGGGTCACCGTCTCAAGACGCCAAACTGCAGCTTCACCAAATGGAGGAGAGCGCGGAGGGCGCCGAGAGCGACGAGCTCCTGCCGAAAGACATGACCACGGATAAAGGATACAAACTGCAGCGGAGCAGCCTGCCCTTCAGCGTCGAGTCGCTGATTTCTAAGAAGAGCACCTGTCGGACTTCTTACCCGGCCTTCGATTCGGCGGCGCCGCCGACGACAACGACGGCGGCGGCGCCCGGGGCCGGTCAGGGCGCGCAGTTCTCTCCGAGGACTTTTTACGCGGAGAGGAAGCTTTCCGGGGAGAGTTCGCAGGGAGTTGCCAAGAGCTCCGGGGAGGACTGCGCGCAGTTTTGCGAGAAGGAGCAGAGCACTTGGTTCCAGACGTCCTCCTTCTCGACACCTCCCCGTAAGTCCGTCCCATCCGTGTTATAAGAAGCGCAGCGATGCTTCGTTTATTGTTTCATCAGAAATCCCCGAGTAAATTTGTAACGAGTTCAACCCTAGTTGTCAGAAAAGTTCCACTCCAGCCGTCTGCGCGCACATCATCTCTGCAGCAGATTGTGTTTGTTTTCTTTACTCCTATAATCGCCAAAAAACTTCCAGAAAAGAATGTTTTCGTTACTTGCTTTTGCTCCAAACTCAACTTCAAATGCGTGTTTTGCAGGCCTGGGATGAGTTTGAGGCAAAAATGAAATTAACTTGATTACCATCAATTAATGACAAAATAGTCAGTTGAGGCTGCTTGGAAGTGCAAACAGATCGATTGTGTTAATCAATACAAGCCGTTCAGTTCAGTTGCACACAGTTTAATTTGTCAATATAAACGGTTAAAAAAGTAAAATATTAAAGGAATTCAGCTGACTGCATCCTCATGAGCACCAGACTTCATTTATCAATAAACTTTTGCACTGTGAGCTGATTATTGCGCACTGTTTTTGCGCATTTTGTGTCTGTGATCACCTGGTCAAACTAACCTCATATTTTCCTGTTTTTTTTATTTATTTATTCATTAATTAATTAATTTATTTTTTCTGCATCAGGGAGCTCTAGTCCGACCCAGTGTACCCTAAGGAAGCACAAAAACAACAGGAAACCTCGTACCCCGTTCACTACCTCCCAGCTGCTGGCGCTGGAGCGCAAGTTCCGTCAGAAGCAGTACCTCTCCATCGCCGAGAGAGCCGAGTTCTCCAACTCTCTCAACCTTACGGAGACTCAGGTCAAAATCTGGTTCCAGAACCGCCGAGCCAAAGCCAAGAGACTGCAGGAGGCCGAGCTGGAGAAGTTCAAGTTGGCCTCCAAGCCCGTCCTGCCCGCGTTCGCGCTGCCTTTCCCCCTCGGAGCGCACATGAGCTCTCCGTCGTGGGGCCCCTCCAACGTCTTTCCGAGGCCCAGCCTGCCGGTCCCGGGACTGTTCAGCGGACCCGTCACCTATGGGATGTACTATTTGTCTTAGGATGTCCGGGAAGGGGATGAGGAAAAAACAAACAAAACAAAAAAACAACAACTTTGTATTATTAAAAAAAAAAAACCTCAAAGTAAAGTTGGGATTTTTTTTTAACATGCGCGCATTTCTGGGACTAAAATGATCTAAATTTCTGACCACTTCAGTTTTAAATTCCCAGAAAAAAAGAGAATAAAATAAAATCCTTGAAATGCCTTACTTTCAGACGATCCACTGTGGTTCCGCAATAATATAAAAGTGGACGCTTAAATTAGTAAAAGAGGAAAATGAAACAGCAAAGTACTTATTATTCGGTGTCTGTGCCTTATGAAAGAGTCTTTATTGTCACTTGAAGTATTTTTTTCCCCTTTTTGTTACCCAACATTACCTGTGTGGTTCTCCGGTGAAGCTGCTGAAAGGACTGATATTTTAAACAGCAGGTCAAGTTTTATATTTTGTAATTAAAAATAATAATAATAATAATAATAATAATAATAATAATAATAATAATAATAAAGCATAAAAAGGGACCAAATTATATTTTAGTAAATAGTTTTTTAAACCTTCACAATGTGGCCTTAATGGGTACTATAGTTTTTTTTTCTTCTTTTTTTGCTGTAATTGTAAATAAAATGTGTAGCGTTCAAGAAAAAACAGCGTTGCAGCGTCGTTGGAAGCGCAGGGAAAGTGGTATTTATTGACTGTCTTTGTATCTGTACTGTGTACATTTCTTTGTAAAGAAAACTGACTTTAGTAAATAAACATTTAAAGACTTGAAAATAACTGCGTGAGCTATTTTTAACCGTAACAATTCATTAGAGTCGGAGCGTTTGCGTCTGTTTCAGCACATCACACCTTAACAATAACTTTTGTTTTTTTTCCCTCTCTTTGTGGTTGTTTTTTTTTTTGGGGGGGGGAGGGGGGGACTTTCTTTCTTTTCACTGGATGTTTTTTTTTCTTCCCACAGAAACACACAAGACATAAAACTTTGCCAAACCTCGACTCCTGATTGCTGCTGTCAACTTTGAGGAATGCCAAACAATTGCAATTTTCCGTTTTTTTTTTTTTGTTTTTTTTTTTACTCCTTACTTTTCTGAAACTTGTGTATTAGGCTCAGATGTCCTTATTCCGTGTTCTGATGCGTAAATTTGAATCCTAAATATTGAAATGTATTTTCCTCGTGTCTTTCAGCACTTTTTTTAAACCGGAATACAACACCACCATGTTCTCTCGCGTCTTTTTCCACATAAAATTTACTTCCAAAGCAATTAATGTTTTCATTCAGCGTTTAAATGTATTTTTAATGCAATATATTTGTGCGAATATGTCAAAATTGCAAACTTATTCGAAGTTGTCTTTAAAAAAAATATAAGTGAAATCAGAAACATTAAGGAAATAAAACCTGTAATATAAAATACACATGTTGGCAACAAGCGGGGCGTTTAAACTCACAAAGTTTCCCGTTTAAAGACGTTAACAAATTTGCATAATGTTTTTCTAAACGTTTTAAAGTTACGTGGTATTTAAACCATATTGGTTTTACACCTGCACTTTCAGGGCCTGTATTATGGAGGACTAATAGTGCCATAATCCAACACATACAAATATGTGACAACTGAAAGAAAGGAAGGCAACAACTTAAATGTGTCAGCAACGTTTTTGGTCTACAGAGAGCCAAAGCTGCAATCTCCCTAACAACAACAACAAAAAAAAAAAAAGAAAAACAATATTCTGATTAATTACTACCTACATAAATATGTGATAATGGAAGCCAAAAAAAGTATATATTTTTTTAAATCAGCGATTCAGTGTTCTAAAACTACTACTATTCGTTAAACTAAAAGAAAAGTTAAATTTGTGTCTGTGATAAATAAATGTATTTATAGTTATTATAATTTGTCAATACTTAATGGAATTGACAAATAATTATTTATAAAATAAATAAATTAGTATTTAAAATGTGAATTTCTTATATTTTACAAGTTATATGATCACGTCAGCATAGTGTGATTACTATGATTCTCGAACTATCATGAAATATTTCAAGTTGTCACTTTGGTTCATCAAGCCGAACTCATAGACTTTGACAGAAGAGCAGCAGCACAAGAATGGAAAACATTTTTTTTATAAATTGTCTAATAATTATGAATAATTTATTATATTTGGAGACATTTTTGTATCCACTTTTAATTTTCTTACTCTGCTTAATGAGCTATTGGCACATTTACTGAACAAAATATAAGCGTATATTCGTTTTACTTTCATGTGTGTTTCCAATTTTATTTAAATGACATCTAAAAATGACTTCTTTTTTTATTCAACTGTGCTACGTTTAGTCACTGATACCTGACATGATATCAGGGATTAAACTAGAATCTTTAAGAAGATTCCAATGATCCGAAATTTTGCCTTATTATTCAAATTTTAAACAAATGCTGTACTTTAATTCCAGGAATGTTGAAAACAAACATACACTACCTGTTAAGTTTGATTCTCATTCTTGTGCCTACTTAAATCAAGCCTTCATATCTCTATAATCAAATATATCATCTGTGGTCACCTTGTAGCTGACCCCTTCCAAGACTTTCTGGAAGAACCAAGTCAGTATTGAATCAACTGTAAGTGCTCGGTCGGTCCCCTAGAGGGCAGTAGTGGTTATCCGCTTCTGCTCTCACTATTTCTCATGAAAAGAGACTTCCGACGCTCTGATCCGTCACAGTGATCTGCAGCGAGGTGAGTACACAACTGTATTACAGATTGAAGGATTGTTGTGGAATAATTGTGTTGAAACGGTCGTGGGTTTTTTTCACGCTTCATCTTTATACAGGAAACAGTCAGTTCAACATATGTGGGGCTCGCTGTTTTGAGATACGGTTCTCGTTTTAAATGGAAACGTCTGACCTTGGCTAGCAGGCTAACGGAACGAGCTAACGTTAGCCTGTGTTAATGTTAGAAAACGTCAAGGACGGTGACTTTACTTCAAGTGTAGTTCTGCATTTGGTCTTTTTAAACGGTTTAGTTTTGATTTATTAACAGACACTACTTCGCGTAGTTTAATTTTAGGTTGTGGTTAAACGGCAAAGATTGTTGCTTTTCGACCACGTAGATTATAAAAATAGATTTCATTTAGCGAAAAACCTGGTTAATTTTATTCTCACTGACTTTATTGTTCCAAGTAACAGACGGCAACACACGCTTGATGATGTTACAATACATTGTGGAAGTGGATGTATGATTCTTTAGCCTGTTCGCACAAATAAGCATAGTTATGACAGGTGAGCCGTATTCCAATACGGTCGTGCGATTTAGGAATCATATTTCCTATTTATTTGTGCAAAGTTATTTCGATTAATATCTTTTTTTTTCTGCAGCGTAGATTATTTTTAACTGTTATATTCTGTATTTTTGACGCAGGTTGTGGTGTGCTTTTTATTTGATTATCACTTTACTTCTGTTCAACTGCATTTTGTAACGAGAGATGCACTGTATTGGTGGCCAGACCAGTAGGTTTCCAAACAAGATGTCCTACAAATATAAAACTATACTCACAATTCATGATTCAGTCTCAAAGAGCCTCAAAGCACTTGCAGAGAAAAATGAGATTCTTTTAATAGATCTGAAAATAAAACCGCAGAATTTTAAGAGATGACGTTCCGAATATATGTAAAAAAAAAAAAAAATAGCCTCAATAAAATCAGTCAAAAGAAGTGGTTCAGACTGTTTTGCTTTTAATCAAAAATATATTTTACTTTCATATATTTAAAGTAGGAAATTAAGATTAAAACGATTTCAAATATTTGGTTGCAATCTGGACCTTGTATGGATTAAGTAACTGTCAGATCTGGTGATTGATTTTATTTTAGTATGTAGACCTGAAAATATTAACAAGCATACTGTTTGTTTTTTCTAACATTACTTACATGTCTTCATAACTGTAACAAATCAACCCTGTCAATGTTGCAAGCGAAAAGCGACTGCAAATGGCTAAAATGTCTTTTCCAAGTTTAAATCTGAAGAGAATTTCATCTTCCACTAAGTTCAGTTTGAGGTATATGAGCCTTATGTAAAAAAATAAATAAATTACCCTGAGTTTTCTATAGTTTTGTCTTCTCGATTTAGTAAATTTTTCCCCAAGTAAAAGTATAAACTCTAGGATAAAAAAAAAGCTTAAAAAGCTCCTGGCGATGGATTTTAATCAATTTGTGGAAGCTGTGTGAAGAACAGCTGACCTATCATAAATATAGTAACATTTTAGAGACTTTCCAGTCACCTCAGGTTTAACTGGATAGCATAGCTAAAGAACATTTCAATTTAAAGGGAAGATGATGGCAGCGGCATGTGTGCAACTGAAGAATCTTGTTTTTCAGAGAGTCAAGATGTCAGGCCGTCGTGCAGCCCTGAAGGCCATTGACTGGTTGGCGTTTGCTGAGCGGGTTCCGTCCAACCAGCGGGTCATGTTCAACGCTCTGAAGACTCGCACCGATGCCATCTCTGCTAAGTATGTCGCCACGGCGGTCGATCTAATTATAACTGTGACTTAATTTTCAGAAATGGGGTCGACAAAAAGTTGTTGTTTTTTCTGAGGCACAACTAAACACGTAGTGCATTAAGAAGATTCTTTGTGAAAAGCAAAGCAATGAATTTCATCTTACTCGATGTATTTCTCAACATGCAGTAAGAAAATGGCCCAGGTTTCTGTTTCTGGGTTAAAGTTGCCAAAAAGACATAGAGATGAAAAGTTTGATCTTTCCAAGTAAAGCTCACACAGATCCTTTTATAAATAAGATTATCACTGTCCTAATGGGCTTAAGCTGGCTCAGAGATTGGAATTTCTTCTTCTTTTCAAAAATAAAGCTAACAGATTTTTTTTTTTTTTATTTGATATTTTGAAAAAGTTGCAATGAAAATTGTAAATTTTTACGTTCAAAATAATACTCAAATTATTCAGTCAATAACATAACTGTAGGGTCCCACATTACAACATTAAGGCAACTATTCTTGACTTTTTAATAAATAAAGCCAACATTCTTCAAAATAAAAACTATTTTACGTTCTATATCTTAACGCATGTTAGTCTCCCAAAATCTGGTGCTTATTCAGTAGCAAACACCACTTTTTAGTTTCATTCATTTCTTTTTGTTATACCTCGATTTGCGTACATTAAAACTATTCTTTTTCTTTTTGTTCCCCCCAACAGTTTCCATACATTTAATTGTTTATAGTTGTGTCTGCTCACCGTTCCTTCCTTTTTAATCTGTTGAAATCGATGCCTGTGTTTGTTCCAGACTAGCCTCACTGCCTGAGACTCCTCCTGCCATCGACTGGAGCTACTACAGGAGCGCTGTGGCTAAAGCAGGCCTGGTCGATGAGTTTGAGAAGAAGGTAATTTTCCTTTCTAAACACACAATACCAGTGTTGCCACGAAATGACTCGCTCTAAAGACAAAAAGTGTGTACTTTGTGATAAAATCCATCCAGAAAGATTTTTTTTTTATTTTTTAGACCTTCCATTTAAGGCAGTATGCATTTAAAATGAGATAAACGGCTTATTTTATTTGGCTATATGATCATCTGGTTGAGGTATAATTATATGAATAATCCGAACCAGTTTGTGGATTATATAGTTAAGACAATAATTTTTTATTTTTTATTTTTGCAGTTCAAAGCACTGCAGATCCCTGAGCCTGTCGACACGCAGACGAGCAAAATCAACGCACAGGAGGTTGAAGCCGTAAGTGGCTACTTCAGAAATATCAGTTTGGTTGTACATAAACATTTGTATTTATCTGGCATTTGAAAGTTGGACACAGTAATTAAAAGCCAGGATGTTTTTGCAGTATTGCTAAATATTTATTTTTTATTTTGTAAAGTGTTATCTGCAGTTTTATTATCAGACCTGTTTCACTTTCCGCAAACAGAACAAGAGTGCACTGGAATTCGTTGAAAAATCAAAGGTGCGCGTCGTGGAGTATGAGAAGGAGGTGAGATGTTAGTTTTTGTAGGGACTTGATACAAGAGGAATGTCATCAGGAATGTTTGTAATAAAGTTTTCCTCTGCTTTTTTTTTTTTTTTTTTTTTTGTTCAGCTGGAGAAATTTAAGAACATGATTCCCTTCGATCAGATGACCATCGAAGACCTGAACGAGGCCTTCCCTGAGACCAAGTTAGACAAGGTCAAATATCCTTACTGGCCTCACAAGCCCATTGCAAGTCTGTAATCCCATTACCCGGCACTCATGTCCCAATAAAGTTTATGTATTTTAAGGAGAATAATTTATCGCCTCCGTTATTTCACAACATGATGAAAACATTTAGAACACTGCATTGTTTGAGGAGATCCAAATCATGATTTCTCAAGTACACACATGGTGGAAAATTAGTATGTTTTCATCTTTGTTTTAAATATAGTCTAATGAATATAGTTAGAAAAACTCAGTAATGGTGCAGACATGAACATAGTTAATTAAGCTTTTGCAGCTTTGCAAGCCGTTGTTAATATGTGGTGAATTTGTGATGCAACAACATTGATAAGTGGCTTTTCAGGTGAAACTCAAGTGCTTTGCAAAGATAAATAACTCCTGTTAAAAAAAAAAAAACTTTTCTTTTTAATGGTACAACCTTCTATTTTACACATTTTTGATCATGTAACCTGTGATGTTGAACGATTTTTATTGGTCACATTTCAGATGCTTATACTCTTTGATAGCGTTTTCAGAACTAGTGATTCAGTTACTCTTCATTTTATTACACCTCGTGTTAGAGAAAAATAAAGATATGCAGCTTAACAGTAAAAGCAGAACATTAGGCATTTACTATTTAGCCACTTTGGCTGATTTCATAACAAAGCATTATTGACCAAAACTTAATTTTGACTTCTTTCTTAAATCTGTGTGCTGGTAAGGAATATCCTGCTTTGTTTACTTTAATATTTACCTATGTTATTCCAAGCTCCTTTAAAAAATGTTAGCCACTCTGCCTACAAAAAGTTCATGCATTTTATTTTTTAAGTTTATAGCCAATAAATTATCGCATGTAAGGTATATCTTTAGTATTATTCATGCACAATTTCAAGTGTTAAAGTGACAAGAAAATACAGAAACAGATTTACATCAGAAACGATGACATCCAGAGAATGAGAGGAATTGAATTTAAAGTCCTAATTTAAAGGAGTCAATGGTTTCTTCTCGTTCAGGTTTCAAGCAGTCTGTTTGAGAACTGAGACTAGACCAACTTTGTACCTTTTTGGTCAGTCAAGTGGTGGCACATAGCTATAAACTTGTCGTAATTTTAGATATTGGGTCATTTTGATGAAGGAAAAAAAAGGTCTGAAATTAACCCCACATGTGATCTTTGTTTGCTCAGTGAGAAATGACATGTTAGTCCTGGTCTGCTAAATAAGATCTGATTGAGTGTAGAGCAGCACCAGGAAATCCCTCCTTTATTTCCAATATACCAATCAAAAATGTTCAGTGTATCAAAGGCGGCACTGACATCCAGAAAAACCAAGACAGAAGTTTTCCATACATCACTACCAAGATGGCCGTTATTCAAAAACGCTTACCTAAAGTCTCATTGGTGTTGCCGTACCTGACTGGAAAACATCTAAACAGACTTTGTAATCAAAAACGAGTAAATTACGAAAGTCAATGAAGTGCCCACAAGGGGGTGCAATAACTTTAGTTGCAATATAATATTTTTGCAGTAGGATTAAATTGTATTTTTTTTTCTCACCACGATTCAGTTCATCTTTAATCTTTCACTAACTACAACATATTTATCTCGATAAACGTGCTTCTTTGGTCTCACACCGTTTAAGGTACCGAATATATTATTGAATCAGGAGACGACTGTTTTTAAGAAAAAGGTTTAAAAGAACATAACATAATACAAATATAAATGTTATTTATCAAGACTCTGTTCGACTTTAGCTCTTTTAGGTGCTGTCTGGTGGTTAAATATAAATTAAAGGTAAGCGCAATGGTAATAATTTCCACCGCCGTCCAATCAACGCCTGAGCTGTTTGTTTCTCTTTAAGCTCATTGGACACGTCGTCTATCTGTAACAAACATGGGCGGGACATTACTGCTTCGTCCCTTTCCGTAGTTCCGATTGGTTCGGCGTCCATCTCGCCGGTTGTTGATTGGATAGATGTATTGTGGAAAAGGAGGGACTTCATTTAACATAATTTCCGTTGTATTCTTCGCTTGAAAGTCAGTGACGATAGACGGGAGTGCATTAGCTTAGGTAAGTTTGACAGAAAAAATGAATATTTAATCAAATAGGTTGTGTTCATTGCATGTTTGAGCACTCAACGATGTAACTGTAGAAGCGTTCTGGTTCCGTGTTAGCTTAAATCGGGTCTAGTGTTTTCAATAAGGTTCTCTGTCAAAATGATCTCGTGGAGGTCAAAGAGAGTATAAAACATGATTGGAAGACGAAGACAGTTGTAGTAATGGTTGTTACATTAACATACATGTTTGTGGCCATCCCCACGGACTGCCATCGACACTGCATGGACACTGTTAGCCATTAGAGGTAACGTTAGCCGGGATTGGCAGCGTGCTGCCTTTCCCACCTTAGATGTTGAATTGGCCTGTTTTTCCTCAATGAATTAAAAAAAAAAAAACCCTGGACCAATGGAGATGCTAAAAGTTAAAATAATAAACCGATTTCATCTCTGATCAACAAGGCCTTACTATGTATACATTATTGTATTTGAGTAGTGTATAATTCTAGTTGGATCCACTTTATTCAATATTTCGCAGTTTATGGAATGGAAAATACCAATTTTGTCTTCCTGCTTGGTGTTCCTGGACTTCCATGTTTACAACACAGCCAAACGGCCCTGCCGAGGAAATTTCCAGAGGTCAGGAAGAAAACGCCATGAGAGGAAAATATGCAAAACTGTTCTGGTTGAACGAGAAGAGAAGCTGAGGGCAGCTAAAGTACATAGATTGCTACTGTTCTTTTAATTATTTGCACAAACAATATATACCTTTAGGGCTGGACGGTATGGCGGAAAAACGTATCACAATAAAAGCATTTCATTTCAGTCGATATTGATAATTATAGATTAGTTTTTTGTTTTAAATATTTGAAGTACTGCCAAAACACAGTTTTACTCCACTATGTTATGAGACAAGGTGGAAAGACCTTGAAACTGCTGCCGTGCAAGTTTCTCAACAGGTTGTTGCTAGGTAACCAAAGGGTGAGTTGATGCCACCCATCTTGTTAGCTGGCCATGAAAAGCTGAGTAGCTAAAGTCTTTCCTCTCTGCCTACATTCCCCAGAATGCTGTGTGGTTCTTGATCGAAGTTCAGTGAAAATATTGAATATTCTTTCCCATAAATTATCAGTTGATATTGATCATGTGTCTGCTGTGATATATATTGTTATTGATTTATTGTGCAGCCCCAGTTTCCTACTATCTAATTGATTCTACCTTTATAAGGCCAAACACATCTTAAGGACCTGAAACTAAATGTTTGACTCTGTTGTCGTTGGTCTCATGGTTAGAAAGGTTGTTTTTAAAAAAAAAAAGTTCAGCTGGTTGTGCTGGTGGTTTGTATGGGCTTGACCCTGAATTGTGTGGTCAACACTGGTTTCATTGTTTTCAAGAGGACAATGGAAGCAGGCCTGTACAGAGGGAGGCTGATGGTGGGGTTGAGGGGGGGGTACAAGGGCTTGGATAATGTATCACTCCTTTGCTGCTACAAGTCTGTGCAAAACTCCAGTGTGAGGAAACAAAAAGACAATGTTGTGTTGTAAAAGGTTTCTTATGCAACTTTGTGATGTTTTCGCAGCACCTCCTGCACTAAACACTGTTTTTCAGCTCTTGTGACAACAGTGTCATTCTTTGTTTACAGTTTATCTCCCCACAGTTCACAAGAAATTTAAATGTAAACAACTTACAAGACAAACTGGACCGATTTCTATCTAGTTATTTTACTTCTGTTCAACTTAAATCATCTCTCTATTAAAGCTTTATCAAGTCGTTGACAGCAAATTCTCCTCCCACTGAAGCATTTGGTAAAAGAGGAAGCCTCAAACTTTTTAGCAGAGGAAAACTACAGCAGAACCAGGATCAGTGTGAGAGCCCATTGGGCTGAAATCAACTGGAGACTGAGTTCAAGTTATACAAAACCAACAACGGAGAAGCACCGGACCTGGAATACAAGGTGTACACAAAACGTTAATGGCAGGAATAGTTCCATCAATGACTTTATCTTTGGAAAATACACAACCAAACACAGAAACGCTGAACCAGAACAACTTTCTTAGAGGAAAAGGAACAAAGGGCACACCAAAAATGAATGACATGCAGAGTTTGTGTTCATGGTACCTGAACTAAAATATACCTCAGTCCTTTTTGATATTTTCTTGATATTGATTATATTTCTTGCTGGTTTTTTTTTTTGTCATTCTTTAAATCAAATATATTTGTATATTATTATATTGGTTATAATGTGAAGCCTATAAATAATGGCTGGACTAAGGAGTACATAAAATTGCAGTGGCCTTCAAAGCCGTCCTTCAAAACAGCATCCTGTTCTATGGTTTGTTTTTGAATTACAGGGTTACTCCCGTGTAACACGACCCTCCATCCTCAGCTGTGCACTGATTGAATTTCATCCATACAGCAGCTCTACCCCCCCCCCCCCCCTGCTCTGCCTCCCAGTCACAGATTTGCTGTAAAGTACATTAAGCAGGAAATACATCAGAGCAGACCTGACCAGAGTGCTGGAAAGTGTGCCAGTATCAGTGACGTACTTGTCACGGCATGTTTAGCAAATTTTAGTCTAGTTTCACACAGAAACAATATCTTGACTGTTATTTCATTTGACATACTTATTTATTACTGTGTGTTTTCACCTAACCATAAACTCAAAATCTTAATGTTTCATCCTCATTATGCTGCCAAAAAGAGTAATTAAAGATGTACTCTGGGCTTTTGTTCACCTTGAATACGGTTGAAATTAGAATTGCTGGTAGGCTAAATTATTAAGATGCTAATTAACTACAGATCTCTGGTTATAAAATCTTTTTAGCAATGAGATTTTGAAGGTTTAGTGGTGACATGTTTGAAGCAGTCACTTATGTGGCGGGTTTCTGATAAGTCTTTGACTTACCGGTTCCTGTTTTAGCCGTTTTATTATTATTTTTTTTTTTTTCAGAACTGTAATGTAATCAGATATAAGAAAGAGCATTGAAACAATTTTTTATTGCCTTTTTGCAGTAAATGTACATTAATTATTGAGATTAGAAGAAGTAGTGCAATTATCCTGCATTTTTGTTTCAGTTGAGCTATTTTAGAAGATACCTAATAATTTTTTTTTTTATTTAAAACGATACATGGGACATAAAAAAGGAAAACAGACTAACACCTAAGTGGCACATTCATACAAATTTCTTACAATGGTAGTAGAACTTTGGACTGCAAAAAATATTAACTATTTATTGTTATTTTAAAGGTTTCAGATAATAAAAAAAAGATAATGTCAAAGATAAAAACAAGAAGTGGTTTCATAAGATAATTTCAGTTTTTACAAGGAAGTAGCTGCTCAAACCAAGTAATTGCCCTCTTTACCAAACAGTCTGTTTAGTAGCAACAACTGCCCTTTGTAAGCTATTCAGGAGCCACCTTGCTAGTGTGTTTAGCATTGTTGTCATTTCCGTAACCTCAAGTACACTTGAGCTTACGTCCTCAATCTGGACTTTCTTCTACAGGTTTCTCTGATGGAGAGCAGAATTTATGATTACACCAATTAAAATAATTTCACATGGTCCTGATGAAGCATAGCACACAGAGACCTTTGTACCACCACTATGCTCTTGTTCTGTTCTTTTTCTGAAATAATGTATTCATTCATGTTCTGTCAGGATGTAATGGGATACACACTTTTAAAAAAGCTCCAGTTTGTCCCGTCAGTCCACAGAAAACTTTCCCTGAAATCCTTGGGGGATCATCATATGTTTTGGCAAATGTGAGACAAACCTTTTTCGTTTCCACCTTTGAACTCTCCCACGGACGCCATTTTTGTGAACTTCAGCGTCCTTCTTATTTCCCTGAATGAATTGTCAGTGTGGTCTTGACGTAATTCTTTTAGAAGGGCCGCGCCTGGGAGGGTTCAAAGATGCTCCATGTTTTCTTTATGGGTAGATAATGGCTCTCACCGAGGGTGGTTGGAATCCTAAAGCCTTACAAATGGTTCAGTAACTCTTTCCAGTCCAATACATGTCAGCAATTTGGTTTCTTACCAGTTGTTGAATTTTTGGTCAGGACATGATGTGTTTGTTTTTGAAGCCTACTTAATGTTGCCAGACAAGGGATTTCTCTCCGAGGGTCTGGCAACATTTGCACCAGCTTGTAGCGAGTAAAATTGAACATTGTTTTGGGTAGCCCCCCAAACACTCCCACCAAAAATAATTGCTTTTAAAGTGTCTGTATGTATGTCTAAGAGTGCTGTATGGGTGACAATATTCATGAGGGAAAATCCTAAGGCTAGCTTTGCTAGCTAGCTTGCTAGAAAAGCCACCAGATAGCTTTGGGTGCTGGCTAGCGAGCTAACTATCTGACAGTTCCTTTTTGTATTTCTTCAGCTTTTCTTTTCCCAACAGTAAAATGTATTTGATCGGAAATGCTTAAATGTGAAAGGGTAAGATGGAAGTAATCTTCAGACACAAATGTTTTCTCACTGCTTTGTAATTGTGGTGTATAAATGAAGTAAAGGAAACAGAAACCCGCAGTTGCTTCATCTTTTATGAGAGCTCGAACAGGGAGGTAGTATTTGACCAGCTCTATGGGAGGAGGCTTTTGCATTAAATAGAGGAAGAAAAATATTTGCCTTAGGAGGTGTTGAGCTTGAAATGGGACTAATTTGTTAGTGAGATCAAGGTTTGGTTTGCGGGAAGAAAAAAAAATGCAATCAATTACTCAGTTGCTAATGTGCAATCTGGATTGCATCATATCTAGCAGATTTAGCGACTTTCCACATTCATTTCAAAGCACTCTGTTCCCTGCCATCAAAATAACCCCATCAGATTCTAAGTCTTCAGGCTGACTCACTGGTAAGGCAAAAACAGACTGAAACACAAACAAAAAGGAAATCTGAAATGAAGAATTATGTTGAGCAAATTTCTTTAAAGTTTAATCCCTTACTAAAGCAGTGCCAGCTTATTGCGACAGTGAAGGTCGTTCCTCCTCCTTAGGAAGAGGACAGTAGTGTGAGGTACACAACCAAAAGCAGTTCATTTGTTTTATGGCTCACCCAAACAATTGATTAGATCAACAACAAGGTCAGTAGGTCCTGTGCTGTAGCCTCTGCTGTGACGCGTCGCTATGACATCCTCCTGTTTGTCTGCAGTGGCTGTTGATGGACCATCCCTATGAAAACACAAAGCTACAATGGGACAGAATACCTCAGAACAAGAGGACCAAGAAGAGCCCTTCTCGGTAGGTTTTGGACTAACGCACGTGTTTACAAGTCCAGATTGGTCAATGAAGCATATGTTAATGAGGTGAGTTATAACAGACCTGTAGTTTTCTGAGGTGATTCAGTTGTGAGGCGGCAAACATGTCATGTGACCCGTCATGATCGGCAGCCTACCTAGTCCTACTCCCGCTTCTCCTGTGGCGCTGATTGAACGGCAAACTCACTGATGATATGATTGAACAAATGATAGTTGTGCAAAGTCCTCTTGTTAAAAAGAGCTATGTAAATGCAAGCCATTTCCTTCTTTTTGCCTTTCTGCCACATTGCTTTTATATTTAAATTATACATGATACATGTCACATTAAAGCTGAGTTTTGGCAATAAGTTAATGTTTTTTGGTGTCTGGAAAATGAGTCATTTCAAAAACTTCCAGAATGTAAATTGTCATCCAGAAACCACTTGCTGCTTCCTTGTTGGACGTACAGGAGGCTCCACTTCTGCTTTTCAAAGACGTACGGTTGTATAATTACACATCTTTGTGCAGCCATTCTCATGTGCGATTGTAAACGTTGAGTTGGGGGGGGGGCGTGGCCAGCAGCAGCTTATTTGAATTTAAAGTGACAGAGGCCCTAAAACGGCTCGTTCTGAAAGGAGCTCAAAACAGGCAGAACTGAGCAGACTAATATCTCATTATTTAAGAATTAATTTATGCAAAAAATGTAATGAACATGTTTTCTATCGACCTATGCTAATCTGTTCATGGAAGCATGATAATAGGTCACCTTTAAGCTCACAAAACCTAGGTGGGTACTTCAGAGATCCAGAGCATGTTGCACCAGTTCCGTTGTACTTTTGTCCCATCCAGCCCATTTACTGCCAAATAGCCTCAAGCTTGCTACAAACGTATAGATAATCGCAGATAACACTGATAAACGTCCACTGGCTCTCTGCCAGAACTCTACAGACCAATTACCCTCACTTTTAATCTTATGATGTTAAATCTTATGGTTGACCAAACACACACAAAGCAAACAGTCTTATCTCAGATCTCTGCCCTCTGAACAGACATGCTTTTCTGCTTTTTTAAAACTTTTTATTGATTGCAGTTATTTTAATCAAGATCCTTTTAAACTTGTATTGCCAGGAAACAGAAGAAAATCTCTATGTATTTAAATTATGTCCAGCAAATAACAAGAAAAGAAAGTAGATTGAGAAATATTAGATGCGATGCAACTTTTCTGCTTTGTGCCGGGCTTTGCTGCCTGCAGGGTGAATTCCTGATTCCTACATGCTTTCACAGCTCATTGAAAGAAAGACCGCCGCCGGGTCCACGTTTCGCGCAGCAACATTGTAGTTTGAAACCATTAACTTGTCGGCTTATCACGTGCACTAGCATGCTTCTGCATTTCTCTTTTGTCTTTCAGGAGAGATTTGAAAACCTCAAGACGTTTGTGGAGGAAGAGCTACAGACGAGCATGGTAAGAACAGTTTCATTTCTGTCTTCTTTCAGCCGTTTTTACCACTGCAGCAGATTTTATTACCGTAGCTAAAAGTTTAGTCCACCACTGTCTGTGAATTTGAGCAGATTTAATGGAGAACCCAGTGCTCTCATTTTTCTTTTGCCACACACACACACACACACACACATACATATGTATATTTTTCTGTTCTCTCTCTCCAGATGGTGGGAATAGTTATTGGCGCTGGCGTTGCCATAGTCCTCATCGCCATCCTCATCTTCTTCATCTTGCGGAGGATGCGGCTCCGAAGTCAGTAAACGCAGATTCCCTTTTCTCAGCCTGCTCTGAAACGTTGTCATGGAAACGGCACATTATACAGCTCTGGTTCATTTTGACGTTTACCTTTATTTCGCAGACATAGAGGTCCAGGAGGCACCGAAGTACCGCTTCCGCAAGAGAGACAAAGTCATGTTCTACGGACGAAAGATTATGCGGAAAGTGAGTGGCGGGCTGGAAATGTTTAGGTTTTTCGCATCTGGTGGCGTTCCGGCCACAAACATGCACCTACTTAATTCAGATTTCATGTGCTGGATTAATTCAAAGCAGAAAATAGATGAGAAAACTGAGATGGATGTTTATTTCTAGATGTTTATTTGTAATTTTGTTGTGAAAATCATGCATCACTTTCATTCCACTGATATCTAAGTTACGGTAATCCATTTGGGTTTGTGGGTAAAACACGACAAAATATGTAAAAATTCTAGACATGACCCTTTTGAAAAAAATCCTTCTTAAAGCAGAGACGGATGTTTTTGCAAAAACAAACATTAGCACTGGAACCCATACTCACATCCGTTTCCCCACAGGTTTCCCAGTCTACCTCTTCGCTGGTGGGGGCTTCCTCCTCTTCTTCTCGTCCACGCCTAAAGAAGAAGCAGAAAATGCTCAACATTGCCAAAAAGTAAAATGCTCTTTATAAAAATTGCCCTCCCTTCTCTATCCCTTCCCCCTCTTTAATTTCTCTTCATGTCATGGTGTGTTGCTCGTGCAGGATCCTGCGCTTCAAGAAGGAGGTGCCCATCCTGCAGGCGAAGGAGCCCCCTCCCTCGGTGCTGGAGGCAGATCTCACTGAATTTGACGTGGCCAACTCCCACCTCCCGTCCGAGGTGCTCTACATGCTCAAAAACGTCCGGTAGGTTCGCGCGACGAGGCGCTTTTCGCGTTTGCAGTCGCCCGCTCGTGTTCTCGTTCCCTTACCTTGGCCGCTTGTTGTCTTGTTGCTAACCGTAGGGTTTTGGGTCACTTTGAGAAGCCGCTCTTCCTGGAGCTGTGCAAGCACATGGTGTTTCTGCAGTTCCAGCAGGGGGAGCACGTCTTCAGGCCAGGACAGCCTGACAGCAGCATCTACGTGGTTCAGGACGGGAAGCTAGAACTGTGCCTTACAGGGGTGGTGAGGCTGCAGTTCACATCGCTTAACTCTCCTTTTCTTTTTGCTGTCATTTATCTAAGCTTAGCACAAATTTAGAGTTAATTTAGCGCTGAGAAATTGTAGTTTTATTTTATTGTTGAATAGGTTTGTCCAAATAATTAGTGTTTTGATCAATTCAACACTTATTTACATATAAATCTGAAGACGGGGTTCATATGGGTTCTTGAAATCCTTGAAAATGCTTGAATTTCAATGTGTTTTCCAGGTTTGGAACTTGCTTGGTTTCTGTATAAAGTCCATGCAAGTGCTTGATAGTCGAGCTGGACAGTTTTGTATTAAAGTTAATAATGTTTTCCAAAGCTTGGAAAACATTATTTGTATTTATCACCAGATATTTTCATACACCTAATGAAAAGAGGCACATTTTTTTTCTCACTAAGTGAAGTTAAATCAGACCTAACTTTTCTTGTTATAGGTCAGTGAGAACACTATGGAGAATTTTAGTTAAATTACAAGAATACATTTATAATATCAGCATAAAAAAATATGCAGTTTTACCAGGAAAACATCTTAAACATGTTACTGTAATGATAAAACAGCTTCAATAGTTAACAAGCCTGATCGTCTTCGTCCTGTGAGACAAAGCTCCAGGCTGATGGAAACTTCTGGTCATTTCAGATTTTACATTTCTTCCATTTCTTAATAAACACACCCACAGCTACACAGCCATATATATCACTTTCTCATTAACTTTATGCAGTTTGTCTTGTAATCCATCTCAAGATTTTGTAGATCCATCTTGTCCCTGAACTCAGCTCGTTGGTCTCAGCCTTGGTGGTGGAGAAGTTGAGATTGAACTGATTTTTGTGGAAAAATTTGCTTTCTACAGCTACGATAGGTTTAGGGTTATTTGTAAATGACTTTAGCTTTTCACCAATCTTTGGGAGTCAAAGCCATTACAGTTGCAGAGGATTAAATCCCGAGTATCTGCATTCTTAAAAAGTCTCAAATTTATGTATTTAAAATTAAGGCCTTAAAATGGCCTTGCAAGGTCTTAAAAAGTCTTAAATATATGTCTCAAATTAAGGCCTTAAAATTGCCTTACAAGGTCTTAAAAAGTCTTAAATTTGAGTTGGTGAAACCGGCAGAGAACCTGAGTCCTCTTTCACTTACAGACATGCAAATTTATTAATAAAAAACAAAAGAGATTGGTTTAATATTCTGCATTTGTCCTGATAAAGACATCTTTTCAAATGTAAATTGGTAAAAAAGAAATGATTAAATATCTTGTGATGCCCCCCCAACATGAATGTCTCCTGTTTATCCTCCAGGATGGCAAAGAGAGTGTGGTCAAGGAGGTTTTTGCAGGAGACAGTGTTCACAGCCTCCTCAGCATTCTGGATGTCATCACAGTAGGTCACGGCGCACAATGCACACACACACCTGCACACAAAGACTCCCCCCCCCCCCGCCCCCCAAGTTCCAGAGAAACTTCTAATCATTACCCTTAAGTGAGATAAAGTACTTTTATAACATTGATTGTATATTCCTGACGCCGCTGATGTTTAACTACTGACTCACAAAACATTCTTCGTCTATCATGAGTCACACAGACGTGCTTGATTTCATTTCAGTCCAAGTTTAGTTAGACTTTAGTGCTTGAATGATGTCGGCTGCAGTGACTCTGTTGAACGTTGTTGTCTGAATGGTTTAAGAAGGAAGCAACGTTTGTTCCCAGGGCCATCAGAAGCCTTACAAAACGGTGTCGGCTCGAGCTGCAGAGGTCACCACTGTTCTCCGTTTGCCCGTCGAGGCCTTCCTCACCATCTTTGAGAAGTATCCCGAGAGTCTGGTGCGAGTAGTTCAGGTGAGTTCAGTTGTTTTATCATCAGTATAAATGTTCACCGCTGGATACTGAAGGAGATTTCAGCGAGTAGTAGATACGCTTCCTTTACCAGAGTGAAGCTGGCTCCCTCCCTCCACCTCCTTCAAATTAGACAAAATTAGTGTCAAAAGTTTGTGCAGCAAACTTTTTTTTGTTTGTGTCTCCATCATTTTAAAGATATTAAGAAACTCTTCCAGAGGTCATGAAAGGTCAACTTGCCCCCCCACCCCCCTTCTAGCTTCTTCAAATCAGATGAAATTGGTGTCAACATTTGTGCAGCAACATTTTTTGTTTGTGCTGCTCTGATTTAAAGATATTGATGTCTCGTTACGGAGCCTTGGGGTACTTTTCCCCCCCTGCTTGTTTCAAGGTGATGCATAAATAACTTTCCGTTTCCTTTCTGTTCAGATTATCATGGTGCGCCTCCAGAGGGTGACAGTCCTGGCCCTGCACAACTACCTGGGGCTGACCAACGAGCTGTTCAGCCATGTGAGTTATTGGAGGCACAAAACACACTCAGTGTAGTATCTGTTATTTTGTGTCTACATCTAGGCCTGTCGCGGTAAACAATAAATCAATTAATCGCATGATAAATGAAAATTATCATTTTAATTGATCGGTGTTGTCGTTTATTCCTGCCTTTTTCTCTTTCTTTTGATGACTGTGATGGACCGAGCAGTTAAGGAACAGCCAGGCACCGGTTTAAAGTAAAAAATAGTTGTTTTTTATTTAACCCAAAACAAAACTTGGGTAAATAATAGAAAAAATGACAAAAATTGGGCCCATAAAAGAGGTCAGAGTAACAAACATCAACTCAGACTAACTCAAACAAACAGACCTCCCTAACAAAGAAAAAGGGAAACTTAAATACTGGCTGATCAGGCCACGTACAAAACACCAAGGGGAAAATACACAAAACCCTAACTAAAACTAACGTAGAAAAATCCCATTCCCCCCCTCTGGATGATGAGTAGTGGTACGAACCAATTTGCAGTCTCAGCTGGCTTGCTCCACCCCTTCTCCACCTCTCTGCTGTCCTAAAGGAATGGAGCTGCCAGCACTGAGGAAACTCAGAAACAAACAAAGGTTAAATCAAGCAAAATACAACAATGTAAACTAAAATGTGTGCACTTATTCTAGAATACAATGTGATGTTTTGCCTTCTAAACAAAACCAATTATTCTGTAAATTAAATCCTAGACGTAAAGAAACCAAAATATAAGTGGGGTGAACCTGTTTGTAGTGTGAACCTGTTTGTAGTGTGAACCTGTTTGTAGTGTGAACCTGTTTGTAGTGTGAACCTGTTTGTAGTGTGAACCTGTTTGTAGTGTGAACCTGTTTGTAGTGTGAACCTGTTGCGTGTGGTGAAAATGAATGTTACCACGTTTGTGTGGCTGTAACTGCAGCATCACAATGACACTGAATGAAAAATGTGTCGTATGTTGTATTCAGTTTTTTATTCAGGTGCAGTTTTTGTTAACAGAGACTCAGGGTCCATTTTATTTTTGTTTTTGGTTGCTTTGTTTATTTTGTTTACCAGTTCCAGTGTTAAGTGTTCCTTTGAAAATGAAGTGTATTTATTTTTGGCAGGATGTCGCTTGCATTATTATTACCATTACATCAGCTTAAAATGGTCTTCAAACAATTTTATCGTTTATAGCAATAATTTTTTAGACAATTAATCGCTGAGCAAAATTAAAATTTGTTATTGTGATGGGCCTGTCTTCATCTATTGGAGGTCACTTTACTCACAGGTCACTTAAAAAACAACAAAAACAAAATCTTACCAAGTATTTTTGGTATGGTTTCTATTGTAATATATTAGTACATTTGAAATAAGACAAAACTAACAAGTAACTTTTCGGTAAAAGATAGGAACTTGTTTTAAGTCAACAATTCCTTAATATTGATGAAAAAAAGTACAAAAATGAATTAATCTATCATATTATAACTTACAGTAAGTCACAACTGGTATTTTTTCATCAACATGAAGGCATTGTTGACTTAAAATAAGCACCTTTATCTTGCTAAAGTTACTTGTAATGTAAGTTAGTTTTCTTATTTCAAGTGAACTAAAATATTTGCTATAGAATTTAGACCAAAAATACTTGGTAAGTTTTCATATAAACATTCTGTACATACACTGCATAGACTAGACATGTAATCACTTCTCCTCGCTTTCTGACATTAAATGAGACTAAGTGGATGTACGAGAAATTTATAACTTCAGGTCTTTTCACTACACATGATGGAACCTACATGAAGCAGCCCGTATTCATTTGTTAGGCTCTGATTACAGATTTTATGCCTCATGCATGTTTTCCAACGTCCCGTGGTTTCACAGGAAATGCTTCCTTCCCGTCTCCCGCCGACGTCTCCTCACGCGCCGCGCACCAGCCCCATCCGCCACGGGAAGCGATTCGGCAGCCTGAGCATTTCAGAGGAGCACCGGGAAGCTGCCGTTAAAAGTGAAGCTTCAGGTAAGCTTAGCATAATGCCACCGCGATGGGATCAGTGAGCAGCACAAACGGCAGCAGTTGGTGGAAAAAGAAGCAACTACTTAGAAAAACAAAATGCTCGTGTAGTTTAGGCATAATAAAAACGCTGTAGCTTACCTGTGTTGGGAATTTCTTTTCGAAACGTTAATTTTCGTTTTAACTATTGTTTTTCTCGTACTGTAACCGTAGAAAACCTGCCGCAGCAAACAGACATAAGGGAACTATTGACATGTAAAGATGAATGAATAAAATTAAAACAACTCCCAGTAGGAATCTGTTTATTATTGTGACAAAAATATATCTGATATTAAGAAAGAACTGAGTACATCTGAATAAAACGTAGCTTCTTACCTGCTCCTGACTTGTTTCAGTCTGAAAAGCTTGAATAAGCATGCAATTTGGTGATATGACTCATTTTCCAGGTCTGGAAAAGTTTGGGAAAAGACATTTGTGTTTCGATAGTTTCTTCCCTACACCATCGCCAAAATGTTGTGACCTTGTTTCCATCTTCCTTCCTTTTCTCCTTATGTCCTTCCTTATTAATTGTGCCCTTTCCTTTTCCCTTGTGATCTTCCTCCACATTTCCTTGTGCCATTAGTTTTCCTTTTTGCAGACTTTCTTCATTTTGCCTTGTTTCTTCTTTCCTTTTCCTTCCTCCTTCCTTATTTTTTCCTTCCTTGTCTTTCTTTTCTTTCATTCTGTATTCATTTATCCCATGTTCCAAAACTTGGCCACTATACTTACCTGCCATAAAATCACTAGAAATCTTTTTGTTTTGCACTTATAAATGGATTGAAAGGACTGGAAACACGGTGTAAAAAATGTCTGCAAAAGTTATTTCCTGTTGTTTTCTGTTGTTTTCATGCATTTTGTTTAATCACAGGGGCGGACCAAGGAAAAGAAGGAGGTCCCCCAAATCTCAGCAGGACCATTTCCATGCCAGTGGACATCTCTGGTGAGAGACTTTTGGTCCTTATTTAACGGTTTTCCAGCTTCACCAATAACAAGTTAGAATTGTTATTTACTTTTTCAGTTTTCTAGTTGAACTATTAACAGGTCTGGTTGTTTATTTGCAGTCTGCATGTTTAAAATGTAGCCCAGCTGAGAAAAATTAAAGATTAAAGATGTCTCTGTGTATCCATGGAAACATTAGGTCTGCTTTGCTTAGTGGTGTGGTATGTTTAACCAATCACTGGGCCTTATTCATCACATGTATTTAAGCCCTAAAATCATTTTAAACTTACCCTTTCTGGACTTTATAAGATGAACTGATTGGTGCTTAAAAGACAATATTTTCATTCCAGATCGCTTTTTCTGAACCGTTCCAACTGCAGTTCTCTCACTCGGTCATTAGGAAGTAATGACTTGTTGGTTTATGGTTTTATGGCCAAACAGATGGTGAGATATGAAAATCAGCAGAGCGAAAAGCTCAGCTTGGCAGAATGAAATGAGACGACTCTGTGATGTGCTTTTTGAAGTTATGACGCATCACAATAATCTTCATTTGTTTGCAGCAGATGCTGTGCTGGACAAATCATCAAGAAAAGCAAGCGTTGATGCTTTCACTCGGATAAAAACTCTTTTTCTTATACGTGTGTTTGTGTGCAGAAATGACTGCATTGTTTTTCTTTTGCTTTTTTTTAAACGAACATTAAACCATTTTTCTCCTTTTTGTTTGTTTTTGTGAAGGTATTCAGAAAAGTGTGAAGTCAGATTTTGACATGGCGTTCGAACGAGGACGGATTTCTGTATCTGCAGAAGACGGCAACACACCTCCAACCTTCAGTCGGGTCGGTGCACAACTCAAATAAAACCATAAGCTCACTTCTGGCTTTCCACGCTTGAGGAAAAGTGTTTTGAGTTTCAGTTGACAGCAAAACCTGAAGCCACTTTTAACTTGTGGTAGCGAGGAAGCAAAGCGACTCATCCAAATGAAGCGTTTATACAAAAGGTTCCATTTTAAAACCATTGGGTTTTCTTTGCAGTCCGTTTCCCACGAACAGCGTGAGAGGAAAGTGACGGTGGATGAAGTTCCATCAGGGATCTATTTGTATCCTGAGGAGGAATCGGGCGTGGACAACATCTTCACACCGTCATCCAGTCGGTGCAACGCTTCGCTCTTTGAGGAAGCTCAAAAAGAAATTCTCAAAATCATGCAAATAGAGGTATGGTTTAACTTTTCATGCAGTCACAAAACACTATTTCTTTTCTTTCTTTTTTCTAGAAGTGGCACCACATTTCAAAAAGTTGTTGTTGGAATGTCCAAACCAAAACCAGATCTGTCCTGGTATATTTCATGCTCAGTTTTATAAGTAGCACCTGAGCGTCTTTCTTTATCTGCAGAAAGTAAATGTGTACTTAATTCAGGATGCATGTGCATCCTTAAAAAGTCTTAAGTTCATTCATCTAAAATTAAGACCTTAAATTGTCTTGAATCCATTCAAGAAAGTGTAAGTAGGCCTTAAATATGTTAATAAAGTCTTAAAGAGATCGAGGCTATTTGATCTCATATACTCTACGTAGGTTTTTTTTATCGCTGGACTTTTCTGTCAGGTAAAAGTTTGAGTTGTGTGCAGATGTTTTCACTCACTGCCTTCTACGACTTGATACAGTTAAGCTAACTAGCTTTCTCACACTATGCCATGTGAGAAGAGGCACAAAAAATACCCAGAAATTTCTCAGTTTTGTTTCCCTGGGTTTCTTCTGCACAGCTCTGTTGTGTTATAAGTCTTAAGTTTTATTCATCAAGGTCTTAAAAAGGTCTTAAAAAGTTTGAGTTGGTGAAACATTCATAAACCCAGTAATTACTCGCTGCTTTAGCATCATATCTTCATTTAAATAATAAAATAATTGCCTCTTGTGCTGTCGCATATTGTTGCTTGTCTGACTGAATTCAAAGTCCAAATAATTAGAAGCTGTAAAATTCATTTATCAAACAACTTGATGGGCCCTGGCTGTACTGAATCACTCTGAACTATGGAAACCCAATGTGTGCTTTGGTGACAAAAAAATAAAATAAAATCTGATTTTCCTGAAATTAAATATTCAAAAACAAAAAAATTGGATCAATGGATAAAACTGATTTATCTGCCAGCCCTAACATTTGCATATGATGTGTAAAAGCTTTTATTTTGAAATGTTAGGACTGAAACAGGGCCTTCTTACTTTGCCTTTGTACTTTCTTCTTTTTGTGGGTGTAATTTCTTTTGACATTCAACCCAGACCACTTACTAACCTTTTCTATGCAGAGACTAGTTTTTTACTGTCACATTGTCTAAATTGTTGTTTCCAACCATCGCACTGATTAAAATGTTCGCTTGGATCGAAAAATAAAACATTTTTTTTGTGTGTGTAGTCATTCATGTATCAGAATAATGCGGCAGCAGTCAGACTCCCATGTGAAGCGTCTCCACAGTGTCATGCTCTCGCATTTCGTTTGACTTTATTCTCCTCCATCTTTGTCTTGACAGCATGTCTCCTCTCTTTTAGGATCCAGCTTTGTTAAGCGGGAAAGCGACTTTGCACTACGCAAAAGCTGGAGCCGTTTTAGCGAGACAGGGAGACCAGGTAACTACTCCACCGGACGCTGATTGTAAAGGCCGTGTGTGTGGCAACGGGCGCGAAAACAATTTATTTCCGTTCGTTGTCCCGCAGGATGTGAGTCTGCACTTCGTCCTGTCTGGTTGCCTGCATGTTTACCAGCGAATGATCGACAAACAGGAGGCCGTCTGCTTGTTTGTGACCCACCCAGGAGAGATGGTAGGCCAGCTCGCGGTGCTCACCGGAGAGCCCCTTATCTTTTCCATTAAGGCTGTCCGAGACTGTACTTACCTGAAGATCTCAAAGTCAGATTTCTATGAGTGAGTCTTTTCCTCTTTTCTGTGGCCAAAGATTGCATAATTGAAAAGATGCTAGTTATGAGCTCGGTTTAGAACCATCAGCATGTTTTCCTCTGAATTAATCTGTTTAGCCAAAGCAAACTGTCTTTTTGTTTGTCATTGCCGTTGCCCTTCGTTCAATCAGCACTCCTCCTCGTTTCTGCCCCCTGCAGGATTATGAAGGAACAGCCCAATGTGGTGCTGAGTGTGGCCCACACTGTGGCCATTCGAATGTCGGCTTTCGTCAGGCAGATGGACTTTGCGATCGACTGGATGGCCGTTGAAGCGGGCAGAGCCCTCTACAGGTTCGTCCAGGTTTTCCCTCACACTGACATATTTACATTTATTTGCAATAAAGGAAAATATTACATAAACATATTTTGCTTGCTGTTCTCACACAGTTCAGCTGCATGTTTGTTACAATCTTTACTGATGGATGATGCATCTTAGTAAACCAGAATGAAAGCTTCCATTTTTTAAAGTAAAAGTGGAATTTGGACAATATGAAGGGATATATTTAGTTTCTATCACTTATTTAAAGCTAATTAAAAACTTTCCAATTCAGTTTCTCAGGGAGTTGCCATATTATCTCTCTTTAAAGATTGAGACAAATTAAAAGAACAAAAGTATTTATTTAATTTTTTGGTACAGAAATCTTTAATCCATGCTGTGATCTACAGAACTGACTTGAAAGTTGTCCAGCAGACCGTCACTATTGCATTAGTTTGAAATTTCCCGTTGTTTCTACCGCACTTCTTCCGCCCACTAAACTTTCCATTATTATGGTTAGAAACAGAATTTAATAAACTTCTTGTGTGGCTTACTTACACATGATTATTTAAAATGATTTGGGGGTTTTCATTAGATGTAAGCTGTTGGCATGAACTTCCACTTTAGCTTCATCAATCCTCTGGAAGTGTCTCCAAAAATGAAGATCTTTGTCCCTGTGTGCATTTTTGAACTTCAGTTTGGCTTTTTTGTGTTTCTTCTCGAGTACCGGCTTCCTCCTCACCGGGTGTCCTGTCAGCCAATGTCAGCACAGAACATGTTTCACTGTGAATAATCTGTCTTACCAGAATCAATTTGCACATTTCAGACAAAAACCAATTCATTTCTGGGACACAGAACCCGTCTACTTAGCAAAATCATGTTGGTAATTCTAAGTGATGATAAAACAAGAGAAGTTTGGTCTTTGAATTTGGTGTAAAACTTCTGGTTTCAGCTGTATGTGCTTCACAAAGAGAACATCAAATCCATCACTATGTGAAATGAATCCACATCGAATGAATTAAATAAATGTTTCAATCATATTCAGATTTATTGAGACGCATCAGTATTGGGGCTCTTTTAGTGTTTTACTAGCGACAACGTCTCAAAATGCATCTTCACATTTCGCATTGTTTGCGATGATGATGGCTGTTTAACTGCAGACAAGACGACCAGTCGGACTGCACCTACATCATCCTGAACGGACGTCTGCGATCGGTCATCCGGAAGGCGAACGGCAAGAAGGAGTTGGTGGGGGAATACGGCAGAGGAGACCTCATTGGCGTCGTAAGCATACGTGGTTTCCTCTTCTCTTGAGCAGGCGCTCGACTCTTGAGTCAAACTCTGGGTTTTGGAGCAGGATGTTGTTTGTCCTCCAGGTGGAGGCGCTGACCAAGCAGCCCAGAGCCACCACCGTGCACGCCGTGAGGGACACGGAGCTGGTCAAGCTGCCAGAGGGAACGCTCAACAACATCAAGAGACGATACCCGCAGGTGAAACGAGCGCGTCATTTAGAACGCCGCCATCTCCGCAGCATTCACACACACACACACTTCTGAAGCGTTTAACTAGATAAGTATACTAAAAAAAAAAAAAAAAGGAAAACAAGCAGGTTTCAGTCTTTTTTTGCTTGTGTTGTTTGAAAGATTAAAAAAATAAGAAGAATTTCTTATAAACGAGGCACTTTTCCCATCCATTTTTACTGAAGTGGCATCTTCAGTCTTTGACTTGCAGCATCACAATTTGAATTTTCGTCAAATTCATTGATTGCTTTGCTTGTTCAGAATCCACAAATGCATACATTAAAAAAAAACAAAAAAAAAAAACCAGGATAAAACCCAAAACTTTTGTGTTCTAGAACTTATTGTTTCAGAGTTTTGAAATGAACTTGTAGTTCTTAAATAATTGGGAAACCATAATTAATTGATAACATTTATATTATAATTTACTTATTTTATAATTTAGTATCAGTTTTGAGAGCTCTACTTGTTTTCCTCTGTTGCTCAGCAGACGGGGCGATTGGTCTGCAGCTGTTGCTATGAAGGTTACCAGAGGTTTTGGGTCTTTGTGATGATCAATAATGACTCGTTTCTCTTCTCTCCTTATAGTCTGTGGCACAGAAAACATGAAAAAAAAATCCTATTTACACCATATGTGATGAATCTGTATAAAACACTTCCACATTTTATTACATATGTGTACTTTTTGAGTTGCACATCATTTCTATTTTTATTTCTCTGCATTTTTATGTTATCACATGTATAAATACTTTATTAATTTATTAAATTTTGTAATTTTATGGCTGCTCTTCTGGTTCACATGTTTGTTGTTTTGTTATTTTTTGTCTTTTTTCTTAGGTTGTGACGAGGTTGATCCACTTGTTGGGCCAGAAGATTCTGGGGAACCTGCAGCAGGGTCGGGGGCCGTTCCCAGGTCAGAGGGTGACTACACACACCTCCCTCTCTCTCTCTCTCTCTCTCTCACTCTTTGCTCCCCGCTCAACAGGTTCAGCGCTGAATTTGCCAAGTATGACGAAAAGTGCGGATGTCACCAACCCCACTAGTAACCTCTCCACTGTGGCTGTGCTTCCTGTGGGTGACGAAGTGCCAATAAGCGCCTTTAACTTGGAGCTCAGCCACGCCCTCAGTGCCATCGGTAAATACCTCCCCCCCAACCCCTTCACTTTCTGGACATTTTTTTCTCCATTTCTTTATCTCATTCTCTTCATCTTGTTTTGGTTTATTTATTTGACCGTGTCCCCGTTTGACACGCGAAGGCCCCACTCTGCTTCTCACCAGTGACATCATCAGGGAGCGCCTGGGAGCGTCTGCTCTGGACAGGTCAGTCAGGGAAGCGTTTCCCTTTTCCAGCATTTTTTTTTCTTTTTCTTACGAATTACAAACACATTTACCAGAAAAATCAAAAACATTTCTAAAATTGAGCACATTCTCAAATCCTTTTTGTATATTAATTTGTTGGAAGTTTATCCAGAGATCCTTTGCTGTGTGGAAAAGTAATACATTTATTTTCCATCTTTTCCGGGCCTGGTAAAGTATGGAAAATGGAAACTAGAGTGTGAATTTAATTTGCTTCGTTTAATTTCTTCAGATTTGATTTGATGCCTCATTGTCTAAGTCAAACTTCAGTCATTTTGCCTTCGGCTCACAGACATAGAATTTGCAGTTTTTAAAGAAACACCATTTTATTGCTATTTATAAGTTTTAAAGTACAAAAAAAAATAAATAAATAAAAACAAGTTTTGAAAAATGAGAAGATGAAAACATTTTATTCCATAGGATAATATTTGTGTAATTTTTTAATCTCATTTTTCAAAAAAGAAACATCTAAACATATATTAGTTGTACTTTTTGGTTTGGTTATGCAATTAACTCCATTAAGAAAACAAAAACCTTTTCTTTTATATCCACGTTTAAAAACTCAACAGTGGACTCTCGGGTACCAGCCGTGACTAACCAGCCTAGTAAAACTAAATTCTGAAAACTTGAGAGCCACTTTTTTAAAAGGAAAAAGGTTACAGCTGTGCATATTAAAAGCTCAAACATAAAACATTGTTTATTTGTTACATTTTGTTCCATTTCTCTCAAATTTAGATTATTACAGAACCACAAATGAGCGTGGGATCCACAAATTCAATATTTGCATATTCAGACTGTTTGCAAATGTTTTTGTGTACCGTAACTCCAAACACAACAAATGCTAACATATTCAGGAGAAAATGCACCTTGGGAACTTGAAAGTACCTCAGAGCAATGCTTAATGACAGGCTTTCACAGCAGCCAATGCAGGTGCCCCATTCGTTTTCCTTGATGCTGATTGGCTGTACCTGCAAGAGCTAAAATAAGGAAGACTGTAGATGTTAGCTCTTCAGAGGATCTTCCAGAGTGGCTGTTAATCGCCACTCTGGAAGATCCACGGAGAACTGTCCGCCATGTTTGTGAGACTTTATCATGGTGTCATTATTTCACTGGTATCTCAGACCTTTAAGCCCTTGTTTTGCTTTTAAAACCTTCAGTTTTGCTGGAATAAAACGTCGTTCCTCATCTCCCCGTTGATTTCAGCATCTACGAGTACCGTCTTTCTGGCTGGCTGGCCCAGCAGGAGGACATCAATCGAATCGTCCTGTACCAGACGGACAGCAGCATGACGCCGTGGACGCAGCGCTGCATCCGGCAGGCTGACTGCATCCTGATAGTGGGCGTGGGGGATCAGGAGCCCGCTCTGGGGGAGGTGCGTGTCTGCCAGCAGAGCACTGTGAGGGTGATAACTGCACCGTAACGCTAATCTCCTCTCGTCGTCGTCCCTAAAGTTGGAGCAGATGCTGGAAAACACGGCCGTCCGTGCGCTGAAGAAGCTCATCCTGCTGCACAGAGAAGACGGACCCGGTCCGTCCAGAACCGTGGAATGGCTCAACATGCGTAGCTGGTGCTCAGGTCATCTCCACCTGAAGTGTCCCCGCCGGGTCTTCTCCAGACGCAGCCCCACTAAACTGGTACATTTCTGTACAATAAAAAAAAAAAAAGAAAAAGTCTTCTGAATCAAAGAGCTAATTTTCATGCGTTGCCGTTTGTATTTTGTCTCCGCAGAGGGAAGTTTATGAGAAGGTGTTTCAGAAAACGGCGGACAGACACAGCGATTTCTCTCGGCTGGCTCGAGTTCTCACTGGAAACAGCATCGCGCTCGTGCTGGGTGGAGGCGGAGCCAGGTGAGTCTGAGCCCAAAGTAGTTGGTTTAAGTAGCTGACTAGCTAACCAGCTGCTAATATATATTTGCTAGCTAGCTAGCTTTCGCACTCTCCTCATAGTGACGCATCACTCTGGTTTTATATTATTTTATTATTATTTCTTTTATTATTTTTCCGGTTACACGAAGCATCAAACCATACCAAATGCTTTGTCCACTTAGTCAGCCAGAGTTATTGCCCGCGGCCGCATGGAGATCTGAGAGACTCGTCCCTTAAAACTCGAGCAACCAAAACATTTTCTGTGACTCTTTTTAAAAACGCAGCAGACACTAAATGGAAAAGCTACGAAAGCCACATTAGCACCAGAGAATTCAATCTCCTGTTTGTTGAGCATCTCTGTGCAGTGCAGCAGATTTAACTCATGCAGGGCCGGTCCAAGGCTGTATGAGGCCTGCAGCAGAATTTGACTTGCGGGCCCCTTTTGCTGCTAAAAACATCTAACAGCTTCTGGGTTAGATTTAGTAAAATCTGGGAGAGGGGGAGTAGTTTAATTGGCCAACCTAAAAACAATCAGTTATAATTGCAGTTTACTAATTTGTATTAGTGAACAAACGGAGCTCAAACTCAAAGATTAAACTCACAGAATCAGCATTTTTAGTGCATATCTAGTTAATCAACGATTATTTTGTGCAACTAATGTGAAAGTTCACTTCATCATACATCCTGTGCATTTTGTCCTGCAGAGGCTGCTCACATGTGGGGGTGATTAAAGCCATGGAAGAAGCCGGGATTCCCATCGACATCGTGGGCGGCACGTCCATCGGCTCGTTCATCGGAGCGCTGTATGCCGAGGAAAGGACCGCCGTTCGGACCAAACAGAGAGCCAGAGAATGGTCCAAGGTTCGGTGCAATCTGTTGCTATGTCCATTCTTGTTCCATTTTCTCATACGTAGTGGCTAGTTTACATCTAACACGTCACCAAGAAGCACTAATGTATCTGAGCGATGGAACAGAAGTTGATGTGTCTTTGCTTTTTGGTTTAACAGTCGATGAATTCAGTATTTAAAACAGTCCTGGACCTCACCTATCCCATCACCTCCATGTTCTCCGGTTCGGCCTTCAACACCAGCATCTATAATGTGTTTGAGGACAAGCAAATTGAGGTAAGAGATGGTTTTTTTTGTTTTGTTTTGTTTTTTTTATTCTCTAGCAAGACTTTTCATATGCAGTCATTTCTGATAGATTTCCCCTTTGCTGGGTTTGTATGGGTGCTTGAAATCCTTAGAAATGCTTGAATTTCATTTAGCTGTTCTCAAGGTTTAGAAGGTTCTTGATTTCTGTATAAAGTCCTTGAAACTGTGTGGTTTTGGAATAAAGTGCAATGTATCATTTGATTGAAAGCCTAAATGTATTTACAGTTGAAATCAGATATTTAAAGATAATAAAAAGAGACTTTTTTCACTCTGTCTGAAGTTAAATCAGACTAAATTTCTCTTGTTTTAGGTCAGTTGCAATTAGCAAATATATTCCTATTTGCTAAATGCCAGAGAATTTAGCAAGAGCATGTTTTTTAGGTCAGGCATGTATGTTATGTGTAATAGAGACATTTAATAGCAGTAATAAATGATATAAAACAGTGTGTTGAAACTGTCTTCTTTAATTCATTTGTGCTGTTTTTATCTCTAAAGTGGTCCAGGGAAAGTTTGAAAACTAACCATGAAAAAGCTTGAAAAGTGCTTAAATTTTACTGTAGGAGAAAAGTCCAAACCTTCATTCTGTTAATAGAACAATATTGAAAAATATGGCAGCAGTTAAAGACCCTGTCTTTAACCTTCAGGACCTGTGGCTCCCATACTTCAACGTCACCACGGACATCACGGCGTCGGCCATGCGCGTCCATCAGGACGGTGAGTCGCAGCCGGGCTGAGTTGAGCGCGTTTCAGAACCAATGCAACGGCATGTCACTGCAGTCAGTCAACCATCAAAAACTACTCCGGAAAAGTTTTGTATCTGCTGGTGTTAAATGTAAAAATAATAACAGTTTGAATAACCTGGAGCACAAAACGGACAAAAACCCGACTTTTGGACCGATTGGACTTAATGATGGCAGAGATTTGCTTTCTGATTTGTACTAAAGACTGAAGCTGCTGTGTTCATAACCTCCACCGAGGCCAAACACCTGCAGAAACACTCAGGGGAAGTAGAAATCACACCAATAAGAGTTCACTGGTTTTCAAGAAGAATGTTTTAAAAACTTTATCAAAGCGTAAAATATTAGAAACGAATGTGACGGTAGCTTCTGAAAGGTCCATTGGAGATCTAACTGTTCAGCAGAGGTCACATCAGGCCAGAAGGTCAACGTTTTGACCATCCTCCAGGTAGGTTAGCAGGAACATTTGAAGGTCAGCGATAGGGACGAGTTGATGCCAGGAAGCTGCAGCAGCCAGCGCAGTCTCTCTTTCACTGACGATAATTTAGTTATTAGAGAGAGATTCACAAAACAATGTTCACAGCCTTATGATGCATGAAGACAGGCTGGGACTAAAAGTGAAAAGAAGTCACTTGAAATGAGACTGCGTGGCTCTCTAGTTGTGAGGATGACATGAAGTTAGGCTGGGCGATATGGTTTCAAAATAAAATATATATTTTTTAATACTAGATCCATTTTCTAATTTTAAGAATTTTTTCCCCCTATCATTTTCTTTTCTGAAAAAGAAATTACAAATGACAGGAACTATTTTCAAAGAGTGGCTTTTGTTTCAGCTATCCCTTCTGTGAGCTGAGAGGACATAGTCACAATATTAGCAGAATAAAGACAAATGTATTTTGTTTTCCTCATGAGAAAAAATCTTGGATATCCATCCATCCATCCATCCATTTTCTTTACACCCTCCCTCCCTCAGTGTGGTCTGGAGGGGTGCTGGTAAATCTTGGATATATTTTTGTTATTTTTTTCTGTTGGAGTTCTCATAAAATTACTACTTCATTCTCCTGATATCACGACTTTATTCTGGTAATGTTAAGACTTTATTTTCATATTATTTCAACCTTTTTCTCACATTAAATCATACTGTTAGAAATAAAGTTTGTAGCGTTATGACTTTTGATTTTATTTTTTTATTTATTTTTTTAATCTGAGCCTGATCCTTACTTTTTGTTGTAATGAATTCAAAGTCAGAATAAATGGAAGCTGTGAAACTCGCTCTTTAAGCATGGTGACATCACTCTGAACCATGGAAACCCACGGAGCAAAATGGTGGGGGGAAAAAAAATCCAGATTATTCCAAAAGTTTAATCTTCAAAAACCAAAAATTTTATAAAATCGATTTATCGCCCAGCTCTAGAAACTCCAAAATGTATCTTCCTTAAAAGATCGTGATTAGCACTGTAATATTGACTAATTGTTGGCCATTAACCAGTCTTCTCTCTCCATTTTCTTATTAATTCATTTTCTAAACTGCGATTCACCTCAGAGAACCTGAGGCACTTCGTCTCCAACCCTGACTTCCAAAGACTCGTCATTCTTGTTCAGGTTTCTCGTTAGCGTTTGGATGAAGTGGAGGTGGTGGACCTTAAATGTTCTCTCCATCAGACAATTTAACGGCAGACATCAAAGTCCAAAACGACTTTAATTCACATGATCAACTGTTTGCGACTCTGCACGAATAATCCTCTAATTGTGTTTGAATTAGCTTCAGCCGAAGAGTTAGCCAGTTGTGTGCTTAAACTGGTTAAGCACACAACTGCGTTTTCTGAATGTGTAAAATCAAATCCAGCGCTCTTGACTTCCAGTTAACGTAACGCTAAGCTATCTTTTGCAGCGTGGTGCGTCACATTTTCATCTTGCTGCTTTAATTGCACTGTAGCTGCTGGTTTTATGGAGCTTTAGCGCTGTATTTGATGAGTTGCTAGTCCTGCAGGAATGCTGCTGATGTTTGCACCTTGGCATGTGTGTGGACTAACTGCTGAAGCAAAGCCTTTTCCTCTGTCATTGCTCCCGTTATGTGCTTCATCTAGACTCTTTCTTCATCTTCTTTTCTCACTTCCTCTACACGTCCCTTCTTTTCATAAAGTGCTAACTTTTTTTTATTTATTTTAGTGTAAATATGCCTCACTCTGATAGCCTTTTAAAGCTTCTGCCCTAGATATAACCTGTGTAGTTGTTGATCCTAAATCAGAAAAGTCCCCTGTTACGTCGGTGTCAACATGTAGGATCCAGAACACATCGCTTCTTAAATCGTTTCCATTACCCCCCTCCAGTAACGTACTACGTTGTTTCTGTCCTATATTCACCTTCATTCTTTGCTTCCTGTAGTTTTTATTTGGTACCATTTCAGTACTCCAGGTTTGGGAAGGAAAAACTTACTGGGCAGCCATTTCAATGGCTGTCACATAGAAAGCAACTTGCTTTTTTTTCTTTGGCCGTATCCCAACATCGAAGCTACAGAGATGGCACAAATGTTACTAATTTTCCCCATTAATCTCCTTTTTATGGAAAAATAATTACATCTCCAGTAGTTTAAAACAAACTGATGGTCTCCTTACTCACTCTTTCTCTTCCTTTTCCTCTCTCTTGCCGTTGTCTGAGTGGTTCTCCCCACATCACCCGTTTGATCCGGTCTCCTAACAACACTAATGCTATGTTAAGCTCAATTTTAAAGCGCCAATCATTCAGAAGCTGACGTTCTAAACCAGTTTTGTTGAGTAATTCTCAATCGTCAACCATTAAGTTTGACTGATACTAATCCAATCAAGTTTTTCTTTGTTTGTAGTTTATTATTCAGTATTTGTCTGCCTATTTTTGGAGTCTTTAAAACAAATCTGGCTGTATTTGAAAATGTACAACTACAACAAGTTTGAATTAAAAATTTATATTTCTGCACACAAATGCTATACTTCGCTTCAAAACTTGCCAGACTTTCTTGAGGACTTTACAAGTGATCTCGACACAGTTGTTTCCCAAGTATGGCAAGCCTTTAGTATCAAAAATCAAATATTAACATGTTGTAAATGGCGTGATGTGCCGTTTTTGCGTGAAACATGTTGTGAATCTAAACATTTGGTGGTGTAAATAAAGCACGATCACGTAAAAAATGCACAGTGGCTTAAATAATGTGCAGTATACATATTTTGCCACATTTCATACATGTTTTATCATTCAGAGGATGTTTTATTTGTGCTCAGTCACTAGATTTTGGGGCATTTTACCCACCAGAAAAAAACGGCGCATCCCGCTATTTATGGTTCAGAACAGCATATTATAAGTCTGCTTTTTGATACCAATAGTTTGCCATACTCGCGTTTCCATCCTCACGAAAACATTTTTTATAAAATAGGTTGTCAGTTTCACCTGCGTCCACAAAGAACCATTAAAAAAAAAGCATTTAGACACACGAAAACTCAAGGAACGGCCCAAAACACAATTGTTTTTACTTCTCCAGACCTATAAGTGGCACTAAACACGAAATATGGGACATAAGGCTTCCACATGAGGTTAGTGATAAACACAGTAAGGAAACAAAAAATGGTTAAGTCTGATTGGTATGACACGTTTGGGGTTATGGATCAGGTTAGCGGTTAGGCTACATGATCATTTTCAATGTCCAGAAGAATAACCAGGAGAGACATTTTCACTCTGGAACCCCTTTTGTTCCAAATCAGTTTAGTTTTCTCTAAAATGTTGTCTCTGTGTGAACACAGGATGGAAACCTTTGGAAAAATCTTTTTAGGGTTGGGCAAAAACAAAACAAAACATGTGGACAGGGACCTGAAGCAGACAGTGAAAGAACGACAGTAAGATTATAAAAGTAATACTTAAGAGCAGCTCAAAAACGAGGTCTACGTTTTGGCCATCCCAGTAGGAGGCTGATATGCACTCATTATCGGCATGAAAGTCGTTTGGGCCTTCTTAAAAGTGCCTTTAACTCGTTCCTGCATTGAATACCAACATAAAACTTGAATGAATTTTAAAAACAGGAACAAGTTTGAAGTTGATGCACAAAAAACTTCTGGCATTGTTCGATTTAAATATTTGAACATTTCTTCAATCGGAAATGGCATTGTTCATTTAAATACAATGGATTCCTACCACAGGTCTGACTTTTAATCCATACGACTGAGGTCTGGGCCATTGCCAACATGCTTTATATATTACTAAATCAGTTCTGATGTGTATATGGAAATCTGTCTGGTTAGAAATGCAAACTAAAAGGAGCATTTCTGTTTAAGAGCAACAGAAGAACCCCTAAGGCTTAAAGTATCATAGCTGGAGGATCCCTGAATGTGGACCCAGGGTGCCGCCTAAGAAAGAAACACCTGCTCCAAACCTCCAACACCTTCAGCCTTTGGAAGTCTTTTTTCCTCCCACATGGACAAACAAAATCCCTTCTGGAAAAAAAGTTTTGTACTTGTATGAGAAACACTTGATTTCAGTGACCAGAAATAAGTTCGGATGGAATCAGATTTTCCAACTTACAAAAGTTCATTGAAACATTGAAACTGTTTGGCGTTCATAATGGACAAAGTGGCAGTAATCTTCTGGATTGGTCCAGACCTCAAGCTCTTTGGAAATGTATAGATTATGTTTAAAAGCAAGTTCCAACCAACCTAAATGATATCTACTATGTCTGCTGATGAGTGGTTAGATCTCAAGCCAGATTTGTGAGAAAGCTTGATGGTGGCTTATAAAGGCATGAGCTTTTTCTGCGGCTTGGTGAGGAACACTTACCCAAAAGTCAGTGGAGGTGTATGTGTTTATTAGACCCAGTGTATGTGAATTTGACTATTCATTATCAGACAAAATCCACAATAACTTCAAACTTGTGCACCTTCTTTTTGCTTTTAAAATTCAGGTTGTGTATCTTCTAACAAGGAACAGTTTAAATGCATTCTTAAAAGCCAATAAAGAGAGACTTTTATTACTATGATAAGTTGATCGACGTTGTTGTAAAAAGAGAACTGGGATGCCCCAAGACTTTTGCACATTACTGTAAGTAGACTTTAGTGAGAAAACATCCCGTTTCTTTCTGTTTCTTTTCTCCTTGGAGCCTCTTTAGCTTTTTGTCTCTGTCTCAAGTGTTTCTTCCTCTCCGTCTTTTGCTTTCTTCTCTGTTCCTTTCTCTGTCCTTCTCGTTTTGTTTTCTTTTCCTCCTCCTATTTTTTTGTTGTTTTTTTTCTCCACCGTCTGTGACGTGGAGTCCGGCTCATATTTGATGTGATCCTCCTTGTCCATCTCCATTTCCCCGACAGGTTGCGTCTGGCGCTATGTTAGAGCCAGCGCCTCCTACACCCCCTATTTACCTCCCCTGTGCGACCCCAAGGATGGCCACTTGCTTGTGGATGGTTGCTATGTTAACAATGTCCCAGGTCAGAGTTCAAACACCCACTCACCAAAAATCACCTCTCTCTCTCTCCCCACGTTCCCTGAATCGACGGTCAACCACTTGGCTACCCTCCTCTTTACTGTTACCCCAGTTCTCATTTGTAACTAACCCATCCTTGACCAGGCGAACATTGGGAGCCCATGGTTTGGAAGGAAATACTTTATAAATGTAGATTAAGTGTCCTGTTTTATACGTCCTATTCTAGATCCCACTGGCTTTGTGATACACTCATGTAACCCTTTCCGTTCTTAAATCAGTGTGTTGGACTATAATCCAGCTGTGCAACATTTCCGAGATCTGAGATCTGAAATGTTGCCCGTGCATGTTTGAGCGTCTTATGCATGACCACGAAGTTTCTTTTTGTCCAAGACATTTGAGCTAAAATAATTTATTTTCCCTTGGAAGTTCATAATATGACACACAAAAAAATTGTCTATACTGGCTTTTCTTTTTTTTAGCATATATATTTTTTTCTACAATAAGTTGAGGGTTAATGAGTTGATTTCGACATGGAGATAGCGATTTGTTGCGAAACTCTTCACACTCCTTAAACTTTTTCACATTTTAATGGCATTTTATGTGTTGGACCAACACATAGATTAGAGCTGGTCAGTAAATCAATGGCAACACATATGGAGATGGATGCGTATTGATTGATAATGCATCTGGTAGAATTTTCAATACTTTTACTGAACTCCAATCCAGAACCGCACAGCATTCTGGGTAATTCTGGGATTGAAAGACTTTAGCCGCCCAACCTCTCACCGCCAGCTAAGCTAGGTTGGTGGCATCAACTAACTCACTCACTCTTTGGTTACCTAGCAACAACCTGCTCACTAATGTGCGCAGCAGCAGTTTCAGGTTTGGCCACCGTGCCTCATAACCGTTTAAAAATAAACGACTGTGTGGAGTGAAAACTGTGGATAAAACAAGAAATGTCATATTACCAGTTTGGCTAGATATTTAAAACAAAACAAAACAAAAAAAAACTAATGAATAAATGTTAATATTGACTGATAAGAAATCCTTATCAGGATACAGTTTTTGCCACTTTGCCCAGCCATAACATGAATATAAACATTGGCCACAAATGTTCAGATTTTTATTTATGAAAGAAAACCTTTGCCTTCCATTTCACTGTTGGTCTGTCACATAATGTCCCGATAAAGTACTTTGAATTTCATGGTTTTAACATGAATAAAATGTGAAAAAGTTTAAGGATGATGAATATTGTTGCGACTCTGAAGTCTCGTGAAACACCAAACCTTCATCGTGTGTTTTCTGTTGTTACGGATCGCTCTGCGTTTCGGAGGATCGAAATGTTTTTGTCCCCATGGTCTGAACTGATGCCATTCTCCCTCCCCTCCCCCCGCAAGAGCGTGTCACTCTCCTGTTTTTACTTCAATCATCTCTGCCTACAGGAACATGTTTAGCCGCTCCTGCTCAGCTCCTGTTCTCCTCCCTGGCTTTGCTTCCTTTTATCTGCATGCCAGTTCTTGAAGATCAGCAGTAAATATGAGAATATGTGTTCTGGATCCTGTTGTTGCACACTGTAAACCCTTATCTAAACCGAACAAAGCCCTTGAATCGAAATTTAAGCCGGTTGCCTCTCTATAGTCACATTTTAGTAGGATAATCCCACCTTAGCAATCAGCATACTACATGCACAGCGGCACCCCTCGCTTTTCTCTGTGGTGCTCCTTATCCTTCCAACCCATGCAGCGTCTAGCCTTCTCCTGCCCCCTGCTGGCTCTGAGCTGTGCTGCAGGACTGAGTAGGCTGGTTGCTTCTCTGCCATGTTCACAGTATCAGACCTTGAAATGTTGTCCAGTCAACATCTGCTACTGCTTTGTCAATAGAAACATTGCAAGTAAAGGAGCTTAGCTTCCATCTAGCTAACTAAATATCTAGCTAGATTGATAACAAGATGCTAAATGTTTAGCTAGCTAGATATCTAAATATATCTAGATATTTAGATTTACATATCTAGATATCTAAATAACTTTCTACCTAGCTAAATATCTAGCTAGATTGATAGCTAGTTGTATATCTAGTTAGATATCCAAATATCTAGCTAGATACCTGTCTATCTAGATATAAAGATAGATATCTAGCTAGATATTTCAATATCTAGATATCTGTCTAAATATCTAATTTAATTAGAAATCAAGCTAGTTATCTAGCTAGCTATCAGCTAAGTATCTATCTAGCCAGCTACCTAGCTATTTAGTGAGCTAATTATCTAGCAAGCTAGCTAGTTATGTAGCTAGCCAGCTAATTATCTAGCTATTTAGCTATTTATGTAGAAATATACAAAATAAATAATTTTGCACAATTAGAAGCAATGAAGCACTGTTGATGGGACACCGTTTGGAGGTCTGAGATGGCCTCTGTGCTCTCTTGGGGGGTTGTTGCCATTTGCTTTATTACCTTTTGCATAAGTCTCACAGGGCTTCTGTGTCGGGTAATGAGGTTTGCAACACAGTCTAAAGATGAGCAGCACGGCAGTCCCAGCATACGCGGGGATCAGCTGCCGCCCTCTGGCTGAGCTCCCTCTGCTGTTTGGGTTGCGGTCTGTGTCAGCACTAATCAAATAAGGTGTAGGAAACGTTATTGAGATGTTATCCCCCCCCCCTTCCCCTTCCTTCCTCCTCCCTGGTGTGCCAGGCTCTCTGTGGCGCTATGTACGGGCGAGCATGACCCTCTCGGGGTACCTGCCGCCTCTCTGCGACCCCAAAGACGGCAACTTGCTAATGGACGGTGGCTACATCAACAACCTGCCAGGCAAGTACAGGTGGAGTCCCTCAGCCCCCAAAACGCTCCGTACCTCTGAATGTCTGGCCAGCTCCAGGCGGGGGGGAGGTGGAGCGATGGATGGGGAAGCGCTGTATGAGGGGAAGCCGTATTAATCAATTTACTAATGTTTACCTGTAACGGTAAGTAAGGAGACAAGGTTAGATGAGGGTAGTCCAGTGGTGATGCTGAGTTTTCCCAGTCTAAAAAACATCAAACCAGTATACATAGTTACTTAACTCATCCAATCTCAAGTCAAATATTGATTTATTTTTAGTTGAGATAACGAATCTCATATTTTACAGAGATTCATTACACACACGATGATATGTTTAAATCCGGTTTGTGTTCATTCTGTTGACTAAATGCGTAGAAATGAAATTCACCTTTTGAATTAAGTAAATGAAATAAGGTTTTGAATATCTTGATACGTACTGAAATGCACCTCTATGTAAAGTTAAGCCTAAAATTATTCGTACCCCTGGCAAAAATTGAAGTGAGCTCAAATAAATAAATAAAAGGAAACTCGGTTGTGAAAATAAATATAATTGATCTGTTTCCATTATTGCTGAGCAAATTTTTACAGTTTCTCACCTCCTGGTTGAGATGAGAGGTGGTGACTCTTTGCCATCACCTTAATCTGTATCTCCCTTCTTTTTAAGTCACTTCAAAATGTTATGATTACGCTCATTCAGAAGGAAATGTAGTTAAAATTGAATAGATTAATCTAAGCTTAAATCTGCTAGGGATATGAATAATTTAAGACCATGAAGGTGAATGTCTCAAATACATCTTCCACCAGTTCAGTTTTATTTCAGTTAAATAAATGATTGAATGTTTGCTGAATACAGCTCTGGTTTAAAGATGGGAAAAGTCAGCATTTTATTAAACTTGTAGCCATTGGTCCTGATGAATTGAAGTGGCTGAGAGGATTTTTGCCCCGTCAAGCAGCCTGGTGTGGATCAGTTAAACATTGGGTGGAGAATTTGCCTTGAGTCTTGCACTAAAAACAAAACGACAACAAAAAAAACAATGAATATTTGCTTTTATTTTGCACAGCACACCAGTCTGTCCTGACAAGAAAATCCAAATTTGTTAAGTTGGTATTTCTGATTTGTTGTTGGGTTGGGCGATTTTGTATGCTGTCATTTATCTCATTTTAGGTATTTCTCTTTTATTTATTTAAGACGTCTATACATTAACAAAATGCAAAACTGATTGGCTCATTTTGGATTTATTATGGCGCCCAATTTTAACTTGCGCCCAATGTGATTCCCAAAGATAAGCAACCCCGATGCAAATCGCCCAGCCCCACGTCTGTCTGTCATTTTGAAATTATGAAATCAGTTTCTGTCAACTGTGAAAAACATAAATGTCATCTGTGTGTGTTGATACTGAGGGGAGAAACTTTGATTTATAAATGATTACATTTATCTCTTGAATGCATTTAAGGCAGCAGCACCTGGCCTCTATTGGACTCGGGTTAAACCCAGACGTGCTGCTCTAAGCTGTATATACGTACATTGTACTTTGATTAAAACTCGCCAGAGGAAATAATCTGATGAAACGCTAATATTTGGAAATTTTGTCTCTGCGTTCTTCTGATAAGCCAGACAAGAGACTTGAATAAATCCCTTTAAATCAGTAATGAATGAATGTAATGAATTCAGCTGTTTTTATTGTATTTCCTGGCTCATACTGAAGGTTCATTGTTTGGGGGTTTGCGGATAGACTTCCTGTTTCTGTCCTTAAAGTAATTCAACGCCACAAAAATGTTTATAGCCACAGAATTCTAAGACAGAGACGGAAAAGCCACGATTCAGACTCCATGCCTGTCGAACTGGATATATTCAGTTTTTATCTAACAAATTGGCCATAAATAATCTGAAGTACATCAGCACAAACCCACATTTTTGCGGTTCAAGCCCATCCAGACTCTGTTCTGCCCTGAGTTGGCGTCCAAACAATCGAATCCACAAACACACCGGTAACTTTGCTCTGCTTTTTTGCTGCTGGTTTTTGTTTTTCCGGGTTGATGTTAAACGTCCAACAGCGGACATTGCGAGAAACGTGGGCACCAGGACGGTCATCGCCATCGATGTGGGCAGCCAGGACGAAACGGACCTCTGTAACTACGGTGACAGCCTGTCCGGCTGGTGGCTGCTCTGGAAGAGGATCAATCCCTGGGCAGAAAAAGTCAAGGTAAAGAACGGGATGGACTCAGAGTTTACAGCGTTTGAGGACTTTTTGCTGAACAAATAAATCTATGAAATCTACTAACATTTCTGAAATACAATCACAATACTCCAGCTGGCCTAATTTCCTTCCTCAGGTGCCGGACATGGCGGAGATCCAGTCACGCTTGGCATATGTGTCCTGTGTGCGGCAGCTAGAGGTGGTAAAGAAAAGTGCCTACTGCGAGTACATCAGACCGCCCATCGACCGCTTCAAGACCATGGACTTTGGCAAGTTTGATGAGATCTATGTGAGTGACGATTTATTCCTAGAGCACACTTAGGGCATGATGCAGCTGGATCTCAGTGAAGTACATCAATATTAGAAAGTTAACTTAGTTTAGTAATTCAACTGTTGCGATGATGTTTTGAAGAGCAGGAGCTTCTTAAAGAGACAGAGACCAAAATTAAAGGCTGTAAATTGCAACGTCAAATGTCTTAAATCACGTTTGATATTTTTATAACAACTGAAGGCAACACAGTCACTTGATTGTGACTTGATTGTTTGGAGGTGTAATACACACACCTCTCCAAATTTAATATAAACTCAAATACTTCAGTCATTGACCGTATCTTTACATATTCTATCTTCCAAAAGTTCGGCCATGTTATTTCACTAATTAGCTGGAGAAAAAAAAGTGTTTTCTAAAACTTTCATCATTTTTGAACGTCTGTTGCAGGAGATCGGTTATCAGCACGCCAAGATGCTGTTCACCGGCTGGGCGCGGGGCGACATCATCAAGAACATGCTGAGGGATCACCGCTCAGCTGACTACAACGGCAGCAAGAGGACAGACGTGAGCCCCGCTATAACACACACACACACACACACACACACACACACACACACATGTTTGTTTTGCTATCTTTGTGGGGACTTTCCATTGACTTCCATTCATTTCTGCAGCCTAACCCTAACCCCTACTCTTTTCCTAACCCTAACCATCACATACCTAACCCTAACCAAAACTCAATTCATACCTTAGCCCTAACTCTGACCCCTGACCCAAAAACAGGGGTCCCTTGTGGGGACCAGGCTCCGGTCCCCACAAGGAGCAATTGGTCCCCACAACGTAGTATATGTCAGGAAAATCGTCCCCACAAGGTATTACAAGCGCGCGCGCACACACACACACACACACACACACACACACACACACACACTACACAACCCCCCCCCCGCCCCCCCATGAACGCTGTTGGTTTCCTGTAGAACATACACATTCACTACAACAGATGTCGATTTACAATATGAGGAGGATGATCCTTTTGTCTCTCAGATCGACACGTGTCCCGGGGCTGACTTCACAGATCTTGCGGAGATCGTGTCCAGGATAGAGCCGGTGCAAAGCTACGTGGCTACAGAAGGTGAAACCTGCTTCCCAGAACCGGAGGAAATGTCCGTTCTGCCCCTAACAGCATGTTTCTGGAACAGACGTTGCTTTATTCGTGTGTTAGGGTTAGGAATAAATAAGAGTTGGAGCCTCTTATTTGTTTTTAGTAGTAATACCAATTAAAGGGTCCAGGATCCCAATTAAATTAGAATTTTCTGCTACTCTAAATAGCACCTGCTACTAATACAGTAGGTGTTATTTATATTGTGGGCTCAGTTGAGTGATCTCTACAATGTGTGCTTTAAATCTCTGTGTCCAGCGGAGGAGTCAGACTATCTGACGGAGTACGAGGAAGATGGGATGGACACTGTGAGAGAGGAAGAGGGGGATGAGGAAGAGCATGAGGAAGCTGAGGACCACTCCCCAGAAGAGTGGGGACAGAACGGGGTTTTCCAGACTGTGAGTCCTGATGAGAAATAAATAAAAGACACAAAAAAACAAGAGGTTTGTGTCTGCTTCTGGTTTCTGGTTCATGTCTGGACTGTCAAATATTCTGTAGGTTCTACAGGATGTTAGACTCATTTATCTAAAATTAAGGCCTTGAATTATTTAAAAAAAAAATGTAAGTAGGCTTTAAATTCGTTAATCAAAGGTCTTAAGTCTTGTCGTGGTAAGAGTATTTAATTTCATACATTCTTTTTAGGAACTTCTATCAGGCCAAAGTTTGAGCCGTGTGCAGACTTTTCTTCATTCACTGCGTTCTGTGACTCAAGGTGGTCACGGCCACCGTCAACAGGCTGAAAATACCTGCTAGCTAGCTAACAAAAAAGCCATTAGCCATCGTAGCACAAAGTTCCTACGATGAGCCACAAAAAGACCCCAGAAATTTCATAGTTTTGGTCACTTGCATGACTCTTGTACATGTCTGTCATGACATCGGTCTTACATTTTATTCATGATTGTCTTTAAAAGTCTTAAATTTGAGTTGGCGACCCCTGCAATTACCCTCTTATAGAATGAATCCAAATAAAGTCATATTGAAAAATACTAAAGCTACTTTATAACTTTCTCTTCATCACGTTTCGCGTACTTACCTTCCTCTAAGTTAATTTTTCTTGATAAACTCTAAAGCGGTGACTCATTTGGGGGTTTTGTAAACTTCTAGTTGAGTAAAGTTTGACTTCTCTGTTGAAGTTTTGGTTTGTGACTGCTGGGTGACAACATTTTACCCAGCAGTTCAGTTTCCTCTCATGTTCTCCACCTGGGATGCAGTGCGGCAAATAACATGTTTTGTGTTTAGCCAGAATGTGTCGCTGTTTAAAATCTTCCGATGTCTTGCTACCGTGGTCAACTGGGCAACATCAGCGACAATAAAACTGAAACCATTGAGTGAAAGATCTGTTTCAAAGAATAACTTCTATGTTATGTTGGAACGTAAAAAGAAAACATACAGAACAATTTTAAATATGAGTTGGAATATGAGTATTCAATATTCAAGCTACAAAGCTTGAATATTCAGGTTAATATCAAAAGCATTGCCTCCTTTAGGGACCTGGTTTTCAGAAAAAAAATTATTGAAGAAGAAACAGGCCTTGAGTGTCACACTTTAACCTTAAAATAACTTTTTTTTATGCTCTGCAGGATGAGGATAAATCTGTGAGGCAACGGCGGAAACCTGCCAGCGACTTGAACGCTTCAGACTGCTGACAGAAGGCCCTGGAACAGCAGAGGACAAAATGGAGGGTCAGACGACCGAGGGGCCATAAACTCTTGACTTAAGACTTGAAATGTGGATGCCACACTCAACATCTGAAATTTCTGCAACGTCGGAGCAATGGTTTTTTTTTTAGAGTTTTCTTTGTTTTTCTTTTTGACCACCTTCAAGAACCAGTTTTGTTCTGATTGTGTCTCATTTGCTTTAATCTCTGCAGTCCTAAATGTAAGCAGTTTCTCCTCTTACAGACACTAAGCTGAACTCAATTTATACCACTAGACAAGCTCTCTAAATTTGATTTTAACAGTTAATAATTTCTGTTATGGTTATGGTGAATAAAATAAAGATGTATTTTATTTCACAGGAAAAACAAAACACAACCTGTGTATTTTGAATTCAGCAGAGCAAGGTGAACTAACTGTGCTTTTTCTATTCTAGATCCGTTGTGAGGAAGGGATCAGAACAGACAAACGCGACTAGATTCTGAGCGATCATTTGTAGGAGTCAGAAACTGTTTCATTTTAGAGATCATGTCAGAATGCGTTAAAGCCTTTTTAACCACACTTCACGGCGGTCAGTGAACACGACTGCGGCGCGTTTGTTGGACTCGCTTCACTACACAAACAAACATGTTGGTTCTGTTTGCACAATCTCTGCACTCAGGGTTTCTGCATATAATTTGAAGTTCACGGGGAACTTCAAATTATATTTCCAGCTTGATTATCCAATCGGGTGCACACACACACACACAAAATAAAAATCCCCAAATCTACTGTAAATACTTATTTGGGAACGAAAAATACGCAGAAATCCAGAGTCATCTCAGCGATACTTCTGTTAGAAACTGTAACAAGGTTATAACATGTTTAATAACGTCAGTATTCATACATGTACATGGAAGGGATTTTGTAAGTTGACGCTTTGCTGCATAATAGGGAACCTAAACCAAAAATAATAAGTTGTTCTCTAAACATCTCTTCTGTTTGTTTCAGCCTTTCCTGGTCTGTTTTGTTTTTTTTTATTAATTATATTTATTTTTTAATTTATGCGTCTACCACTGGCGTTGTGATTTAACGAAGTGCGGTCAATTGTTGTTTTAATTAACATGGCTACAGCTTTTTTGCACTGAAATGTCTGATGTGCTCTTTGCTAGGACAAGGATTACAAAGAGGTTGTAATTTATGATGCATATTGGGAAATAAACATAACATTTACCCTGACCTGTTTGAAGTTGTTGTCTTAAATCAATTTGTGTAAATGGTGATAAAATGCAATTCACACACTTCGTTGGTCGGTTGTGGAGGTCAATGTTTGCTTTTCGACACATGCGGCTGAAATTCTCCACACACTGTGCAGTTTTTTTTGTTTTTTGTTTTGGGGTTTTATGTCACATTGGTGCATTTCTCAGCATTGAAATTTCAGAAACCACTTGTTCAATCTTTATATTGTGTCACTTTTCATATCAACAAAGCAATTCAGCCTCAGGATACTACAGATTTTGAAAATGTAAGATGAGAACACCTGCCCAGTACCTCTTCTTGTGTCTTAAGTCAAGTGAATTCATATTTTACATTTTTAGCAAATTCGGTAGTTCAAAGTCTTGAACACGATTAAAACATGATAAAAAAAAACAAACAAACATGTCAATGCAGTGGCAGAATAAAGACGTCATGAAAACTGATCTACGTTCCAAATATTTCTCTATCAAAGGTAACTCTAAACATGTGGGATTTCAGCTTTGATTTAACAGCCCTTAGTGTTTCAGCAGTTTTGCAGTTTTCTGGAAGTTTGTTCCAGTTTAAAAACTTAATGCTCCTTCTCCATCTGGTTCTTTGAGTTGCATCTTTAAGAACGAGTATGTTCACACGTTGAAAACACTTGACAATAAAACACACATTTCATATTTTCTCATCATGAATACTTCGTTAGTTTGTGTAAGAAGTTCTGTCTGTGGGAATCGGACTGCTGCTACCATCTCAATGGAAGAAAAAAAAAAGCATCGGCCATGATTATGAAAGCTTTGGAAACTCATGGCTCCAAAGAACAAAATCTTGAGTTATTGTTTGAACAGTGGAGGAGGGGATGAAATATGCTGACCTTGGGAATATTCCCACCTGCAGTTAAAACAAAAAACCACTCCTTGTGACCGCCATGTGATGCTGATAAATCTATTTTACACACATTATTAAAAAAATGCTCCAAATGCATCAAAATATACTTGGCTGCTTGTGCAGAGTTAAATTATCGTATTTTACGAAGAATAACAAGACTCGTGGTGTCTTGAGAAACTTTCACAAGTCGTGAATGTTTAATATTTTTTCCATCAGTGCCGAACTGTCCATTGTTTTTTTTTTTTTGTTTTTTTTATTTTATTAGCCCTGCATCGCTGCTCCAACAAACCAGAATCAAATGGCTGAATTCAGCATTTAGTCGTTCAACTCTGCAGACATGAATAACGCGCCGTTTTTTAGTGAGCTCAAATAGCCTCTAACCAAATAAAACGTTATCTGAAGACTGGAACACAAAACAAGCGAGCTATTAGCGGAACATGTGAACAGAGTCAGCTGTGTGCGGCTATATAAGGAGGACTGTGTTTGGGCTTTCCTCAAGGCACCTACAGGTTGTTCTGCTCCAGAAATTTCTCACCATGAACTCCGTCTGGGTGCTGTCCTGCTTCAGCCTGCTGCTGGTAGCTGCTACCGGTCAGGCACCAAAACCCTGCTGTGAGTGTTTCTGGGAAATGTTTTGGATTCTTTTCTATTTGGAGTCTGTCGCCGTAGTTTATAGACAAAACGAGGAAAACGTGTTTATGTTCTTTCCGTTTCCCCCAGTTAAAGCTGCAGTATGTAACTTTTATTTTTAGAAAAAAAAAAAAAAAAAACATATATATATATATATATATGTGTGTGTGTGTGTGTGTGTGTGTGTGTGTGTGTGTGTGTGTGTGTGTGTGTGTGTTTTACATATTTGTTAAAATTATGATTATGTTGTGATATGATACATAATCGGTAAACAAACAAACAAAAAAATGGAGCTTGCATTTCTTTTCCCAGTGCTCCCAGTACTAAGACCAGAAACAACCAATCAGAGCCAGAAGGAGGGACTTAGCATTGGCAATCACTCTTATGCTCAACTTCTACCCCTTGGTCTCTGCTATGCTACAGCTGGTTCACTACAACCACAAATGCTAAGGCTAGTTAGCATAGCTACCGATGACGACAGATAGGCGGGTCTTCTGTAGGTAATTTTTTTCTGAGCCATTAGCACATTTAGCATCACATATATGAGGTGATTGACAGCGCTAAGACACTCCTCCTGGCTGTGATTGGTTGTTTTTGACCTGAGCGTTGCATTTTTGTAGCTGAGGAAGGATGTGGAGGAGCCTCATATCAAATTGTCACAACATCATGACGGTTTTAATAAACACTGAAAAAAAACGTTTTCGTAAAAGTTACGTAGTGCAGGTTTAAGCTGTGTAAAACATAATATTACATTTTTAAATCGATTTGGATTAAGAGCATTTTTCAATAATTTTAATTTGCTTTTCCATAGTTGCTCCAGAACTGTTAACTGGTGGCGTTACTGTGGTGCGTTTACTGACTTCTTGTACCCTTTTAAAGATTTTTCCTGTTGGACTCTCATCTAGATTGAAACCTTGGATCTTTGAGTCTTTACTCGCGTTCTTACCGTTTGAATCTCCTCACCAGTTGACTGCAGGTGGACTAATGGTGACATCAGGAACAGTTGCCTACGACGCTCTGGGACAGCGGCTGCGGGCCAGACATTATGGCAACTTCGGGAATCTTACTGTGGCAGTGGACGAGCTGATGCTCTACAACCAGGTTGTACACATCAGTTATACTAACCTTTCATCTGGGGGAACCCGTCCCACAGATTTATTTTTTCTGAATTTACTTTCTTTCCTTTAGAGATCTTCAGTGTTTTCATCAGACCACAAAGATTATTTTTTTCAATTAAACTTTTGAATTGGAAATAGATTTTCTTTACACCTGGGAAATGTTTTTTTTTTTTTTTAGTTATATGTTATTTTAAAACAACTCTTTGGTTGGCACAGAGAAACACAAATGAGGTTTTATGTGATTAATGATTAACTCATGCCGAGTATAATATGCATGAAAAAGAACATACATTTTTTGTCTTGTTCCCTGACCTGCAGAAACATTTTTTATTACAGAAAAATGGCACCTGTACATTTATAATGTTTATTCTTTGTTAAACAACTAAAGCAGAAATGAAAATCTTTAGGCAGGGATAAAGACTGATAAACCGCTGTCCATTCAGTATTACTATTGATAAGGCTATTTAAGACAAAATCCTAGCAATTTCATTATTTTCATCCCAAATCTATCAATAATCTATTTTTGAAAGAAATTATTTTACTCAGTGAGCTCTAAATGCGTTCTTTAAATTTATAAGAACAGATGCAGGGTTTCCCCCAGAAAAGCCTGGTGGTCAACCGTGTTTTTGTATTAGAAGATGTTAGGTTGACAGGAAATGTAAAAATATTACTGGGTAATTATAAATGTTACAGGAGGACATTGCCAGTGAAATGCTATTTAAACCCACAACTACAGAGTCTTAAAAACAACAAATAAAAACTAGACATATTAAATTCCTGAAGAAATTTAACTGGGGCCTGCCCGACATGTGCATGTCGCTTTGGACCCAGCATTCTGACACTTAACCAATAACATGTCCATGCAAGCCAGCAAGATTGCACAGCTGGACTTGCTCTTGGTAAGAATCCTTGCAGTACTGACATGCTTGACATAGTTCACCACCAGAGTGCAATGACTGAAGCTCATGCCAGGTCCATCACCATAGTGCAACAGCTGACTTGGTTCACCACTACACTACAATGGCTGAACCCCATGCACAGTGAAATTCAGTCCGAGACTGACGACTATAACCTTTGCACATGTGGTTCTCACTCACGCTGCAAAATAAAAAAAAATTAAGACAGTGGATAATTGTTTTTTTCTAGAAAATTTTCAACCTTCATACTAAGGATTTTAATTCACACTAAAAATTCAGAGAAATAATAAATTTATGTAAGCAAAATATGAATACACCCGGGCTGTCTCTCAGTTTGGTAGAGTTTCAATCCTTATGCGACACCTAGCGTCGGTCTCAAGGACCCTGACAAAAAACCATAAGCCCTAGCAAAACTTTGAAAACATTTTACGGGACCAGGCATGTGTTTCTATGTCATGACCGACTTTGAGACCAATAGAGCGATTTTTGTGGTCGTGAGGGCGAGTTAAAAATAGTTTTGGAGTCAGAAATCCACTGTGCTGTGTGTGTGTGTGTGTGTGTCAAAAAGAAAGATTCCTGATTCTGTGAGACACTCAGCCTCGTCTTTTGCTCGTTTTTTGCAATTTATGTCGCCATTTTAACTCGGAATCCCACTAAAAGTAATAGCTCCCTTCTCGGGATCAAGCTGAACATTTTGATACCACTTTTGTGGGGGTGGACACAGCAGTTCAGGCCGCATTAACGGTGATGGAAGAAAAATAAAGATATAAAGAGACCGCTTATTGGGTGTAGAACAGTAGGTTCCTGCCATGCATTGCATAGGCAGGCCCCAAAAATGCAGTAATAAATATGAAGTTGTGATGACTGCCTGCATCCATTCTTTCAGGAGATCATGTATGAAATCAACTGGAGCGCTGAGACGTGCAGGAAGTTGCCTCTGGATACCTACTTCATGCCCATGCATGTTCCTGAAGACGCTTTGCTGATCGGTCAGACGTTCCTGGGCTCCAGCTCCTCTTGGGGGATGGGTCTGCTGACCAACACCTGGGTGGGGCAATTTCCCAATAACGGTGAGAATGAACCCTGACCTGTGACATGTGAGTCGATTTAGTTTCTACAAGGACTGTGTGTCAAATAGATTCTGGAGCTGTAAGGAAGTGAACAACGTTTTATGATATTATCATTTGTTACGATCATATTTTTAAGTATAAATCTAACCTTGTTCATAAAAAGAAAATAATTCCCTTTATCAATAGGGTGGTAGCAGTGTGGTGGTCAGGACCCGGATGATATGCCCGAATTAAAATAAAACATTGTATTTTCCTGCAGGAAAACATATCTGGTTTGTGCCTTTAAGCCGAAGCACATTCGAATTATGCAGCAGAACAATGGCATGAAGCACACCAGCAAGTCCACCTCTGAATTATTAAAAAAAAACTTTTTTTGGAGTGGCCTAGTTAAAGTCCAAACTTAAATCCGATTCAGAAGCTGTGGCCTGACCATAAACTGGCTGGCAATGCTCAAAAACCCTCCAACATGGCCGCATATTGGCTTTGCAACACAAGCTCTCCTTGAACTAACGTCATTTTTGGATGGAACATATAAAGTCGTGTTTCATGTTTGTATTCAGTTGTATTCATCCACCTTCACTGAGATCGGCTGCCTTCCTGTGACTTTGACACACTACTCTCCAAAAACAGGATGGACCACCATCAGGTTGGACAAACACAACAACCAGCTCAATGCAGAACATCAACACATCTATTTTTTCTACCAAAGTAAAGTAATCCATTGCAGCAACAGATTAGTGGTTTTAAAAAAAGAAAATCCAACATAAATCTATCTTTAGCTAATAGTTAATAGACAAAGTGTAAAATATCGTCCTTTTAAAATAAATTTTGTTAAGGCAAAATTAACTAATGTTTTTTATTTCTGTTTCAGCACCTACAACTGGGTGATTGGGTTGTCTAATCCAGAGGATTTCTTCCCTCCTCCTTTCTGTGACGAAGCAAAAATGGAGAATTTTGTCAAGCCGCAAAACTTCTTCTCTGCCATGGGGTCCCTGGCCATGACGGTGCAGTCTATGAAGTGAGCAGCAGGATCTTCTTAAAAATTTCAGATTATGTTTTCCTGACTGCTGACGCTGTCTAGGAAATGCTACCAATAAAAACGTTCAAATAGAAATCAAATGAAACACGATTTATGGTGTTTTTACTGGTTTTCACTCGTAAAACATGGCTGAAAACGAGCATTAATTTATGAGAAAACGTCAGATGAACAAAATATGTTCGTAAAACAGGAATATCAGTATAACAGGAAGAAATGTGGTGACCTTTTGGTGACCCACGCCAAAGCAGTCAGTGCTAGTTCTGGGTGTATCGATCTAAATATCGATACTATTGATACCAAAGTGAGTACTGGTATTGTAATGAGATTGATATTTCTGTCTGCAGTTTCTCTCCCTTTATGTCCACATCACAGAGTTTATATGCAGGACTTAAAATACCAAATATCAATACATTTTCAATACTAGCAGAATTGGATACCTTTGTAGTGTTTGACAATTTTAATAGGGCTAAATATGATTTGTGTTAGAAATAGTACTCAGACCTCATGTATGCAGACCACAGTTAGTGACTTAGTTAATAAACAGTTGTGTAGTAAAGGTGAAAAGTGAACTATTTTATTCATTTTCTTCTACATTGCTATGTTGTAGTTGACTAAAAAAACAGTTATTTGCCAAAACTCTTTCCCCTGTATTTGATCATAATCATGACAAGGTGAAGTCCAGTCATTACATTATTCAGTGACAATGACATTTCAAGATAAAATTATCAGTACTGGTATCTGTTTCGGATCCGATACTGGTCTCGATATTAGTATCAGCGATACTTTCCTTGTATTTATACAGTTTCAAAACTATACCAAAACAGTTAGCCACGCTAACTAGCTAACTGATTGAAGAGGGCAAATTTTTGCAGGTGAAGTTTTTGCTGTTGAATTTAAAGGGAATAAAAATATTATACATAATTGCACAGTGTTAGAAATTAAATTTCTAAACAGTCTGATTCCCATGAGACTATTTCTTCCACACATTAATAACTGAGCGACGCTTCTCTCATTCATTAGAGGTTCGTCGCACATTACCTCTCAGCCTTGAATATTTGTGAGTCGTCTTCTTCTAATCATCGTCTGTTTGGTCAGAGGCCGTCCGTCCACGCTGTCTAAAATTACTCATCTGCCTGGTGTGATTAACGCGATGCGAGTCTGCTCTGGAAGCATCAGCTGCAATAATAGCATTGCCACTCCAATTATCAGACTAATCGTTCTCTGAGCGCGCTGGCTCTGTGGCTGTGTAGGAGAGGAGACACAATTTACTGTACCTGAGCATTAGTGAGGGAGACACTGAAACCATGGTTGTTAATTTTTACACTGAATACATTTACAGGCCTCAATTTTAACATAGATTCTATAAATATTGAAGCACCAACTTCAGCCAGAGTGAATCTACCACAAACTTTTTAAATCAACTTACCTCCTCAAGGCTGTGGAAATTTTTTTTCTTACATATTTTTACCCTCCACTCAACTTTCCAGTAATAGTTTTGACTTCCAGTGATGTTTAGATTTTACTGGTCTGCAATGTTAAATTCATAGTTTACATCAGATGCATCATTGTAAAGGGATTTATTTTGCCATTTCAAAAGATGATTAGGCAAATTCCTCTCTGTTAATTTTGGCCCAACTTCAAATATCTGTGAAAACAATTTTGCTCTAGCAGTTTAACATGTTCATGTCAAGATATTTATAGATATATTTTGTTTATCTAAGCAAAAGCACATTGATTGCTAAAAAAATATGTCTAAGCCTCACTCTTCAGCTATTAAATGAAGAAAAGTATTATTCTTTTGTAAAACAGAAATAAAAGGACGAATTAAACAAAGTCCATGTTAGACTTTCTTAAAATAGACACTTTGTTTTTGGCAGCTGGGTTAGTAAAAGCCTGAAATAATAGAAGTTATTTGCTTTTGTTTAAAAGATTAACCAAAGTATTCACAGGCAACAAATGATCAGTGGGGTTTTATGTAAAACTGTATTACCTACTGTCAGTCAGCAGGGGGCGGCAGTGTTCTCTACCTTCTTCATGGTACACGTGAAGCTCGCTTCATCTCAACCAGACTGCACTTTCACTTAAAAACAAACCGTATTTTATATAATTATCTCTTTTTCTAAATGCACTTTATGTACAGCTTTTTATTTTATTATTGTTATTAGATTAGTGTAATCTTTCCTTAAAATTAAATCGGAAAAGGATGAATGTCTTCCAAAAAGAAAGGAAATGATGTTAAATGGTTTGACCAAAGGTCAAGATTGAAAGGTCACAGAGTGTGATAAACTAAGTGTGCTTTTTTGTAGAAAGCATCCTGCCACGAACATGTTACTATTGCTAAAAAGATTATTATTATTATTATTATTATTATTATTATTATTATTATTATTATTATTATTATTAAATGAAAAATGAAACAAAAATTTGAAACTTACTGCCATGGCTAATTATACAGAAATCTGTTTTTCATCATTTATATTCGCTTTTTGTTCCTTTGTTTTTTTCTTTTTTGTAAGAAAGTATAAATTGAGACCTCTAAACATAAATTATCTTGTGAAATGTGCCTGCCACTGGGAATACAGCACTGCAAAATGATAACCAAAACAAGAATGTTTATTTTAATCAAACAGCTCAAGACAAACTGAACATATCCCAATAATTACTCAAAACGTAACGCAGAAAACACCCAAAGTATGAAAGCACACCCTTGTCCGCCATGCAGCCCCAGAACCAGTAAAAATATGCGCGGCGTCCTGGGGAAGGTTTTTGACTGTGCACACCTGCTGGGAGAGGGAAATGGCAGAGGTGACTTTTCACAAAAACGAACTGACCTGTCACGTTTCACCTCGTTCATCTGCTCTCATCTTATGCATTTATGGTTTAAACAGTCATTTAATTTGATACTGAAAAGTTAGATGATCAATTTGACCTTATAGCAGAAAATGATAAGATGTTAAAGAAGTCCCACCCAAACCAAACTCCTGCATTCAAACAATCAAAATAAAATGAACTGAAACCCAGATGCTGCCTTTAACAGTGACATCAAATCGTCATTAAATATAAATGTAACAATGATTCACTGTTACACTTATCCACACATGCAAGAAAATCAAAGCAAGTTTGATCACAAATGATGTTGAGTAAAAGTTTCAGATAGGAAAGGCAACATATTGAACATATTTATACAAAAGCCTTTGTTGGTAATAATAAGGAGACATGAACCATCCTTTGTTGGTTCTGGGGGTTGTTTTTATTTTCTCTGGCTTCTTTCCATGTATTTTCAATGTGATAAAAGAGCGATGACTGACCCAGCCGTTCTGTTTTACTTTATTTCCACAGAACAAACTGAGAGTTTCAGCAGTCTTAGTTTAAAAATCCACACTTACTACTTCTTCATATCCTTGCTAGCAATATCCAGTCATCCTTCAGTTTTATGAGATCTGCTGGTGCCATGCGCGTCATGTAAAATGCACACCAGATTATTATTTTATCCCAGCACTTCACTGACTTGTTAAAATATTCTGTAGGAAACTTTTAACAAGCTTAACAAGGACCTATTCTTCAGCAGTGGAGTCTGGTGCAGTAAGAAAATATGAATGATATTGTGGTCGAGTGCATTTCTTATGCTTTTTCTGACAGAAAAAAAAATATTTCCATCTCCATGACTTTGTGATGAGCTTTGGGATTTTTCTTATATAATCAACACTTTGACTGGATTATGGCAGAATAATGTTTTCACCTTTTGACTTGGACGGCATTTACCAAAACATTCAGAAGTTTATACATGTAACTCCACTGACTTTAGATTTTGTGGCTTTTCCATCTCTTTGCTTGGGGATAAATGGTTTCTAAATACTGAGAGATGTCAGTACTTATTCCCTTACCTGTTCCAATGTTTTGTCCAACTTTTTGTTAGATTGTTTTTTTTTCCACTTCTATATGTGGATAACTTTTACTGTTGCTAAAATCTGGTGTGGATTTTAAGCTATTAGATGAATATTTAAACTAAGAAAAAATGTTGACATGTTTGATGTCTTACCCACTGAATGCAGTTTCAGCTTTGTTGCATCTTCCACCTACACATTCAGATAACTCCTTGACATTTTACTCTTCTTTAGTGAATATCTCAAAAGGCACATTTAACATACTAAAAGGCTGAATGCGTCCTCTGTTTCTTCTTCTTCTTCTTCAGTAACGACACACTAACCCAGTGAGCGTCATGAACGGTTCTCTCATTCATTAGAGGTTCGTCGCACATTACCTCTCAGCCTTGAAGATTTGTGAGTCGTCTTCTTCTAATCATCGTCTGTTTGGTCAGAGGCCGTCCGTCCTCGCTGTCTAAAATTACTCATCTGCCTGGTGTGATTAACGCGATGCGAGTCTGATCTGGAAGCATCAGCTGCAATAATAGCATTGCCACTCCAATTATCAGACTAATCGTTCTCTGAGCGCGCTGGCTCTGTGGCTGAAACGTGTGTAGGACGAGAAGCTGCTGAGTCTGAGTTGCAGTAAGAAAATGACATTGTTAATTGTCCATTCCACTCCGAAATATTGCCAAAATCCACCTGAGCCTGAATGTCGATATAAGAGACGCAACAATGATGAATCATTTTGTCTCTGTGCCAGTCAAAGGCAAAGCCTGTAGAAACACAAAGCAATTCCTTGAAAACTAATGGTCTAAATTTAAATGGAAATTAAGAAAAGGACACATAATCAGAGAAATCAAGTAAATTAACATATAATATGAATTATATCTATATGTGGTATAGTGCTGTGATTTTGTTTTGCAGAGAAGTGCTGCTATAGGATTAAAGATTTAAACCTCAGTCTAACTAGAGAATTATAGACAAGACTGCTTTAAAAAACACTCGCTTTGGCAAATATGTTTTTCTAATGACATCATTTTGAGAAAAAAATATCTAACTGGATTAAATTTGTTCCAACCCAGAATAAAATAACACTTAACTCTTCTTCAGTGGAGAGATTTCAGGGTAATTTGTCAAATTAAAAACACACAGATACAGTTGAAAACAATAGATTCTCATTTTTTTTCTGTTAATAGTGATGCAAAAAGTATCTGTGTGCATTTTAATTTGGTTTATTAGATTTTATGTTACCACCTCCTTTCAGCTGCTGGGAACAAACATGTGATGCACAAAAGAGAAAACTCATTTTCTACCAGTCTTTTCTTCCGTCAGATCTTAGAGAGTTTACGGATCGACTTCAGCAACGTCTGGTGCAAGCTGGCTTATGAAAACTAGGCTCTCTGTGTGATTCTAAATCCAAACCAATTCTAATCCCGTCAAGCTTCCACATCCACAACTAATCAGATCTGTCCAAATTCAAATTACCAAACACTTTTTCCCCTGTAATGTCCGTGTCCTGTAGAGCAGGGTCGCATTGGTTCATTTTAAGCCAAAGGGACAGCTTGAACTTGTTATTGTGAGCTTGTTCTGGAACACGGCTTGTTTTAGTTTCTGCGGTTGCATGGTGGATGCCTTTTAAATATTAGTTTAAGACGGTCTTTACGCCATCACCCAGAATGTACATATAAAGTCTTCCTGGATGTATTCTCATGTTCTTGTTTGACTGTTTTTACGTGTAAAGAAAGGAAACAGGAGAGTTTTTCCCACCACGTTCAGCCTCATCGTGTCGCGTTTGGATGCACAAGAAGTCACGCTGGCTTCCCTCGTCCAGCCCGACAGGTCCAGTTGTGAGGGACTCTGTTGTTAAATGATTGATCAATCCTCTGTATGATGTTCAATGCTTGAGATGTTATTTTGCAACCTAACCCTCTTCACAGCGGACATGTCTGCTGCTTACCTTCGTCGTCATGATGCCCTTTCTTCTCCCGTGTTTTCCAACAAATCAACTCAGAACTGCAATAATGTAATAATGTAACTATAATTGGTAGCTCCTATTGTCATTTAGAGAGAGCTGAATTGTTGAGTTGCGGGAAAGGGCTGCTCTGTGAGGCGGACACTTGGGAACAGCAGCTATGAGGAGGAGCTTTGTCCTCGAAGGCGGAGCTAGGTCCAACCAGGCGTTTTTGCACAGACGAATGGTTGCCATGGAAATTAAATGATTTTTCAGAATCGAGGCAACACTCCAGGTGAGGGGATAACATTATAACATGATGTAAAGCTCAAAAATCAGATTTCACTTAATATTGTCCCTTTAATAAAATGCAAAAGTTTAATTTCAGAACAACAAGGGAGGGAAAAACAGTCGATGCCTTCCTGAACTTAACCCACAGCACACAACACATGCCCACACTTTGTGTTGTTTTTTTTCTTTTCAAGTGTACTTTTTGAGTATCCATCCGCCCTCATCAAAGGGCTCTAATTACACACATTAGTGAATAATGAGTCCATTGAGTGGGTACTACACGCACAAAGGAGGTTCCAGGTTTCACTGTTTGTGCAAGAGAATTTGTGGGAGGATGAGAGCCGACGGTGAACCTTGGAGTCTGTTCCAGCTCGCGTTACGGCGGAGCATTGTTTTTCCACCGTCACCCTGTTATTCTGCACAGGACGGCTAACGTCAGAAGATCACACCAATTATCCTCTTTTCACCGATGGAGGAGGTTCTGCATCTGCATACTCTTTAAAGTTAATCCACTCTAATCCACTCACTCTCTCTTTGCTTGTCAATTATGCTGTGTTTCTTTTCTCTCTCTCTCTCTCCTCCAGCTCCCAGCACATTTATCTACCAGGAAACTTAAGAGTAAAAAAAAGAAGAAGAAAAAAAGACATTTTGTCAGCAAGATTTGCCAAAGAGACTCATATGAATGAACGTTTGAGCAATCAACTGAAGGTGGGTGCTGTGGTTTGGGGGCGTCACGACTGCCTGAAACAGAAGGACTAAAGCACAATTCTGATGGTATTTGATGGTAATATAATCAGTATACTTCATGTTCTTTTAATTAAAAATAACCTGCCTATTAAAAGTTGCTCCGAGTCTGTTTCTCTCAAGAAAAAACAAGAAAATGCTTGATTAGAAAAAAGGAAAGATTTTTGCAAGATTAAAGGGGAATTATTCATTTTACAGGTTCCTGGAGCCATTTTAAATAACTATTACCTTCAGTTTTTATTTTGAAAAAAAACTGCATAGAGAAAACATGACTTAAAATTTGATACCTTAAAAATGGGTCTCTGTCGCTTTAAGAAGCTCTTTTCTTACAGAGAGAGCACATCATCGCAAAACAATGTTTTTCCGTTCTGAGGAACGTCGGACTGAGAATAGCTCCAATGTTAAACTCAGCAGGTGTTTGCTAATTGCTGCTGCCGCTAGTCTGGAGGAGCTGAGTGGGGAAGAGGTGCTCTAACATGCTCATGAAAATTTATTTTATTTAATATTGTGACGATCTGTGTTTTGTGTATTTATTTCTTGGTTTTTTTCTGTGTCCTTGTTCCCCCGTGAGTCTCTGTGATGTCCTGTCCTCCCTGTTGATTGATCCCAGCTGTGTCTAGTTTCTCCTGATTACCCTCCCTGTGTATTTAAACCCACCTGTTGTCTTTGTCTCTTGTCAGGTTCTCATCTAATGTCAGTTGTTGCTGTTGCACGTCTTACGTTCCCTGCTCTCCAGTTGAACTGCGAAGTCCTGGTTAGCCCTGGAAAATTCATCATTTTCTTCACAACCTGGGTTTCTGCGTTCATCCTCACCACCTCTAATTCACCACTTCATGATAAATATCACCCACCTTTAATGGATGAATGTTCAGCATTTTATCATAAACCACTGAGACTAGATGTGAGCTCTTCGTCAAATGTTTCAAAAATCCTGAGTGGAAAAAGTTCTCCAAGCACCGGAACTAAACGCAAAGAAGGACGACCTTAGGATGGCAGAAATGAAAAGCAAGCATAAACATCTCAGAGTTTCCTAACTGTCACTTATGGGGGCCAATAAATCCCAACAGAGCGTTGAGTTCAGACTGAGGCATTTTTTGGCCATTAGTGGCAAAATGTCTGACAATGACTTTTCCTTTTTCCCCCCCAGTGGTCCATGTCCCGTCAAACCAATCGGTAGACGACGCTGCGGCAGATATGTGTCTAAGAGGGTGACTGGACTGATAAGTACACATTAGCTGACCTTATCAGACATTTTTCCCCCACACAGAACCAGAGGCAATCCTCCAATCTTTGACCAATTAAAAGAATAAAAATCTCAAAAATACTTTTAACGAGGACCGTGTAACAGCAGCAGTAGCCCGGTGCACATTTAAAAATCCTCTGAGCCCAAATCATGTGTTCAAACGAAGCATTACATTCGTTTAAACATGTAATTAAAGCTTATGCTGTTCATGACCCGATTCAACAGCAGACTGAACGTCCTGGAGAGGTAAAACATGTTTTAGCTAATTAATTTAGACAAAAAAAGATATCCTGTCCACATGGTATGCTCCCAATCACTGTCATTTTAAGACTTTTCCACAAAGACAAGAATAAATATTTATCAGTTCAGATATAGCATCTCCACAATATAGTCTGACATTATAATTAGGTAATTGCTGAGACATTTTCGAAGCATTTATGCAAATTTTATAACTGTGAAATTAGGCTGAGGCAAATAAGAGCTTACATTTTTTTCTCTTATTTGCATTTATTTAATTGCTAGGGGGGAGGAAGTAATTTTGTTAGCCTGTTTAGCAGCATCACTTATTTTTTTTACTCTGGCTAAAGATGGGGATTTTAAGGAAAACAAGCTACCAAACCGCCTCGGTGCTTCCATCATTTGTACACCGACTTCTCTCATCTGTGTGTGGTTTGCCCAGCTGCACTGAGGCAGACAGGAAAACAGTGCAGAGAGCTGCTGAGATCACAGGATGCTGCATCTCCTCCAGCGAGAATCCTTACAGTTTCTCTGTTTCCGACCAACAACAAGCTGAGCGCGTCGCATCAGCCCAGACGCTTCCTGTTTGAACCGCTGCAGAGGCATTAGGAGACGTGGAAATGTTCTTTTAGCATAAGTTTGGCCATAGCTCTTACATTAATCTATACTTGATCCAGTTTTGCATAAAGACCTAAATAAATAACTAAGCTTTTTTTTTTTTTTTTTCCATATTTTGGCTGGTAAAAATAGTGTCTGTGTGTGTTGGACAGGTTGCTGGAAGTACAGAAAACCTGCAGGTGGGGCACAATTCCTCAGATTTTATGCTTGGAGGAATGTAGTCAAGATTACCATTGACATCTTCCTAATATAATGACCTCAGTAGAAACAAAAAAAAGTCACCACTTTTTAAGGCACAAAAAAAAAATCACTTTTGGAAAAAGTGACAAAATTCATTACTGATTCTGAACATGTGAGACAAACTGATGTTAAAACCTCCATAGAAAATATATAGGTTTATATATAGGTTTACTACACAAGTTGATCTTGTCTGAATGGACTCCTTTCTGTCTCTTTTTACAGACATTCATGGAGAACCAGTAGGTTTCACCTGCTTGTATTTGTACTTCTCTGCAGGCTGAATCCTCTTAGCAGAGACATGAATGTGAAAATTTGATTCATGTATATGAAAAGATGTGACAAATGATTTCTTTTTTTATTGACTCGTGTAGTGATTACCAGCTTTATTATGGAAAAACACCTGCGGTAGATTTGCTTGTTGAACTGTTGTTTTATACTTTATTATTTATTACAGACTGCAGTACTGTTTGGATCTTAGTCCACTACCAGTTCAGTTTCTGTTTGGAAATCCTGAGATACCAAAAACATCAAGAGAGAGAAGGAGCAACAAGGCCACAGATGACCCGGGTTTGGGATGCTGTCATACTCAGTGTCTGTCTACTTTCATTTTTTTTGAGAAATGAAAAAGCAAAAAAATAAAAATAAATAAATAAAATAAAACAACATAGGTTCAAAGTCTCTGCGACAGACTGGCGACCTGTCCAGGATGTACCCCGCCTCTCGCCCGGAACGTTAGCTGGAGATAGGCACCAGCACCCCTCCCGACCCCACTGAGGGACAAGGGTGTTCAGAAAATGGATGGATGGATGGAGGTTCAAAGTCTTATACCTCTGACGGAAAGATGTCAAGGCAACAGCTGACCTTTACGCCCCTGAGGGGTTTTTCTGTGATGCGCCTCCAGGTGAAATGAAAACCAGGCGAGGTTATGGTATGATGGACGTGTCAAAAATATTAATGAGAAAAGAAAGTTAAAATTTTATTGGTTTGGCCTCAACAGCTACATTTATCCACCAGCTATGCTTTGTTGTTTTCATGAAGCGTCCAGAAGTACCGCATCAATGTAGAGACTTCGCTCTGCTTTCGGAACATGGCGGTTACAAACACGGTGACACGAAAACGAGACACACCAGTTATTTTTTATCTCTGTGCTTCGACTCTTTCACTGCTTTTCCAGAGAGGCCGGCCTGATCTACAGCCTGCTGGTGTTCAGAGCCTGCAAGGATCCTGATGAGGATTTTATGATGTGAGAGAAACCAAAGGTTTCAGACTGACGTTTGGTTTGCTCTGCTGACTGGAGGACGGCAGGAACGAGCTTTAAGTTGAGCTCACATTGTTAAAACTGAACTGCTGTTCAAAGTTCACCACCTTCTCAATCTGAACTGAGTCTCAGAATGAACCAGTTCCCATTTATTCCTTAATCGTTCTTAAAAAACAAACAAAAGAAAAAAAAAACGAAGGACTTTAATTATGCAAATGAATTAAACATCACTTTCTCAAACAAATGTTTTTTCTTCTGTGTTGGATTGAGAGCTGGTTGTTTGTTACTTTAGTCTAAACTAATTTCAATTAGTTAAATTGTGAAGTGACCAAGTTATTTGAATGAAATATGTAAAAACACGCATTTCTTGAGAACAGTATTTTCAAAAATGGTCCAAATCAAGATGACAGGAGAAAATGCTGTCAACCTGTTTTGTTAATGGCTCCATTTACTTAAAGGAATTTGAGGAAAGCTGATTTTAATCCTGCTAAACTTCGTTAAAAGTCACCCTCTGTGAGGGGATAACAGGCTCAGATGGAGCACCCAGAGGTAAGATTTTCTTGAGACAACATGTTTTCTCTGGAGATCACTTGTTTTCTTTCAGTCGGCAAAAGCAACTTTTTCTTGTGAGTGCAGGAAATCAGATTGCCAAGCAGGAAAATATCTTTGCTTTGGTCTGAGTTTGACCTTTAAAGACATTTTACAAGGACTCGTCAGAAATATTTGTCTGTACCATTCAGCATGTTTTTTTTTTTTTTTTTGGCAAAATATGCCGTTTATGTTGCAAACAGATGTATTGCAAGTCAAGGAAATGCATGTATTGATGTTCAGACATCAAAATAAACACAATCAGTCACCTGGAAAAGTGAACATTTGTTGTTGTTAATTTGGACAACGTGTTGGAAAGACGTTTTGAAACCAACCAATTCACGACTTTAATTAATAATGTTTCGAAAACAGATTGATGTCCAAAGACGCAGATGGAAACCTTCAATAAGACGGCCGGACTGAGACAGAAAATCAAAGTTGTATAAAATAGATCTAGCCCTCCATGAGACAAAATAGTCAGTTTGTTTTTCCAAGTTGCCATTTCATCGTAGATTGTGAATTAACTTGATAAAGATCACCATTACAATCACTGGCATTCTACGCATATGAGATGTCATATTAAGTGTAAATTTTACAAAACAGAGAGTTTCTAAGGCACTCGTTGTACAACCATTTGTGGTTTTCATGTTCAATTCATGTTTGTTCTTTAGTGTTATTGTCAGTGCGGCTGCATGATTACCCCAAGAACTCTGTTTGTGAAAACAACATGAATCGGTGAATCATGAACCAGGATGGACATATTTTACTTTCAAGAACTAATTAAATGAAACCTGCAAAACAAGTTTAAACCGCAGATCTCTCCCCCGACTCAGGTGAGAGATCGATCCCAACTCCGCAGTGATGATGTTTGTATAGCGAGTTTTCCTGAAACATCCCGCCTTCCCCAGTCTTTTCTTATTGCTGGGTCAAATCCTCACCTTCACAGGGAAGTCAGGTCTGCAGTGCTTTAGAGGGTCTTTCGTGACTTCCTGTCTGGGTTGTGTTGCTCTTTCAGGTCTTCCAGCCGAATTCATCTCGTCAGCAAAGTTCTGTTTAAATGAAGTTTTGATTCATGCACAACTTGACGAATCAGGCCTGGGTGTAGCCAGGTTGGTTTTGCCTTAATCGGATCGCTAGACGCAACGTTTTTCATAGACCTCTAGACAGCTCAGTACCATATTTGGTATTCCCCAATGTCTAGATTTTTTCCTGTAATATTTTAAATTTGAAACCTCTAAAAGTCATTCAAGTAACTTCTATGTTACATGAATGACTCATAAATTTGACTTTGTTAATAAACCAAGTTTAGCTGCACAGCGCATTTCAGCAACAAGGCAGTTCAAAGCGCTTTACATCATAAAAACATTATGACGACTGAGTTCAAAATTAACTCTCCTTGTTATTTTTCTACTAAGATTAAGTGCGAATTTGAGATTCATTGCCAGGAATCACATGTTGAATTTTTAAGGTGAGTTCTCCTTTAAAAGTTTTATGCACTGCTCCTGAAACTTACATGAACTCCTTTAGTGAAGACTATTTCTGCACCATCAGAGACCAGTTTTTAAAAAATAAATAGTCTAAGTTATTAATGTGATTGAGCTTTAGATGGAAACGTGAGCCAAACAGTGTAATTACACAGATGCACACATATTTCTAGAATTACATTTGTGTATGAAAGACATAAAAATGAATTAAAAAAATAACATGCAGAAGACGCATGCACACCTGCAAATTTCAAGAGAATATTATTTTCAGAAGCTTCTACAGGCTGAGAAGCCCACATTAGTGTTTGAAAATCGGAAACTCGCTCTGGTTTCAAAAGGTCACTCGGCTGCAAAAACGCACTGCAGTAATTTGGACAAAAGTCACACTTGTAAAAGCATTAGCATGGGCGCAGAGACACCCCAGGCAAACGGAGTTACAATGTTAGAATACGAGTTATAAAGCTGTTATTTGGAATATGCAAACGCCACTTGCAAACCGAGCCTCTCTCACAAATATCTCTTTACATGTTATACATTGTCAGCTGGAATGAGCTCAATGACAAAGAGACTTTTGTTTGACATGGCACCGCCGTCTCTCAGATGTGTCTGCTAGATAAAAGAGCACGCCGTGCACACGTTGTTATCCCAGACACTTTGCTCTGCAGCTTAACATGAACCAGTTTGGTCACTTGTTCACGCTGTGAGAATCTGTTGATTTATGCTTCTTTGCTCAGTGGGAAACCACCGAGAGATCCGGCTGGACATCCGTCATCCAGGGTTCATCGCTCAGCGTGTCAACGAAGCCCGACGAGCAACAGACTCTAGGACAACTTGAACTTGCGCACATGTGGTAAACGCAGCACTGTGTTTTTTTTTTCTTTTCCTTTTGTTTATGTTTGCACTGAAAATGTGTGTTTGAGCATGATTTCTCTTGTTTGTCCATTTGGGAGGATTCAGTTTCAGTACAATCAGAGATTAAAACTCTGATTAAAAAGAAAAATTAAAAATTAAAAATTAAAAAGAACTCAGTCAACAGTCACAGAAAAGTTTTAGAGTTATTCTATTATTTTATCCTTTTTTCGTGCAAAAACGGACAGGAAATAGTTGGGGGACTGCAGCTGAAAAAGCAATGACATCAGTAACAAGTAAAAAAAAGAAAAAGCCATTTAAGATTTTATTCATTACTTTTCTAAAAAAAAAAAAAAGAGGTTTTAATGCAACTGCTTGTTGCAGTGGGACGATTAAATTTATATACTTTTTTTTTTCTTGCAATAATAGAAATGAAAAATGTGATAAATACGTTATGTGACACACACAGAAGACATTATTATGTACAAGTCATTTCCAATTGTATGACCACGGCACTGTTACAAACTCAAAATGGAGGGAAATCATGAATCCAGATCATCTACAAACACACAGAGATGCAGAATGTTCCCTCATCTTCCTCAAACACATAATGGCCCAAATATGAAAAACAAGTCGGCTCTGGAACACCAGAACAACCCAATCTGTCGGCAGAAGCAAAAGAAGTAATGGAGACCGACTATTCTTAACCTCGGCTCCACTTAGAGAGCCATTTCAGCAGCTGCAGGAACAGAGACAAACACAGAACTTAAACAGATCCGTGATGATTAACGAGTCGGTAATGGCAGGTGGTTGATGGACTGGTCCCATTATTCCTCCCATCATCTGCGACTGGCTGTTTGTGTTACAGTCGCAGCACAGGCAGGTGTTTTTGGGTTCAATCCAAGACCCCTTTTGGCTCGCCCATGAACAAGAACTGAAATGGCTTGTTTGTTTGTTTTACCAATCTAAAATGAAAAATTAAACAATCAAAACAGCTGTGAATATTTTTGCCAAACCTCCGACAGACAACAGATGCTGCAAATCTGCCCGTTTTGTGCAACATAGCAAAGTGTTAGTTCTCTAAATGTCTCATTCCAGTGGTTTATAGTTCTCGTTGAGCTTGCGCATATTTTCATTATCACTACAGCTTGAGCTTCTTGTTTGTTCCAGACAGTCAAGTATCAGTTCAGACAATGTGCAAATGCTTACAACGTTGCCTCACATGAAGAACATTGTAGGTTCGGACCTCGTTCAGGGTCGTTCTGTGAGACGTCGAGTTCTCAGCTCTCATTATCAACCCAACGTTAGGAGACCCTAAGTTAACATAAGTGTGCCCATCAGTGGCGTCTTGGTCCAGTGATGGACTTGGAGGATTAGGTAGACTGAGTCCCAACTCTCACCAGCGGCCCTCTTTCGCTCCCCTTTGACCTTAAATTGGGTTTTATGAGTCTTTTGTGTTCAGTCGAACGTCAGCCAACTTCCAGTGCAAGACGTTGGAGAATAAACAACAGTCCTGATCTCCATTGTCAAGTCTTAGTTGTAAAAAGCAGAAAAATGCAGGGTCAGATGTGTCAACTATCCCATCAAATGATTGGACGTCTGTGTACTGAGACGCCAGAAAAAGTGCTGGAGTGACCAGACTTTTTCCAAGCTGTTTGAAACAGAGTAATGACACGCGCCCCTCTCCAGCCTGTTTCTGTACAGTCACCAAGGTTTCTCTTCACTTGGTCACCTGCTGGATGAGCAGTTGGGACTCTGAGGAAATAAAACATGCAGATGCTTTGTTTGTGCTCATCTTTTGCTTAGAAGGTCGTGTACAGATTGATTGTGCCTTCAAGTACTTTTGAGCTCTCTCAAAATTTGTTCCATTGTTGTGCTGTCATTTGTATTTCCTGCTTTAGCTCCTATTTCTACCTTGATCTTAATGCCTTTTTCTTTTAATTGAGCGTGGCCTTAATGTCAGAAGTGACCGCCACACTGGTCTCTTTGGCAAACTGCTCTCTACAGTTTCTCATGTGGTTGAAATAGTCCATTACTCTCACCAGTCTCAAAGTCACCACTCCTCATCTTCCTCATTTTCTTGGTGGCTCTGTGTCCTTTTCACCTCAGGCATGTAAAAAGCCTGAACTTAATGAGCTGTACGAATCTTATGTTCAGCAAATCTAACATTTTATAGTCTTTTGTAACGCTTTAGGCTCACCGGGTTAGTGTTGAATGGAAAACAGACAATCACAATTGAAGTCTCTGAAATGTGAAGGCGGCAGTGGCTGAAAAGTCTCCAGCTGTGACCAAACGGTTCGTGAGCGCTCAGAGGCTGCGGGCCGCATTAACCAAGAGTGAGATGTGAGCCGTTATTGAAAATGATGTGTGAAAATTCCCGTAGAGAGTAATATGTCTGACGCACAACCACCAGGAACTCGGTGTCTCTTGTACACAGCATTTCCTCAACAGTGAGCCACCATCTATCATCCCTGCTTATTACCGCCGCCCCAACTCCTCTGCTGCTGAACCTGCTGAGACAGAGTTTAGGCTTTAGAACAGACCGATTTGATGCGAGCGCAAGAACGTGGAGAACACGATGCTAATCCGACGTACTTTAGATAACGTTGTACTGGTAACTAAACTCTTTTTTTTCTCTCTCTTACTTCTTTCCTCTGGCATAGACTGGATTGATGACTTCACTATAAGCTAGGAGTCTTCATCTCTGGTCCATAAGGGCCAGAGATGAACCAAACGTTTCAGGGCTGGTGTCCTGAAACTTTTAGATGTGTCCAACACACATGAATCAAATGGGTGAATCATTTTCTCCTTGATCTTCAGGAATCATTTACTAAAGATCTCATTGTTTGACTGACATTGTGTGTTGAAGCAGAGACACATTTTAAAGTTTCAATAACACACATACCCCCATATTCACACCAACTGGGTCAATTTTGGCCCAATTGGAACAAAATTGGTGTTTGAGTAAAAAAAAATTGGAGTTTGAGTCAAACACCAAAATTGGTTTGAGTCAATTGTTTTTATTCAGCTCATGACCTTAGCTTAAATTGTCTTTATGTATATGCTTTTGGCACCTTTTCAATAAGTTTATTTTACTTGTTAACTGCTCCATGTGCTATAATGTGGTGCTTTATTTTCGTTTGTGATTAAGATGAGGATATTCTTCATCAGCATATCAAAAATGATAACTGACTTGTTGTAAAGGAGAAGGACACAACAGCTGAGGTGTGGCTGGAGCCAGAAGCTCGTTCGCTCCAACCATGTTGTCTGCTGGTGAGCATAGCATGTGGTAGCGACTCAGTGACATATGCCAACACATTTTTTTGTTCAATCAAAAAATTAAAAATCCTACAGACCTTAGATTAATTTCTTTGTGTTGTTCAACACATTTGATAGCTTCTAACTCGATCTAAATGACGTCTGTATTTAAAGTAAATGCCACACTTGTTTCTGGTTATCTTTGTTTCTGTATTTCTCTAATTTTACATGCATCCTCCATCTCAGTGTGGTCAAGAATATTCCTCATTCCTGACTTTTACACCTCTTAGTTTTGCTTTTAAAATCTGAACTTTTCCATTTTCCGTTGGAGACATGTTTTTTTGTTGTTGTTGTTGTTTTTTCCTCCATGTTCTCCAGTGTAGCATTGCCAAAGCTGCACAGCATGGATGCGGTACTGCCAAGCCGAACACTCAGCATTAGAGGTTTGATGCCAAGCACTCTTCAAGAGAGACTGTTAAACATCTCTTTGTCGCCCCTGGCGTTATGAAACCTGTTCTCCAGTCAGCCTACTCCTCTGCTCCTGTTCCAAACTTTGTTCCCTGCTCAGGCTACTGAGACAATTTCACTGCTTTATTGTGTTCTCCAGAGTTAGCCACCGCTTTGGGTGATGCTTCGCTTTCACTGCTGATCATGACTGCATGCTTGGCTCTTGGCCATTAAAGTGATTTGGTGCTGGGGGTGGAGGGTCCATCTGAAAAATGATTCCTTGTTTGTCCCTACATATTGGCCTTTCCATCACAGTCCTCTTGCGCTTTATTCATCCAGCTCTCTCAGCGCTCTGTTCTTTATTCTGCCTTCTGTTACTTCAGTCCTCATTCCTTTCTGTTCGGGGAATAAACTTGCCTCATAATAATGCTATTATAAACACTAGGTAGCTGTCGATTATTGCTAAAAATAAATAAAATAAATACAAATCTGTGCCTTTATTATTCTTTAGGACTTTTGCCTCACATCAGTTGTGAACTATTCAATTGCTAAAAGCTAAAGAGATCACTTCTGACTGACTGAATTTCCCAGAAGCGAATTGTCCTTCGGCGTCTATTCTTTCCCTTTCTCACTGCGTCTGAGTTATAAAACTCCATTCTTCACCAGATTTTTCTTCCTCCCTCTCTTCCAACTGGAAAACATTTTTCTATTTATGCAGACATTTTCTCACTCTGTCAATTCAAATTGCCAACTGTGAATTTGCATCTAATTGGGCCTTTTCGTTTACTTGCATCCATGCCACTTCCAAAAATGCACTTTGCATTCTGTGTGAAATCTGTTTGACAGGTGTAATTATGCGAGCTCTGCCTCTTGAAATGATTGGTAGCACAAAACGACAGGACTGTTTTCTCCCACCAGGTGTGATCATAAGAATGAGAAAGGCATTCATCTGTACACTCGGGATATTTTTATTATAGAAACTGTGCATGAGAGTTAAATTGGTCATCTCTGTAAGGAGGAGGCAAATCAAGGATCGAGAATGGCATTTGAATATGAATCAATATAAAGACCTTTTCAGTTTATTAGGTATTATGAGGTTTTTGGCCTTTAGGAAATTGAAGGAAAACGTTCGTATATTTTCATACCCAGTTTTATTTTTCTCCAGGACTGCATAGGAATCCCCTCCACTGATATTTTATCAGTGCCGCATTTAGTTTCTACTCACATGGCAAAAGTACCAAAACTAGTTTCATTGATCAAGGTATCAAAGAAACAGGGACTCTGTTCTTGATTGACCAGCAAACTCACTTTACTCAAACCTCACATGATAGAAATATCATGATGGACCCCAGACCCAACAATGCAGACGAGATGAACTGCTTTGAAAACAACCTTGGCTTCCTCAGCACTTCACAGATCCATACTCTGATCGCCTCAACACCACGTTGCAGCGATGCAGTAATTCATACAAGATCAAATTCCAAAGTACTTCATTGATCCCACAGGGAAATTAAATGAAAATGTGCTCTGATCAAGTGTTAAGTACATCAGCCGTGCAGCACATATAGGCAAACGTTCTTTGCGTTAAAAATCCTTTTCACTTTGGTCTCATGTTATATTTTGTCGTATCTTACTTACTTTTCTTTGCAGTTTTAGTTGTAAATGTAGTGTTGGTTGGGTTTTGTTATCAGGGTCTTAGGCTTCAAATTAGCTTTTGGGTAGTCTGTCTACCAGCCTGGCTGTTGCCTTCCTAGGCAATTCCACTCTCCCTTCTGCACGCAGTCTGGGATTTCTCCCATTGACTTGGATTCCTTCAGTAAAATTTCAACTGTGCCAATCAGCAAACAGAAAGAGAAGTTTTGAACGATGATGTTGATTTACTGCACTGTTACTGAACTTAAGTCTACATGTAGTTTTAGCAATGGCAGCGGAGGAAGTGGAAGTGAAGGAAGCCGTTCACTCTGTGTTGGCCACACTTCTAAGTATTGAATTAGCATTAACAGCCCCCTGCCTGCAGTAACAGTGGTGAAAGGTTATTTGCAGGGAATTTCCAGTAAACTTCATAGCATTGAACTGGTGCATCGCATGTGTCAGAAAAAAACGCTAGCGACTGGGCAAAATTTAAAACCTCAACAGAGTCCCCACCTCCAGGAAGCAATCATTCTAAATACCCGAGACTCCAGAAAATGAAGGATAGAACAAGTGTATGCTCTTTACCAGGCAGAGGTAAACGGTTTATTTTTAACATAACATGGTTTCATGACTTATCCCAGCGCAAATCATTTTAAGATATTCCATAACAATAACAATAGGGCTACACTGTAGTTAGTAGCAAGAAGGTCCTGGTGGGTGAGGGAATCTTTCTGCTTGGAGTTTGCATGTTCTTCCTGTGCCTGTGTGGGATTTCTCTGGGTACTCCCACAGTCCAAACACCTGACTCTTAGGTTAACGGGTCTTTCTAAATTGTTCTTAGGTGTTTATGTGTGTCTGTGTAGACCTGACGACCTGTCTAGCCATCCTGTGGTCTTAGCACAACGTTCAGGAGGAGCACGGAAAATGTCAAGATCAGAGACGGCAGGGAAGCAGGGGGTTATCCCATCAGATAGTTAATTTCCAAATCCACTGAAAAACAAAACCTTGTGAAAGCGCACATGTGGTCGGTGAGACCCCGCCAGACTGCGCACAGAGTAAAAAACTTGTGGGGTCTAAATGACTCCATATCTTAAGACTAGGGAAGGGCTTAAGGGACTAGGGAAGGGCCATTGGACACATGGTATACACCACCATGTGTCCAATGGCAGCTGGAGATAGGCACCACCCCAATGCAACCCTATCTATATTTAAAGATGATGGATGAATAATAATAAATAAATAAATTCCAATATTCTGACAAACATGTACTCTGGTTTCATTAGTTACAAGCCCTAATTATCAAAAATGAATATTTCTTTCTGTTGGTGATGGATCTATATAGTTAAGTGTTAAATTAACAAAATTAACTTTTTGAAGATGTTCTCGATCTTTGCGGTGCTTTCGCTGCCTTCCTGGACCCCCACACCCTTCGCATTTCAGTTTATATTTTCATGCCACACTAAAATCCGGCGAGTTTGATCCCTGCACTTATCCTCACTGACTCACCCAAAGAGGAGGACGACTGACAGCCTGCAGATGGTGTCTAATCTCCCAGAGCAGCGCGCGTACCTCAGCCAAACCTTCCACGCCGAGCCCCCGATGGTCCACAGCCAGCAGAATAACATTTACAAGGAAATCCCCCCCACCTGGCCGCCACCATCCAGACACAGATGGTGCTTACGGTCTCAGTTCGTGAAGCAAAAAGGATGCGACAACCGGCACCGTCGGCATCAGCGCGTTTGTTTGCAGACATAAGGAGAAGATGGTGGGATGTGACGGACCGTCTCGCTGAGAGACGTGGGATGTGTTTGTTCTCAAGGCCGCCCGAGGTTTCTGACTTGTTCGGTGAAAAGGTGCTGAAAGCAGGATAATAGCTGCACGCCGGCCTCACAGTGACAGAGCACTTTGAGAACGAGGGGGAAAAAAGTCAGTTCAATTTTCATCTTGTCTAGCTTGTTACATTGCAGGCTGAGAAAGCTAAATCGGCAAATTGAAAACTGTAATAAGACGGCAAAGAGGAGAGGTTGCTTTTAAATTAGCTTTCATGATAAGAAATCTTTCACCGGCGTAACGATGTAGGGGGGTTTGACAGACTGTAGCCAAAGAATGGCAGGAAGAACATTACCCAAGCTGTCATTAGGTGAGACGTACATACAGAGAGACTTCCAGACACTACGGTCAGCTAGGATACTTTCAGTTGCTGATGTGGTGCGGTCTTCCCAGTGGAGGTGGGCGGATCAATCCTAATATTGATACCAACGCTGGTATTGATATTGAGCGATACTCATGGGAAAAGATCGATACTCAAGCTCTTTTTCTGTCCCGCCTGCACTGACTGCTGCTCCACCCTCTATTCTCTGTTGTTGCACCATCATGTGACTGAGTGGTGCCAGCCAAACAGGGGAGAACATATTCTTTCTTCATTTAATTTTCACTTGTTGATTTTATTTTGTTTAAAACCAGAAGTGCATTGAAGGGAATAAATATTTCATTGTATTGTTCGACTTGAAAATCAGAATAAGTTTGAAACTGTTTACAGTATTTGTTGTGGTGTGTTAATTTTGTTGTATTGTAGCATCTACAGTATTTTTTTGTCTCGTAAAATGTTTGGCGAAATTCTATCCTAGGTCTTCTGGATCTGTTGAATCTATGAAGCTTAAATATGAAAAAGTATTGGTATTGGTATTGATATCAGCAATACTGGCCCTGCGTTTACATGGTACTGGATCGATACCAACATTCCCAGTATCACCTACCTTTACTTTCTAGACACCACATCGCACATCGCATGTTGAACTGACTTTTGTTTTTCAGTTCTTCTATCAGTTTTTCTACTTACAATCATTGATAAATTAATTAGATTATGATGATTAAAACGGACTGAAAGTAAATTGTGGAAACATATTTATTATTATTATTATTATTATTATTATTATTATTATTTTCTTGATTAAATTCAGTTTTTGGCTCCATTATTTTACTATTCAGGGTAAAAGAGAGGCAGAGGTTAATATCTGCACACAAAAAGAGATGAGGTACGTCTAGGAAACATTACTGGTGCATCACATTTAAGTTAAGGTGGAGATTAATAATGTATAAGCTTTGATGCATTAATAATGGCTGTAGTCCACCAGGAAGAAGTTGGGCTTTTGAATATGATCCTGCTGTGTCATGTCAAAATGATTTAAAACAGGGTCTTCGTGACTTACCATCCAATAAAGAAGTGATGTTGAAATCGATCTCTTTGGAAAGATCTCTGAAAGCAGAAAGGCTGAGGAACCATTTTGTCTGATTGTAGAACGCTAAAACACTTTAGCACGGCTAAAGCAATGTAAGGTTCAAGTTTCTCCTGATACAGTTGTAAATTGTATTTTCTGATAGAGGCTGACAACTGCATGGCGGTGATTCTGTTTGTTGTTTATTTCTTTATACACAATTTTAATAAGTCAACATGTTTAAAACTCACCAACAAAATTCTGTTAATATCAACCCAGTCTGACTATTCAGTGGAAACAAAACTGTAAAGTTTTGGCTGACAATGTCTGTTATTGCAGTACAACTAACCAGACTGTAATCACATGTTTTCAGAGAAGTGATGCTTCTGCTAATACTGAACCTTGTTAATCTACATTTTCTTCATCAATAGGAGGTGGAGATGTTTGACACCCCAGGGCTTCCTAAAATGTTAATTACATTGGAGGTAATGCCAGCGAACGCCTCCAGCAGTGCGTCTTTCATCTCTTTCTCTACATGACTCTACTTCACTGTTTCAGGCACTAAAACGCTTTGAATGCGGCTGCAAAGAATAGGATTTTACAACAACAGCATGTGTCAATTTAGAAAGAACAACAACAACAAAAAAATCTTAAATGTCATAATTTCCAAAGTAAAGATGTTGTTTGCTTTGCAAATCGTTTTGGGGATGAAGTTTAAGATCCGGTTCCACAGCAGAGATAACTATATCCCATTCTACTTTTTCATCCACCAGTAGACCTGCAGTCTGAGAGCAAAGCGCTCCATTAGGAACATATGGACCAATCAGATCTCTGATGTAGGCTGGAGCTTCATCGCCTCCTGAAAATAACGGCCAAAAGATGATTTGGGACACTTTGGGAAAAATGACTTTATTTCAGGAAGGTGATGATATGTGAAAAGGAGAATATTAAACTCTATTCTGAATTTAACAGGGAGACATTGAATTGAAGTTAAAGTAGCAGAAATTAGGACTTTCCTTTTTGTTTTAAACAGATTTTTTGATGCGGTATTTGAACAAGTTGAAGGTTTTTAATTATGTTTTATTGACAAGACATAAAACTTTGTGGGCTCGACTCGACTGGCTCCTCTTGCTTCAGAAAAGCACATTTTAAAATGACTTATATGCCTTGAAGGTAAATTAAATGGACAGTTATGATTTAAGCATGTTTTTTACTTTCTACATTTGATTTCATCTATTGTTTTGGGTGCTTCATTAACGGATTCGTTTATGACAAAATGCAGAGGACTGATGAGATATTAAAGTTCAAAGAAAGGGATTCAATTGTAAGATTTGATCGGACATTAAGTCCAGCGGAGGATTTTTTTTTTTGAGGATTTGAAAATAAAATCTTTGCTCCACAAAAATGAAATCAAAGCACAAGCATTTGTTTCAATACATTTAAAACAAGTTATCATCCCTCTTTGAAAGAGGAGTTGTTTTTCTTTTCCAGCTTTTGAGCTTAACTGGGAGAATCAAACTACTGGGAGGCACAAATCCCTGGGGATCAAAAATCTGTTTCCTTTCCCCTCCACCCAAAAAAACGAAAAAAGAAAAGAAACAAATTCTGATTTTATATGAGAGTAACCAGGCAACTGAAGTCTCTATGATTATTATTCAAACCACTTACTTCTACTGGAAAACCATTTCACACCGAGGTCCAACGACGAGGCAAACCAACGAAGCAACAGCTACGTTTCTAATCCTCACATTTATTGTTTTCTGCATCTTAACTGTGATAAAGAAGAGATGATGAAAAGACGGAAGGTCACTAAATAATGGTTTGGGGAAAAAAAAAAAGCGAAACATCTATTTTTACAGTTTAATCCATAAAATATTATTTATTTTCCAAAAGCAGAATTCTCTGTAAAATGCTCCTAAACTACTTTATGTATAGTGGCATTAATGTCTTAATACATGTTGCTGAAATCTTCTCTCTTTGAGGCGACGTCGCTTCTATGAGTCAATTTAATAATAATAATAATAAAAAAAAGCCATTTCTTGAGCTGGAAAAGTTTATAACCTAAACTTTGAATCTACATAAAAAATGAAGTGTATTAGTATTTGTACTTGTATTAGTTCACGTCTTTTGTATCCTTTTAATTTTGTTTTATAGGATCTGTTTAATAGCCTCATTCAAATCAGTCATGAGCTTCATGAAATCTATTTCGTAGAAGGTTTTACCTTGAAACAACCTGTTTGTACTGTTTGTACCTGTACTTTATGCATCCATAATGTTAATGCAGTCGTTCTTGGAAACAACAACTAAAAGAGCTTTAAAGGGAATAAATGCATTTAGAGAACAGAAGGTTTGATTAAAGGATTTTACTCTGAGCATACCAACCAGTGTCAAGTTAATATCTTCCATTTGACAAAATATTTTAAAATGTTTCTTTTTCTTCCCAACTTTTGAAATACCTATTCAGACCAACTTGTGGTCATAATCGTGAAGAGGAAGGATAATATATATTTTAATTCATTGCAAATAAAAATCTAAGATGTGTGATAAGGGTTAATATTCATCCTTTCTTTCTGATGAACCCCTAAATGAAATCCATCGCTTGACTTGGTGAACAGAGTCCAGCTAATTTGTTTATTGTGAAACAATTTTGAACAAAGAGAATCATGAAGACCAAGAAAAACAGCAGCAGGACTGAGTGCAAAGTTGTGTCTAAAGCAGGATCAGTGTCAGGATCCAGGCTTGGTTTTCCTCCAGTTGCTTCTTGTTACTTAGATTTGGTCTCATGGTTCATTTTCTGGTTGTTAAGCTCATTATCCTCCTCTTATGTTCAATGAGAAATCGTGCAATGCAACATAAAAGACAATCTTTTCTTTTTTGAGATTGATTTATCCCTTCAGTACAATCCTATTTAACGAGAGACAGATTGAGTTTAACTGATGAAATCTCTTAAGCCTTTGTAGCTTTGCAGATATTTCCACTTTTTACACCATGATATAGAAACTTGGTAAAGTTGCTGCAAACGTTGAAGCCCTGAAGGATGAACAGTAAACGTGTGTAATTCGTCAGAAAGAGCCCAGAGGGGCCTCCTACTGTCTGGTTACTGTGCTGTACTTTTAAACTTTTTGCTGGCTTTACTCCAAACTACAGCTGAGTTTCTTTTATTATTTTTTACTTAAACTTGTTTACATCCCCTTCCATGTGAAAAAGCCCACTAAAAGAGAAGTAAATGAACTCAGAGTCACTAAAAGAACAGCCACTGAAATATACCGACAGATGGATTTAGGAAGCGTTTCTCCTCTCTGCTCCTTTCTGCAAAGGAGAGGGGGGCTGTTGATCATCCCTTTGGGGCTCAGAGCAGCAATCTGTGGGAACGTCTGTAGCAGTGGAAAATACTTTTAGCGTACTCCTCCAAAGTCTCTGAGGGCGCTCCTGGTTTGTTGTCGTCTCACATGTTTAGAACCGGATAGCTTTTTTGTTGACAGTGCATGACTTTGCAGCTGTTGCCATTAACCTAAGTTTATTGAAGTAAGTGGAAAGTTTGTAGTTTTAGAAAGAAAGTCCCAATCATGGGATATACCAGGACGCCATTATGAGCCTAAAAATAGGGTTTTGTTGCATTAGGAAATGGTTTTTCTCTCCATAAGATAGTTTTCAGAAACCTTTACCAGAAAGGATGAACAAATAACCGCACATATGCATGATAGTCCGGTAGATTCAACATGAAATTTCAACATTTGTTTTGTTTTCATCTGGTGCGATTCACTTTCACTGTGTCAAACTATCCAAGCCCTTTGAAAAACCTGTTCCCCTCTTCGCCTGAGGTGGCGCTGCACCAAGGACCACTGAAGGAAGCGACACAAAAACCTCAGAAGAAAACATGAGGGCAACTTCCTTCTTTATGAAATGCAAATAAAAACGAAGCAGCATCAGATTTCAGCAGTTGTAGGATTTCTCTTTTGTCTTTGGAAAACACCACAAGCCATTTCTCATGTTAGTACTGGACACAGAAGTTTGTTTTTGCTTTTGTTTACCCAGAATGCTGTGCATCATATTGTGCTTCCTGCTTCTGGAGCGGCCTTCTGTCTGCTTGCATCCCGTATGCATTCGAACTAAACCAGAGTTCACTTCAACCGATGAATTAGCAGATTTTTAGACGGACCAGAGTTCTTCTTCTTCTTTTCTTGTTTTTTTGTTTTCTGGGTTTCCAGTAATTATGCCACCACTTTTTACAGTGAGATTCTGAATGGGACTACATTAAAACTAAACAGATACCAGTTTTTACAGTGCCAAGCCACGTCTAGTCAAACAAGAAGCTGATGTTCAGCATTTCTTCCCTTGTGTTAGTAAAAGGTCACATCGGCGTCTGCCTCCCGCTCCCAGTTGTTCTCTCCTCCGGCCTTCTCTAATTGTGCTGTAAAGTTGACTCAAGAAGTGAAGCTCAAATAGAATTAGCCCCGTTCTGCCTCATTTGGCAGAGGCAGAATAATCTGGGCCTCCACCAGCGGTGAACTCTGTGGTCTGACGTTCACTGGTTAAACAGAGACTGGTAAACAGAAAGGAGGCAAAACCACAACCTTCTCCTCCAGCAAAAACTCTTCTGCGTTTACATTTATTCTTTTTTTTTTTTCTTTTACAAAGTTGACAATGAATCATCTTGTTTCTGGTTGGTAAAGTGGAATTTAGCAACTTTTCAGGGCCACAAACAGATGACGTTTTACTCATCAAGTCCCTAAATGGAAAATTATGCTCTCATTTGATTTGACTCATTTAGAGAGGAAACATTGAGCTGCAGCTTAAACTGGGAAGCGGACGTTGATCACAGACACTTAAACTATAAATTACGTAATTAAATTATAACAAATTAACTTTCCATATTCTAACGGTCGTTAAAAAATACATTAATTAATTAACATTTTTAAAAACAACTGTGTAAAGACTAAAGAAAATGTCTCTAATGAATGAAGCGGCATATGCTGCATGGCTGTTATAACACTTCTTTAAATTTCATTTTACCTTAAATCCTAAATATATGTCCTAATTATTAATAGACTAAAACATGTAATCTACAGTCCCATGAACAAGATTTTGCCCCTTGCAGATTTAATCTGTTTTTTCCTGTAATACTACTGTCTAAAGACATAAAGTTACTCTGACTGTCATAATATTTCTGTCTTTTGGGTAGTACTCACCTGACCATCTTTGGCAGTGTTAAGGAAGAAATTTCTAAAATAGGTTAACTTTAGAAAAAAGTTTGGCTCTCTCTCTTCCTCTGGATCCCAGGTCCTCTCGGCGGGCCACGTGTAGCCACAAGGAAAACAGCAATGTGTGTTGACGTCACAGAATTACAGAGTTTAATCCAATATAAGACAATGCATAAACTTAGACCAGAAACTGCAGAACAACGGAGACATACATTCATTTACCTCACAGACTTGGAAAAGAAGGAAAGAAAGCAAAGACGTGCAAAGACATCTTTGGAGAGTTGCAAGAGCAAATCTGATTTGTTACTTCTGTGTAGAAAGTTTTATAGTAAAAGGCGTATTCCTATCTTTAATTTATTCAAATAAGGCGTATCTTTGCTCATCCAACCAGGAGCTATCTCTGACCCTCTCTCAAGCCAGAAACCCCTGCCGTGTTTACGGCCTTTCACAGATGAGTGTGAAAAGCTACAACTTCCACTGTATTGTTTTCCCACAGACAAAAGGCAGTTCAAACGATCCTAGCAAACCATCTGCTGTAACTACAGGTAACATAAAGGTCAATAGGCCAGAATACATTACTAATTTCAAAACCACAATTAGGCCATTTGAATCAAGACATGTTAAGTTTTAAAACTAGCTTATTTTAAATTTATTTTCTCAACAGCAGGAAGTTCATGTATAAAACCCCCCAAGTGTTGATCTAATTATTAGCTGAACAAATCAGAAAATAGTTAGGACTAGGTGCTACTATTAGTCAATCATCATTTTGACATTTGTGTAACTTTCATCATTGCTTTTCCCTCAGAACGTGTCTGCACATGTCAAAGCTGGAGATTACTCTTTGCAAGCTGGTATCAGGCAGGCGGAAAGGCAGTTCTGGGCCTGTATTTACTTACAGTCCTGCATCTTTATTTACACAATAGGCTGACTGGGCCATATGAAATGATTTGTTCTGGACCAGCTGTTTCCTCAGGTAAGTCATTAGTGCCTGCATCCGGTCCAGCTATGAATGGAATCAAATAAATCACAACCAGAGCTACTTTTTCCATTCTGATGCGCTGATGACAGGAGGGAGGGGTGAATTCTGAAGCGATACCAATACAAATAAAAAAGACCACATTCAAAAGCTTTCAGGTGTGTAATTTTAGCAACATAACGTGAACAGTACACAATGAAATTAACGTAATTATCCAGACAGAGTAGAGTGAGCGCCGCTTTGTGTCATTCTAGCAATTAGTTCAGCTGAATTTATGCATAAAGTGTCTGAGTAGCCGCTGTACAACACGGTGACTGATCCCCGCTTCCTGTGAGTCCTGATTCTGTTGTTCTTGATGTTCTTGTGCTGAATTCCCATGTGATATCATTGATATCAAGGCAGAGCTTTGTTTCTATAACCAATCAATTTTATTTCCATTTCATCTGCCCTGAAAACAAACACTTAAGATTCCAGGGCTTTTCGCCGAAACGTGGCAAACGCAGCGGAAAATGCAAAATAATGCAGCATGCGTTGGTAGACATTTTAACAGCAGCAGGCTTAATTTGGGGTGTTAGCCGGTTACCGTCTGTTGGTGACACCGAGTGGGAGCAGGTCATACGTTGCGGTGGTGAATTTGTATGAAAATCTCTACTGGAACAGGATGAAGAGGAGAAGTAGGAGGAGGAGGAGGAGGAAGGGGACAGAGGAGTGAGCAGCCTGAGGCTAGTAAATAATACCGACCCGTGTAATGAGCTCCAGGCTGAACACAGACATCTTTAAATTCACTTATTGATTTGGACAAATCAGGCGGAGTTGAACCTCCGCTGTCAAACCTGGAGGTTTGTGGAAGAGAACAATGATGAAGTGTTTTAATGAAGTTTGCTGCGACTGCTTTTGTCTCACTCTGTTCCCGGTTTGACGAAGATGGATAAAGGCGTACAAACGTACAGAGGATCACGAAAAGTGTACATACTCATGTCAAAAAAGTCTTGGTGCTCTAAAAAGGTGAATATGACATATATTCACCTTTTGCCTAAGCAAATATTTTGCCTAAGCACCTTTTCATTTGATCTAATAGTAGTTTAGTATTAAGAAAACATGAGTTTTAGCTACTCTTATTTAACATTTTCATTGTTCGGCTAAAGCAGGGGTGTCAAACTCCAGTCCTCGAGGGCCGGTGTCCTGCAGTTTTTAGATGTACCACAGGTACAAAACACTGGAATGAAATGGCTTAATTACCTCCTCCTTGTGTAGGTAAGTTCACCAGAGTCCTGCTAATGACCTAATTATTCTATTCAGGTGTGGTGCAGCAGAGGCACATCTAAAAGTTGCAGGACACCGGCCCTCGAGGACTGGAGTTTGACACCTGTGGGCTAAAGCCATTTTAAAAATATCAATATTATCTCATAAAGACAGTTTCTCCTGTAACCGGTGGGTTGCAGGTTCAAACACCCACCCCGTCTGTCCCCATTGTTGAGTCCATTGCTGGACAAGACAGTTCCTCTGCTCTGCCTGCTGGCGTGTGTGAAAGGGTGAATGATTGAATGTGGTGTGAGGTGCTTTGAAGTCCTCTTGACTTGATAGAGTGCTATACAAATACAGGCTGTTTGCCATTCACAAAAGGAATCAGTCTGGAGAGGTACGCAAAATATCCATCCATCAAAAATACTTGAGCAAGGTCAAGAGAAACTAGCATGAAAACATATTTGTCAGCAGATGACCATGTGCTCTGTTCTCCACCTTTGTCAACTAAGAAATGAGGTCGACAGTAGAAATAATCTTTAACACAAAAAAAGCAGGCCTGGCTAGAATCTCCCCAAACATTGTAGAACAAGGATTTATTTAACCTGTTACTAGCCACTGGATAGTTTAGGTCCAAATGTGTTTTCAAGCTGCAGCATAGCTCTTCTTCATATGCAAGAAAAAAAAAAGTGTCATTAATACATTCCCTTTTTGTACATTTTTGTTCCACTTTTAACCAGCATATCACTTTTATCCTCACAGCTGGACTGTTTTTAACACAGTGCTGAAACTACTCATTTCAGAAGCTCACAGACTACTTGGGACTAACATACTGGCAGGTTTAGCTTTAGCTGTTAACGTTTTAATATTTTCATCTTTAAAACCAGTAAACACACGTTGTTCACACCCAAAGGTATATTAACACCACTACACAATGTAAGGATACAAAACAGAGATTGTATAATAAAACGTAGCTTGAAATAAGTATCAAACGAAATCAAAATGGCGCCCGCGGCTTCGCCCGGACTCCGTTTTCAGTCTTTTCACACAGTTAAAAACGCAGTTTATGCACCCACAGTTAGCTGCTTTTCTTATATGTACTTAACAACCTCTTTCACGTGGTTTTAACCCATCGTTAACCTCTAAAACACAGAGAAATAACGGAGGGGAGGCTGATGACCTCGCCTTTCTGTCTCACGGAGCAATGCGCCACCTTCTGGCAAGGGGATGAAACTACAACTTCAACAAGCTTATCCCCAGTGGCGTTTTCTCTCATTTAAACCAGTACAAATATTTAATGTGATTACACTTTAGTGTGTTGCAATATCCCAACAAAAGTGAAAAAGAGTTTGAAATGATTTGCCATGGTGTCATTAAACACATCACAAAAGCATGGCATAAACCGTCGTATCTGCACTTTTCAGACCCTTTGTGGTGTCGCCGACCTCCCGGTGCTTCCTAATTTGTTCCTAAGAAATAATACAATCAGAAACCTGTACTCTGTCTCCACAGGTCACCACATGTGAAAATCTGTAACTTCTGCTGCGATCAGAACCTTTTCATTGACACTGTCTGTCGCACAAACACCTTCGCAGCCCTTCTGTGGCCTTTCGCACCATTAATCTTGTCCTGTTTGCTCAGGTTATAATCACTCACCCAGACACCTGTTGGGAGGGTTTAATGACAGCTACTGCAGACAGACAGACTCATGTAACCAGCAGACATGGATGATGATTACTTCATGTAGAGACGATTAGCTTTCAAGCTACACCTTCATATTTATTCCCACGTATATTGAGTCTCTGAGTCTTTTCCATTTTGTTCAACCTCTTCTCCTTCTTTTAAGACTTTAAAACAGACCCCTCCTATTTTAAGTTGAAGCTATTCTTTCAGCAGGCTGTCTTTTCAATGTTGAACATTTTTGCCGTAGGTATCAATATTGTATTTGATGACAAAGCGAAGGTCCTTCTTCTCACCCTCACGGTGAGAATGAGAAGAAGTGTCACTGAAGCCCATTTTATCTCTCCAATTCTTTTTCATTTTCTTGCTCCCCTCATTCCTTTGGTACGTGGTTTTCCTGAAAAAAAAAATCTCTTTTTTTCCCTGTATCTCATTTCTCTGAGTCCCCAAGCCGACATTTTCCCGCCAAGAGATTGTATTGGCTGACAAGAAAGGCAAAGTACACCTCGAAATCTGCTGAAGAAAATGTTCTGGGTCGAGAAAAGTTGCTTTAAAGGGAGGTATTGTGTATTTTCCAGGCACCCAGTGCCATTTGTAGAACAGTCAAGTAACTATATTACCTTCAGCTGTTATGAAAATGGTGCATATATCAAATTTAAAATCAAATTAGCCACTGTCTCTTTAAGAACTTCTTACCCTTTCCAACACGCCCCCTTCAGCACATCGTCACAAGCATGCTTCTCCATAATGCCGTTTACAGCCAATGGGATTGTTGTAGTTTGTATGATAAGCTCAACAGTCTCGCAGTTCCCCCAGATGTCTGCTAATTGCTGCTGCCGCTAGTCTGGAGGAGCTGTGTGTGGGAGGAATGCTCTGAGGGGTATTTGGTGGTGGGCCGTTGTATGAGCCTTGAATGACAAGGCCTTCGTGCCTTGTCATTCAAGGCTCTAAGGCAGGGGTGGGCAACTCCAGGCCTGGAGGGCCGGTCTCCTGCATCTTTTAGATGTATCTCAACTTCAACACACCTGAGTCAAATAATGAGGCTGTTAGCAGGACTCTGGAGAACCTGACTGCACTGAGGAGGTGATTCAGCTGTTGGATCCAGGTGTGTTGGGCCAAGGAGACATCGAAGAGCTGCAGGACACCGGCCCTCCAGGACCAGGATTGCCCATCCCTGCTCTAAGGCAACCTTGAATGTCTGCCACAGGAGATTCAAGTATTTCTCAAGCATGAAGCTTTCTTTTTGATAGTGTTCTGAAAATGGTGGAATTGAGGAAAAAAATTGCATAAATTTTATATTTTTGAATAATCGGTGCAATTTTTCAGTTTCCAGAAATTATTTTCTAGTTTCTTTGTGCTGGGCTCCAGAGCTCCACCGGTAAGGTTGTTTTAAGTGTTTAGTATAACCAGTAGATGTCAGTCATCCTGTTATTACTATGTAACTTATTTATCTTTATCCAATTGTAAATGAAAAAGTTTAATGTATGATGATAAATGGAAATGGGTGACCTAAAAGGATTGCTAAGGGTCACAGTGTGCAACATCCTGAAACATACATAAACAATATGGAAAATTCAATGAAAAGTAATTTACTAAATGCAGGCGCAGATTCTAATGAAAGTGAAGCAAATCATCACAAACAAATTCAAATGAATCTATTCTCTTCCTCCTCTACACTGTGACAAACGCAATCAACAAAAGTTCACTGCCTCAAAGCGAGGGATTGTTGGGCGTTGGATATTTAAAAGTTCATATGCAAGCTCCTCGTTTACAGCTCCAAGGTGCATTGCTGTCATGGAAACCATCTGCCATCACCGAAGAGAAAAAAAAAAAAAACCTAAGAAATGCCTCGCCAGGCAGAGACTCAGGCAAAGGCTCTGGTTACCTTTCTGCACATTTACTTTGAGGCTAACTTTGATTCATCAGAGTATTAACACCATTCTTTATTCCTGCAAATTTAATTTTCCCACTCTGAGGGAGGAAGAAGGAAGGAGGCCATTGTTGCCTGAGTCATATTCAAACAGGAGGCAACACGGTAAATAGAAGAGATGATCTGTGTAATCTGCAGCGCCGACATGTTCAGTACGAAGCCTGTGAGACGGACAATGTAGCACGTTCCTGAAGGTTAATAACCTGAATGATGGGTTTGGCATCAGCTCACACAAAGGCTTCCTGTGTGTCAGATTTGAGATTTCTCACTGATCTGCAGAATCGGCAACCAAAAACTGCCTTTTAAAAGGATCCAGCGAGAAGGCACGGTGATACTGGCATCACTTTGACGACGGGATAAAATTACTTTTATTGCTTGTAGTACATGGAAAAGTTGAACCTGCTCTTTTACTTACATATCCATAGCATCAGAGATTACCTATTAAACTTAATAGTGGGTATGAAATTATTTTCCAACTATTCATGATATTTATCAATGTTTCTTTATTGTTGAAAAGGTCGATCATTGCAGTTGCAACTGGGTGTCTGTGCATCCTTAGAAAATCTTAAAATGTTTTAAATTCATTTAAAAATGTAAGTTGGCCTTAAATATAATGAAGCTATAATATATTAGTGTCATAATCTGTGTTTCTGTGTATTTATTTTTAAGGGTTTTCTGTGTTCAGTTTCTGTCCTGTGAGTCTCTGTTGTCTCTGCGTCTTCCCTGTTGATTGATCCCAGGTGTGTCTCATTCCCTGATTACCCTCCCTGCTTATTTAAACCCACCTGTTGTCTTTGTCTCCTGTCTGGTCCTTGTCTATGTTAGTTCGTCTGCCGTCACAGTTGAACTGTTAAGTCCTGTGTCGGCATTAGCTCGTCGCGTCAGTCTTTGTTTAATTCAGTTGCTACCGGTGCTGAGCCTCTGTGTTTCCGCTCTGCTGTGCTGCCTGAGAACTGGACTGTTTTTGAGCTACACTCTTCATTAAATTCATCATTTTCTGATACAACCTGGGTCTCTGCGTTTCTCCTCACCACCACCAACCACTCCACATGACAATTAGGAGCTTTATACTAGGATTATCAGAACCATTCACGTCACAAAAGACTATTTTTCCTCCATATCTTGAACTTTGTTTTTTTTATTTTTACAACTCAGAGAAAATTGTTCTTGTTGAGAATAAAGAACCCTTTATATTTGAAGTTCTGTGGGCTCTCATCATTTTTATCCTTTGAAAATATGAAGCCATGGAGTGAAAATGTGAATAGGTGTCTCTAATTTTACTTTTAAAAAAAATTCAGAGATTCAATCTTAATTCATGAGGACTGATGCTAGAGACTCCTGAATTAAAAGTACTGAATAATGAAAACTAAATTATAGAGAATATCTGAATTGCCAAACATGGGATCCTTTTCCCATATTTTGTCTCAATAAATTAACGCCAAGTATAAGTTTGATTGGTATCATGCTGTAGCACTTACAAGTTTAATTTGATTTAACACATTTTATTAATTAGTTTTAATCATAATGTGACTTTTAGATTGAACGCAGATGTCAAAATAAATTCACTGATTCATGTAATGTAATACCACTGGTGTGAAAATATAGGTGCATAACTGTTTTTATTCTATTTTACCACTTAATTTGTGCAGATAAAATCACATCTACAGACTGTAAGCTAACACAACAGGAAAAATCAATCTTTAATGTATTTCATTGAAATTAAAATCTGAAAAGTTTGAATTAAAAAGCGTCGTGTTTAGCTCAGAGCAGAAACGAAGCTTTTTAGACGGAGAGTGAAACAGGTTTGAGAAAAATAAAGTCCAGCTGACTTCTCTTAAAACGCTGCAGACTCCACTGTGGTGTAGAAGGTTATACGCCTTTTATTTTCCACCTCTTATAGTTTTTCTTTTCTCCGATCTGATTTGAAGGAGAAATATTGTGGATGGCGAGTGAAATGTCTTTACGATCTTTTAAAGCACCTTAGATGACTTTCACCTGGGGAATCATTTTCACCACCAAACTCTACAACAGACTTAAAAGTGTTTGCTGTAATATATATATATATAAGTTTTTTTTTTTTTTTTTATCAAACTACTTTCGGTTGCAATCAGAAATCATCAACTAACACCCCAGAAGAGGTTAGTGTTTCTGCTTGTGACTCATTGAGTGATGCATTAAAATCCATGATGTTTGTGTTTAGCCATTATTCAACCCCGGTGAAAAAATGGCTGTTTTTACTCCTATCTGGCCGAATGTGGAGTTGAGATAATTAGGCCTTTGAGAACTTGGTCCTTCAGTTTCTTTTCAGTGAAAGACAATTATGAGGTATAGAAAGGGTCTTTGACAAAGCTTGGCCCTGTAGGAGCTCGTACTGTATTGATGCGTCTCTAAAATGTTGACTTTTCTTCTGATTTTCTCAGTCCCATGTTCAGTCTTGGAACGGTACTGAAAAATAAATATTTCAGAGCCAGAAGGGATTGAAAAACCTTGGCTGAGCAAGATCTCTGACTCATTATACGACATTAATCAAAAGAAGTAAAATGTTTACTGGGTGATCATCACAGTGTCTAAATGTATGTGTTGCTCAAAGCACTTATTTTGTCCTTTACTAATAATCTTTCACCTACATTTCTACAACATCGCTTGAAATGTGGCTGTTATTTCTGATTTCGACTTGAATGTCTTTTTTTTATTATATTTTCAACTTTATTTATTCTCAGAAGCTGTGATTCACTTTGGGTTTACATCGATAAACAAAACCTTTTCAACTTGCAAATGATATTAATGTTTCTTTTTTCTTTTTCTTCGTTGGTGGATTTACCGTTTTGTTTGAAGGCCGTCCTGTATTTTTGAATTAAGTTACGCCTTAGATCTTTTGTTTGATAAAAAATAATCTTGATGAGAATTAGTGGTAATTTATTTAACAAAAACCACAAATCCTAAATGCTTTTCAATCCTCTGTGCCTTGTGAGTAAAACTAACTTTATTTTTAGTTGGGTTAGAAAAAGGTCAATACTATGAAATATTACACTTCATTTTTCTTTTACCTCTTGCATCTTTAACAAGTTTCCTTCAAATCCTTTTTGTATTTCAAAGAAGGAACTGAGTTGTTTTAATGGGAGGCAGGATATAATACTGCCACTAATTTTTTTTTATAGTTTAACTTTGATGTAAGGTAATAAAATTTGATCCAGTGTTATTACTTTTTGCTCACTCCATTATTTCCAGGATATTGTCTCGCTCTCAGTCAGCATAAAGCAAGATTTTTGTTCTCATAACCAAATCGAATACTTTTATATCATGCTCGTTTTGAATTGTATTTGCCTGACATATAACGCTTATCAAAATGATTTTTTTTTCTTCACCCCCTCGAGTTTACGGTTCAGACAGCTTTTGAGACATGGTCCGATCTAAACGCGATTATTTTTGGCAGCAGATTTGTCGCAGGCAAACATTTCTAGATATATTCTTTTGGGTTTTTTTTTTTTTTTTTTTTTTTTTTGTGGCTCCAGTAAATTCTTATTTGCAGAAGATTGTGTTTGTTTGATCATTGCTGTCGACGGTGCTCTGGTGCAAGTTCAGGACCATCGCTGATCCCGCCAACATTCAATTGGAGGAGACTCCTGCTAATTTCATAATGCCTTGACAAAAAAAACCTTAATTTCCATCTAAAAGACAAATAATGCCCTCACATGCTAATTATTAAGGAATGAAAGGAAGAATACTTCACTTGATAAGGAGTTATGCGCTTTAATTATGACGTTGAGGTAGGAACCGTTTCTCATCTCAGAGCGTCTATGGGTTGGTAGTTTTTGATACCATATTTAATGAAGATCAGATGAAACATGTTGGGTGTTAAAATGTTAAACTCGTGACGCCAGCGTGTTCGGCTTGCATCAGCACTTCAGCATCATCCAGTGAATCACCCTGACGCCGCAGGCTCTTACGGTGTGATTTATTTTGTGCCTGCGTCTCGCTCCATCCTGCTGCCCCCCTTACCTGTAATTTTGTCTCGGCACAACCTCTTGAATAGTATTTAATCTTGTAAAAATGCATCTGGGGGAGAAGTAGGGACACAAAAAAAACAAGCCTCTAGGAGGAGTTGCAGAAGAGGATGCGGCAGCGTTTCCTTCATAACAACCCGTTTGTCTCTCGCTGTGCGTCGAAGCGAAGGAACACGCCGTACAACGTGCCATAAATCCAATTAAAAGTCAATGTGCAACCTGTCACAAACACCGTTATTGGTCATGTGAGAGAGACAAAAATGCGGACAGATTATCTGTCGGGCGTGTCATATTTCATTAAAGCTGCTTTGAAACGATGCCTCTGAAGGAGGGATGTCATATTTTATTAAATGTCTCCACAACTCCTCGGAAAGCCTTTTAGGTGGAGGAGACAAAGACGAGATGAGCTATGAAAGGCTTAGGGACGTAACAAATATGAAGTAGGATGAAAGGAAAAGGAGGAAATGGTGCAGTGGAAAGTACTTCCTCTGGAAGACTGAGTGAGTTAAATCCCTAACAAAAAGAAACCAAATCAGAAGAATAGGACCTGACCTTTAACCTCCAACCAGAGGTGCAACAGGATTGTTTACATCAGAGCATATTTATGTGTTTGAATGGTTCAATAAAAACTAGAAGCCGAATCTGAATGAAAATCTTTGGCAAGTAGGAGTGAACCTAAAGATTTATCACGATATTTTGTGATAACGATAAATGTGCCGATACAAACTATTTATTAGGGTAACTGTATTGTCGCTATTCTGCACACAATAACTGCATTTAAACATATTTTATTGATATTTACTGATACCTTAATTGAACAAACAGTGGAGAAAATAGTAGAAAAAAAAACGATCTTGACGAACAGCTTTTTTTTTTTTTTAAAGCATCACTGAATTAAATTTAGCGCAACAACAATAAATCAAAGTTTTATGCTGAGAAATTTATCGCGATAAATGATAAACGGTACGATAAATGCCCACCAGATGCCGTTTACCCAGTCTGGGTTTGGGCCATTTTACAAAGAAGAAAAAAAAAAAACTAGAATCAATTTGCGTGAAGCAGATAGAAACATGAGATTTGACTGTGATTGCAGCAAAATGAATGAATTTAACTTAATGGTTATAGCTGAACAAAATGTGAAAATCATTCAATATGAATATTTTCTCCTCCCATCCGTATAAACAAGTGCAGTAGGAGGACGAAGCAGAAATGACAACCAACAGGACATCATTCTTTCACATGCTGTTTAAATTTTAAGTTTTTTGACAAACTGATTTTATGATTTTAGACTGCACTATTATGGCTCACATATTAGGCTTTATAGTAAGACTTAATAGTTCATCTAAAAGCTTATTTCCATATATTTTTTCTTTTTTTTGCACTTCCACATGACAAGAGGGCCAAAGCAACAGAGAAAGCTTCACAAAAAGGCTGTAATATTTGAGCCTCTAATTATATCAGTGCAATTATTTCACATTAGTTCTCACATGTGGAGCATTTGTTTGGACTAATAATGTTTCTTTTTACACGTTGCAATTCAGGTAGAGCTGAGCTGCAGATGGACAGGAAACGATTACAAAAGAACAGAAACTGAAAGCAAAGTGCACAATTCTGCATGAAACAAAACAAAGCAGACGCTCAGCAAATGTGTGAAAAAATGTATCCTGTAGTTAATGTTGATCTGCAAACATTTACAGTGTCACATTTTTGAGACGGCATATCAAAGCAGTCCTCAGCTCTCCCAGTAGAGAAAAGATCCGCTAATCCTAAACTACTGAACATCCTGCTGACGCAGCAGATTTCCTTCTAAACCTGCATTTACAAAGGCTGGATGCTAAAGTTAGCATCTGATGCGTAACTTTTTGGGAAACTAAAAAGCAATTTCACAGGTTTCTTTAAAGCTGTACTGCATTTGATCACCTCTAGGTAAAAATATTAAATTTTGCTATACACCAGTGACTATTTTTTAGCTTTTAACTTTTATTGTTGTGAAAATTCAAAGAGGACTAATAACACCTGGACTACAAATTCTTTAAATTGTAGTTTCACATATTTTTTTTCTTTATTGTATTCATGGAAAATGTTGAGGTGGAATTTTTGCTAAAATCTTTTCCTTGTGAACAAAATATTGTGTTTCATCTCTTCTCAAGCTGCCTGCATCCTTACAAAGGTAATTTACACTTTGGAAAGTAAATCATTAATAAGTTTAGTTTTGCTTTTCTTTTGGAGGTCATTCATTCAAATAATGAAAACGGATTGAAAGACTTCACACAATAAATCTGGGAACAAAACCCTAGTCCTAAACTTTAGTCTGAATTCAACATACAGTCATGTTCATCCATCCATCCATCCATCCATTTTCCTTCACCCTTGTCCCTCAGTGGGGTCCGGAGGGGTGCTGGTGCCTATCTCCAGCTCACGTTCCGGGCGAGAGGCGGGGTACACCCTGGACAGGTCGCCAGTCTGTCGCAGACAGTCATGTTCAATAAATTAGAAATTGTGCTGATGAGGCTTTTTTCTTTTTTTTGGTCAGATTAAAAGTGCATTTTGAAACTAAACTTTAAGCAAGAATAAAACATACTTTTCAATCAGCACAGATTTCTGTATTAAAAATAGTTTTTTATAAGTCTGATGTAATATTTTAATCTTAATTTATAAGTGGAAAATCATCATAAGCAACAAAAGTGAAGTCTTAAAAACACCAGTCTGTGTAGTTGATCTATATAATGGGTTTTATTTAGTGAATTAAAGTACTGAAATAAACTTTTCGATGTGATTTATCGAATGGGTCTTTATGATTAAAACTACAGAGGATGTAACTGGTTTTAACAACAAATTAAGCCAATGAGGAAACGGCGGCTCCTCCTTCTCCTCCTCCACAAAGAGGCACTTTGTTTCCAAAGTTGCTAACGTGTTTTCTCCGTCGCAGAATTCAGATTCCTGCCACGTATCCATCCCGCAGACGGGGCCAAGCCCCAGATCACACTGACCCCGGGTGGTTGATGTACTTCTCCTTTGATCTTCACCTCATGAGCCAACGATCCTTTCTGACCACAACAAGCTCCTAATGCACCAATCAGCCCATTTGGAGTCCTGCAGAGCGAAGGGAGCGAGAACAGTCACCCATCTGTACGTGAGAAGCATCCATACTCCCTTTGCTTCACCTGTTATGAGCATCTCCCCCCCCAGACACACACCTCACGTTGTTTTCCGAGCCTCTCTGATCCCTCCACTCTAATGCGCTATCCCTTCTCCCATGAGATCAATATTAGGCATCATGGGAGGGAAAAAAAGGTTTTTCTACATTAGCAGGCTACTGACCTGCATGCGGATCGCTGTGAGCGCCGCCGCCAGTCTGTATTATCTGCAACAAGCATAAAAGCTGTAATGCTAAATATGTCATCACATTGCATACAAATTAAACTGTTTATTTTAAAGAACAGGAGGTAATTTTGAGGGTTAATTAATAAGAAAGAAACTTTTGCTCAAGTTTCCTGACTTATATTATACAGATGAATAAACTTTTTAAGTTCAGCTGCTTTGTGTGTGGTTTCGGATCAGACAGGTTCTAGAAGCAAAGTGCCTGTGAACTGATTACTGTGGGTCTCTCTGCAGATGTTTGAGTTCAACCAACAGACCAGCTGCTTGACTTTGTGAAGTGCCAAGAGTCAAAGCAACATGCAACCAGCTTGTGTGTTTTGGCAGCGGCGAACTCCTTGCTGGAACAAGATAAGCAGATTGCCCTGTGGGATTTCATCCAGTTGAGGCGAGTGCTTGAAGGATCAGGAAACCCCTCGTTCAGAGAGTAGTGCCAACTTCTGGATCACTGCAGCTAGAGAAATGTTCCCTGATTTCAAAACTTTGGTTGAAGTGGTGCTTGTAATTCCAGTCCCAAGTGTGGCAGTAGAGCGCAGATTCATCTTCTAGAACAACATAAAAAAACCTTGAGAAATTTCATTATGCGCCGGTTCATGTAAGCCCATGCAGACCAGGAAGAAGTTGTGAAACTGTGCGTTCAGGGTACAGTTATTTATAATCGTTTAATTTCATTATTTATGTTATTAGAGCCGCAGTCTGTGGTTTTGATCACTGCAGACAGGCCTAAAGAGGAATGATCTATAGTCACACATAGTTTCATTTATTATTATAAATAGACACCGCTGATCATTCCTGCTATTCCTGCTATTTGAGTGTAGTGATGAACTCTGACCTGAACCTTCAGCATCACAAAAAGACAATTACAAAGTCAGACTTCTATCACCTGAAGAACATTTCTAGGATTAAAGGTCTAAGTCCCAGCAAAGTGCAGAGAAAGTCATCTTTAGTCGCATCGATTACGGCAACAGCGTCTTCACAGGTCTGCCTAAAAAGTCAATCCTCCAGCTGCAGCTGATCCAGAATGCTGCTGCTCACATTCTGACTAAAACCAGGAAGATGGAGCACATCACCGCAGATCTAAAGTCCTTCCACTGGCTTCCAGTAGCTCAGAGAATAAACTTTAAATACTGTTATTAGTTTATAAATCACTGAACGGCTTAGCACCGCAATACATTGAAGATCTGTTGTTGTATCAACCTTCCAGACCCATCAGGTCTTCTGGTTCAGGTTCTGCTCTGCATCCAAAGAACCAAACTAGGAGAAGCAGCATTCAGCTTCTAAGCACCACAAATCTGGAACAAACTTCCAGAAAACTGCAAAACAGCTGAAACACTCAGTTCCTTTAAGTCGGCACTAAATACCCACATGTATTCATCTGCTTGACGGCACGATGTGGATTCAGCTGGCTGAATATTAACTAAACCAAATGAATTTTAAATGCAACTGAATATGTCATCACTACCATTCTATAAATGGACGGGTAAAAAATCAGTTCATGACGGGATTTTTTTTGGACCGTGCCAGTCAAAATGACAGACAACGAAAACTGTTGCCTTCCCACAGCTTCATCTTGATGAGAAACGTGTTTTATTAACAGTGTCTATAAATTCACTCATAAACATGCTGTTTTCTTTCACAAATTTAAAGCAAACCATGGAGTTGTGGAACTCCTGTTTTCACAGGTGTAATCGTCGCTTGGATGCTGTGAGATTAGACAAAGATTCAACCCAAAAAATCCAGTCAACCTAAAGGTTTCACAAGATGTTTCGACTGGCATTGCTTGTATTTACCCAGCACACATGAAGGGTTTCTTCATTTACCTGGGCTTCTCTGCCTCTGGACAAAAACACACTTTTTTTTTCCCCTTCTGTTTTTTGATGAAATTTCAAAAACAAGTAGAAAACATCAATGGAGAGAAATTGAATGATTCAAGGTTAATCATAATTTTGCTTGTTTCTTCCCTCCTACTGCGTACTGAGAGCTTTCAGACCAAGTATGTTTTAAAGTGGACCGCTGCAACATCAAAGACCGCAATTTGGCTGCAAAACATCAAACGGACAATTACGGGCAACGGCCTCACTTGACGCGCTGGGAACATTTTCCTCGTTTTGAGGCGTACAGGTGCATCACAGCAAATTACAGAGTACCACTGAAAATGTAAATTATAACCAAGAGACTGAGACTTGCAGATTATATAGATTCATTACACACACAGTGAAGTGTTTCATGTCTTTTTCTGCTGATTTTGACGATTGTGAAAACCCAAAATTCTATATTTTAATTTTGTTTCTCAGAAGATTTGTTTGGCATAAGACTAATAAAAATAAGACTTGTTTTTAGCAGATGTTCAGCAGTCACTGAAATGTAGAAGGGACATGTTTTCCAGCCACATAGAATGATTTTATAGCATAATCTAGTAACTATGTTACCTTTAGTTTTTACAAAAATGCTATACATATCAAACATGACAAAGAAATTTCACTTCATAATTTAGTGCCTTGAAATTGGGCCTCTGTCTCTTTAAGAAGTTCCTACTCTTTCTGACACGCCCCCTTCAGCGTGCCATCACATTATTCCTCCATGATGCCATTTACATCCGTTCTTAGGAGCGTTGAGAAGTAGTTTCTCTGAAGAGCTCCAGCTCCACCAGGTGTTGGCTAATTGCTGCTGCCACTAGTCTGAAGGAGCTCAGTGGGGAAGTGGTGAGGGAGGGGCGCTCTGTAGGAGACAGCAGCTCCAAGGCAGCGCTTTTACGCACCCCAGAATGGTTGCCATGGGGGAACATGCACAAAAGAATCAAAACAACACTCCAGGTATGTTTTTGATGAGGGAGCAAAAATGTAAGGCTCAAAAAAAGTCAATTTTGCATCAAAGCCCCAATTTAATTCCTCTGAAAGGCACTGCACTTGATACATCAAATTCCTGATCTGATTTTTTCTTTTAACTATTAAACAGAATCACAAATTTTCAATCATTTCCGACTGAAGCGTTTGCCTCCTCCTGTTGAACAGCCCTGCTCTCTCCCTTGCGGGGCGACGGTCGCTTGGAGGGATATAAGACGCATTGTGGCATGTGATTGCTTCTTTTAGCAGGCAATCAAACTCTGACAGCATCTGTGTTGCATTTGGCAGTCCGACTATAACATCTGTGTTCAATTTGGAGTTGCAAGTCCCAGAAAGGAAGCTCGGTCACGACATTTGTGCCAGTTGCACAAGCCGAGGAGAGGCAGATGTGAATTGTAAATTGGCATTTGATACAGTCGGCCCGGGGAGGTGAACGTTCCGGTCCCGCCGGGAACGTATGTTTGGATCTCACGTAAAGAGGGCCGTAAAACTCTCAGCAGACGGAGAGCGCGGTGGACGCAGAGCATGTAATGAGCGCCAGCCGTGAGACTTGTAAACAGTGGCAAACCCATAAAAGGAGTTTGGTGGAACAAATAGCGGCAGGAAAAATACAGCCAGGAAGCTGAACTTGTCATTTTGAAGAATACTTGTGGTGATGCATCAATCACTACTTAAACCGGGAAAAAAAATCTGACACTTCCCACTGACTTAAAAGTGTAGGTTTTTACAAACATCACTCATTCATTTTGTAGTTTCGGTTCAACAGTGTTAACGTCTTTCAGAGCGCTAGAGAATAACTGTAAGACTGTCAGTAGTGTTGATTTTAAGATCTTTATGAAAGCTTTCCTTGTTTATTGTCTTCAGTAGATTTTGGTCATATGAGGGGAGGGACCTCAGCTTTGTATGACTAAGCATTTTGGGATCAGGAGATTCAAGAATTTCTCAAACATGCATGAATTCATCAAGGCAACACTCCAGCTGTGTTTATGAGGAGGGAATATAACATGACATAAAGCTCAAAAAAGTCGATTCTGCCCCCTCCCATTGTGATGCTGGGTAGGATCTTCCTAAATCCAACCGTTTGTGATTTGCAGCTAGATTGTATTTGTTTTTTAAGTGTAATTCTCAGAAACAAAAGATACTTGGACTCCGCCAAGTACATCTTCCTTGTTGTAGATATACAACAAGGAAGTGTACATCTTCCAGGCACTATCGTGTGTGATTTCTCCCTCTGCAGAGATTTTATAAAACAGTCTGGGAATTTAGCAGCTAATCTGGGATTAGCATTCCAGTTTAAGGACCAGAGGTTACTATCAGGCACTGGGCTTGGGGTCAAAGTTAGAAACTAATTTTTAATATCATGACTATCTTTGACGTTGTCACAGAAACGAAAGTGTAATCTGTGACTGTGGGTTTGGTTTTCACATACAAGGTGAAATCCTTTCAGACCTGATTGGAATCTTATTGTTCTGAGCAGAAGATGTCAACAAAAACATGTCACTGGCTTTTCCAGAAGGAATCAATCAATAGGGTAAGAAATGAGGATGATTAAAGCATGAAGAGCTAACCTGGCACCCATTTGGGGACGTCTGTTGTTTGTTTTTCGTATTTTTAAACCCAGCATTTAACTAAGAAATAAGCATCATAATTCAGCCTGTGGAGGAGGAATCATTTTCTAACCCATCTTTGAGACTTGGGGGTTTGTTATGTAACTAAAATGGTCCTTTTAGCCAGGCAAAACAGAAACCCAACTCCCTGTTGTCTGCGCATTAATTAATTGTAGTAAATGTCAGTAGCTGCTGGCAAGGGAGCGGGCGATTAAAGGCAGTCATCATTTAGCAGGTCGTGCTTTTGATAAGGGCAATTAGACCACAAGCTGTTGGAGAAAATCGATGGGCGAAAGGAGGAGGCGACCTCTCAGGAATCGTACAGTCCACTGGTGTCTGTGGAGCAGGAGGCAGAGTCGCACAGAGCATCGTAACTCTGAAAAATTACAATATAGACACCAGTAACAGCCGATGCGTCAATTTTTCCCAGTAAAGCCAAAGATAAAGATGGGGAAAATAAAACTTTTAATCAGCTGATTGAGTGAGAATGCGAGGGCAAAAGTGTCGAATACAATAAAATTCACCAGATGTCATTCCTTTCAGTCGTCTGCAGAAAACGGTTGACATCCCAATAAAGGACTTTTTCCCGCTCCGGCCCTCGGCGCATCCGTCTACATTTCTCTCATTAGTGTCGGCTGGCAGGTTTGGGGCGCAAGCGTATGAGTTATGCCAACCGCAGACAAGCGTCCAGTGGTAATGAAATACTCCGCAGTTGACAAATGGCAGTTCTCACAGCTCTGCTGTTATTAGGTTAGCCGTCTTTGAATGTCTCTTTAGTGACTTCAGGGGAACTTGACACCCAGCTGTGAGGGAAAAGCGCGTAGCAGCAGAAATGTTCCTGCTCACTTCACCGCTCTCATTCCCCAGCTCTGATGTACGAGTGGTGAAAAAGCCTCTCATCTGCTCATCTTGACAGAATAAATTTGGTCTGAGGGATGACATTAGTGTGGAAATGAAGCCACGAGTTCGTGATGCGTTCCCAATAACGTGCCCAGGAATGACATAAAGAGGGAGTTTAAGCATTTTATTTCTCTTTTCAGTGTAACTTTCCTCTCTTTTCTTTTTGCCGGAAAGCGTGGGGGAAATCACGTCGGCGCTGAGAGGATATAGAGTTAATTATGTCGACAAGGTGAGCAGTAGAGGGAGGCTCCCTCTGAAGAGGATCAGTCACAACCTGCTGACTTGTTAATGCTTCAGGCCGCAGTGTGCGTTTCTGCAGCTCATATTCTGGATCTGAAACCCAGTCGTTGCTCTTTGTACCAAAGTGGAGGGACGGTCCAATGAAACGAGACGTTTTTGTCTTTTTACTTATTCTTGCGCCTTTTTGGCTGTCTGCCTGAATGCTTTATTCAGTTTTTAAACCTCCTTGTTTCTGAATACATGTGTGCAATTTTTGGGAATGTGGACAAAAATGTCTAAAACCATCTTCATTCCTACAAATATAAGTATTTACAGCTCTTAGCAGATTTGTAATGTATCTTCTAAAAGTAACTTGACAAGAGTCTCTTATGAAGATTGTGAAAAACCTATACCAAACAATCCATTAAGACATAGTAAAAACATGATTTTAGACATTTTTGTAAATTTATTAAAAATCTAAACATTAGAAAATATTAACTAACCCAGGATAATTTGGCTTATTTACATTGCGACGATCAAAAAAATGTGCTAACATGGATCAGAGTGTTTGCTTCTTTAATTTTTAATCACCCACTGATCAGCTATTTCTTTGTCAGTCATACAGATACATAAAATAAATGCTTTACAACACCCTTTGTTGAGGTTTTAGAAGTCAGTAAAAGGTTTGTTTTTTTTCTCTGTACTTTCCTCGCAGTCCCCTTTCCTTATTTACCCACCTGCACCTGAGGGCCAGCTCTGCCAGATAAGACACGTCTGACCAAAGTCTAATGGATGTACACTGACAGCCGAGCCATAAAATCAAATCTGGAGCATCTAAACTAAACTATGTCACAACCATCAGCAAACAGTACAACTGTTCTCAGGTAATTTCCACTGATGCCCAGTGTTCGCTCCGTATTCAGAGCAGCTGACACAGAAGACGAGTCATAACGATGACAGAGAAAGTTATTTTTAGCCTCATTATTACTGTTATGACAGGTTGGCAAAGTTTGCTGTCAAACTGATGGAGTTTGTTTTTTCCCCCCCACCTTTCAAAGTAATTGCATCTTATGACCTCAGGGGGGAAAAAAATGTTTGCTCCGTTATTTGAAAGTGAACAGTGAGTTCTCGATCAAGGTCACAGATGCCAAAGACTGAATCATGTTGATGTGGAACAAAGGCAGTGAGAGGCTACTTCAGCAGAAACATGTGGAAACCTGGGTAGCTGACTCACAGAGCGGTGTGGGATCCAAGTCAGTCAGAACCCCAATATGATAAGAGATAACGTAGATTATCATCTCCATCATCACTGAGAATCTACAGGTTGTGCACACATCGCTCAACACGATGCCAGGGTTTCTCTTCGAAAATATGACAAAACATTTTGAGAATGATACTAAAGGTGAAAACAAACAACTTTGTTTCATCTCTGCACAATTTGGAGGTGTGCGTGCCTCTCCAAAACTGGGAGCCAGTCTCCTCCGCGCAGCACTAGGCCTGTAACGATAACAAATTACACTGGATAATAAATTGTTCCAGAACTTATTGCAATAAACGATAACATTGTTTTGAGACCATTTTCAGGTAATATGTTAGTAGTGATGGGATAATAATCCAAGAACACATTCTCAGAGATCAATAAACATTAAATGCTAATGAACATTTAAACACTGGAACTGGAAAACATTTTAAATCTCAAAAATAAATAAAGGAAACAGAAACAACAAATAAAATAAATCATGTAAAGAAATTTATCTTTCAAAAAATGGATAGTTGGGACTAAAACACCAGACTGAAGACTTTAATCATTCACTTTTCGGTAAAAGCAGAGAAAAGAGAAAAACAATAAATCAAGCAAATGAAAATTATTGAGCTTGTTTTAATTCACCATGTGATCAGTTGATTCATTGATTTATTGTGACAGGCCTGTACAGCACCCAGATATGTCGCCACCATGATGACGACCCTCCACTGCACACGTTTTGTCATTTGTAATATAGTCTGACTTACCGTCTATTTAGGTCTTTTTTTGTTGTTCTTTTTTAAGCATGTATGCAAAACACTGATGAGGCCCGGCAGGAAATTTCTGTTTAAAGGTTGAAAGCATTTTCCTTTTAACTAAGTGATGTAATAATAAATGAGTGGTGAAACCAGCCTTTGCAGCTGACCAGTTAAAGCTCTACCAGCATCCACTGGGATGCTGCTTTACATAACCAGGCGTTCTCTGTCAACACGACTGTTTAAACAAAGGCTGAAAAGTGGCGTGGTGCAACCAGCACATTAAAACGGCACTGAAAACACATCGACAACAAATACTGAAGAACAGGAGACGCGGCCAGCTGTCTGGTTTTGGGCCAATACCAGAGTAGAGCTGCAACTATCGATTACTTCAGTTATCGATTAATCACTTGTTTGTTCTGACAGTCGATTAATTGGATAAACAAAATTTGTACATTCTGCAGATTTGTCGTTTAAGAGTTTTTTTTATGCAATTTTAGAAATATTGAAGATGCAAAGAAACGGATAATTCATTCTCTTTTTTTATAATTTGAAATGGGTGAAGCTAAGCTACACTTCTTGAAGAGTTTCTGGTCGAACATGTTTACAGACGAGGGCGACTTTTTAAAACCCTGAATACAAAATGTATATATTCTTGTACAATTTGAGCTTACTTACTGCTCTGAATATGTTTCAGCAGTTTACCTTTTTTTGTGTGTGTATTTGTACTCCAGCTAATGATTAATCGATTACTAAATTAGTCAAGGATTATTTCAATAGTTGATCCATCACAAGTAATCCAATTAATTGTTTCAGACACCAGAGCGCTTGTTTTTGTTTTCTGCTCTCGGTTTAATTTTCTTTGTGAAAACTATAATAAAAATAAAAATGCCTCAAAGTGATAAAACAAATAACCATCTGCATAAAGCTGTGGGAGGAAATGTTCTCCTTCGCTCCTTCGAGTGATTCATACGGTTTGTTTCTTTTATTTTCTTTTTTTATTTTACATAAGCTGTGTTATTAATATCACCTTGGTACACTTTGAGAGGCTCGGATGAAGGGAGCAGCAAGCAAAAAACTCTTAACAATGAAAAATCTCATTCGGCAGGATGAATGAAGAACAATGCATCATGCAGCAAAAGAAGCGGAAGTCAAAATATTGCGTGACGAAAACATTTGTGCAAATTAGATATTTACTCATCTGTGGGAGGAAAAAAAACAAAAGCAACCAAACGAGAGAGCAGAGCGGTAGAGGCTGATGTGATGATGATTCGCAGCACAGAGCACACAGTGTTTGGTAATAACGTCTAAATGCGGCGCTGAACCCGGGCTGTGGGTCGTATTAAGCGGCTGCACGCTCGTAGCCTGAAACACTGTAACCATGACCAGCAAATTACTGCCATTAATAAAATAAACACTTCCAATAAACTGCATCACACTGGCAAAACATGTTTTTCTGCAGAACCAGCTGTAATCAAAACCCTGCCACGTCTCTCTCTCTCTCTTTGTTTCCCACCCTGACAGGCAGCCGACACAAAAACGATTAAAAATAACAGATGAAAACAAATTACATTTGCTTTTGAAAATTTGTTCTCGTGCTGTACTGAGAAAATAAACTCAGATCTGTACGTTTAGATGCTTCCCTCCAAGGTTTGAGCCAAACGTCACTGTGAGGCGACGTTCAGCTCAAACTGTCCTGGCTAATTTTAAATGTCCAAGCTGCCACAGTTTAAAGATTCATAAAATATAATCTACCTGATGTGCCAGATGGTTGTTAGACAGAACCATCTGAGAAGTGATCAGAGGAAATATGTTCAGTTCTTTCCCCAAAACATAAAACGATAAAACTCCTAAGGCGACCAAGGAGCCTAAAGTTCAGCCTGCAGTTTCAGGGTTAAAGTAATATTTTTATTGGTTGATATGTTTCTTCTGAATAGAAGTAATAAATGAATTTGTGGAGACTGACAGATTAGGGTGATGGTAAGGAGACCTCCCAACCTGAAAGACTCCAGACCTGAGAGAGATACTGCCAGTAGAGTTTTCCATTGATCCTATTGAATTATTACAAATAAACCAATCAAGGGTCAGGTTTTTGTAAACCTGATCCTTGATTGGTTCAGAATAATAAAAATCTTCAGTCCAATATTTCCAAAGTCAATGTTAATATTTTCAGCTTATTTCAATGCCAGTATTTCTTTTCAGCTTCGTTTTAAGCTGCCGTTGCTTTGGTAAACATAAGAACATATATGCATATGTAAATTTTACTGGCAGATGGAAACAAAATTTTTCATCTAAACTTTAGATTCTGAAGCATCATGGAAACACAGAGATGTGAAAGTAAATCACATTCTGCAAACAAACTGGAAGCTTTACATGAATAAATACAGTTTTATCGCATTATTCTCTTTCTCTAGTGTCGGCACTTGTCAAACATCCATTTTTGACAAGAAACTTAAAACTTCCAGGAACAAAAATATCTCTACAAAGCATGTTTTGGCCTTTAAGTAAAGCAGATAGGATTGACAAGAAAACAAATTAAATAACAGAGTCATAGCAGGGTTGACGTTGTTTGTGTCGGGCAAAAAAGCAGACTGAGGGATTTAAAAGAAGGCGAGAAGTACTGGAAATGAGCCAGGAGGAGCATAGCGACTGCAAATGTTGAGTAAATTCATACGTGTTTTTGTATTTTTGGCACTAAATTGTGTTTTTTATGCCATTTTACCTGTACAGTCACACAGCAGATATTCTAAACCCACACGACATGAAAACAATCAACATGCAGTCACTCCGACGGGCAAAGACTGCGGGACGTCAATGCAGACATAAATGCACGCGCACACACACGCACACACACCTGCGAGCAGAGCGACATTCATTCAATAAATATTGCCGATAATAATGTCGGATCTCCGTTTGTCACATACTCACCCATTGTTTCATGATGGACCGCCGTTCTTCCATGTCATCTTTTTCCAATCAAACGTCACCACAGGCCGTATCCGGAGACGCCACACTCCATAAAACCGCCTGATCCTCCCAGGTTTATTTGTTTCCCAGGTATTTCTGGTCACGTCTGCCTCGGCTAAACAAAGAGGTTGCTTTAGTCCTTATTCTTTTGTTTGTTGGACTGCTGTTTGCAAGCCTTTATTCCCCTCAGCGGAAACTTGCTGTGATCGGTGGGACATATCTAACGACTGCTAGAGAAGGGCAGATGGAGCCAAAGTATTGATAGCATCGAAAGTATCAGTATCAGATCAATACAGGCGTGATGAGATTGAAACTGCTGTATCAGACTCCCTCTGGAAATTTAGTTTATTTTGTACTGTAATGTTTCTCAACAAATGTTTATTATTTATTATTTATTTTCCTTATTTATCTTGGAAAAAATTTACACAAATTTGCATTTCCTATTGTTTGGTCCCATCAGTATTGCCAGACAAAGGAGAAAATGGTGTGTAGGAATGACTTTGTGTCGGTCTACCAAAATACACACATTGAAATTTGTGGTTTAACATTTCAACGTGTGAAAAGTTAAAGATGTGTAATGTTTCATCCAAAGAATGTGCTTAAAAAATACACCTTTGGATGATAAATATACTCAGATGTATCCTTTGTCAGTAATCTAAATCATAAACTGTCTTCAGGACAAATGTACATAAAAGTTTGTTCATATAAAAAACATGTTTTTCCAAAATTGGCAAGTTTTCACGAAGCGATTTTATTTTTCTAAATCCAATTTGCACAACTATTTGGTCAACAAAAACGCAGCTAGCTTTGAACAAAATACATGAACAGCCAGATGATGTAATCAAACTCACGGCTTGGACAAATTGATCTGCAGTATTGATAAAAGGCGATTGAAGCCAAAATGAAGGCTGGCACATGAAGCCCCTATTAAAAAGCCCAGAGTGAGAGCAGGATGCAGAAATATGAGCTTTGTTGAAGCCCCCTTTTGACTGGATTCAACATTCTTCAAATATTCTAATTTTCTCTGAATTTTACTATTTACAATTATTTTTATGTTCTGAGAGCGACTCCGTTTAATTCAAGTAGCGTCAACTGGAAAATCGTTTTTGTTTTAATTCAGATATTAAAGTTCAAGTTGATTGAGCAACAAGAGACGGGATGTCGAAACGTTTTTAAGCTCTCATAGTTTGGGTCTGGGTTGCTTCAACCTGATACTGTAGCTAAAACCGAATAATTATTTTTACATTATTCAAGAAAACCGCCGTGATGCAGCCAAACTCACAGACCTATGCTCCTCTGAATCAGCGTAAACATAAGTCACATGCGCTCGTCAAAGAGCAATCGCACTCTTGAGGCCTTTCACAACATGTTGCATCTGGAGAGGCTGCACTCCGATCAGCTGGCAAGGTTCTCGATTTTTATCCATTTACAGGTATTTCTATTCTTTTCTATTCTCCCACATGTAGCAAGAAGAAGAAGAAGAAAAACCCCAAACAGCTCTCATCCCTTCCACCCTTCGCTGCCCGAGTTTCCTCCTGCAAAGCATTTAGTGGAGTGAAAATTTCTGTAATCATATATACCGCTTGTGAATGTTCCAGTTTGTATTGCATCTCCCAAGTGTCACATCACGATGATAAGTTCATCATCCCCCCTGCAAAATAACAGTGTAATGGAAGGACGCATGCAGAGCCTTAGGGAGGTCCCTGAAATTGAATCCCCCTCTGGTGTAATTCCTGTCCGCCAAAACAGAGCTGCAATTACCTGCTTGCTGCCACACATGCATCAGACTGTGTGTGTGTGTGTGTGTGTGTGTGTGTGTGTGTGTGTGTGTGTGTGTGTGTGCGCGCCCGTGTGTGTGTGTGTGTGCGCGTGCGTGCGTGTGTGTGTGTGGTGAGGAGCAACTCTAGCTGGTCTCTTATCTCTGGGCAGCAGTTTCATCCCCCGCTTGTCTTGTGTCTGGCTTGTTGTTTTCATATTTCTGATACAAGTTCCCACTTAGTCAAATGGCCGCAGGGGAGTGGAGGTCACCAGATTGAAGAAGAGGAAGAGGAGGACAGGAAAGGGAAGACAACAGGAGAGACGAAGAAGAACAAGAAGAATGGGGGGAAACAATCAACAAACTAGGGATGTCCAGTTACAACTCACTTGCTGATGCTCATTTTCAGTCCCAGATGAAAACTGCAGTAAATTAATGAACTGATGAAACAAAAAAAATGTAGAAAATTGAAATCATGAGAATGTTTTTTTTTTTTTTTCCACTGACATTAAATCGGGCTAAGTTTGGTTTTTTTTTGAGGTTGCACAGAATTACAAAAATTATTCTAAAAAAAATCACAAAAGAGTTTAAAAATATGTACGTTTTTTAAAACTTGAAATTGGTATTTTATATAAACTAAGTAAGCCTAATCAATCAACAGATCTATGTAAAATATCAGCTATGCTTCTGTCCCATATTTATATGAGCAGAACCTGTTTTCTTCCAAACAGATTATTTTTATTTTCAGATTCCCTCTTGAATTGAATATTTCCAAAAACACCAATGAAACAATAAATGAGGCTGAGAACTATTGGCTATTATTTCATGATAATCAGATGGTGTCCTGACTTGGATAATTACTAACAAAATTAATACGTTAGATTGCAATTACCTTTGGCACTGATTATAATTCATAGCCGAACCAAACCGACTGTTGCACAACACCAGATGATGATGACGATGTCATGACTGGATACTTCTTGAAAACAAATCAAAACATAACAAAAAAAAGAGTTAAACAGAGTCAGTTATATTTTAAAGCAGCGGCTGGTTAACGCTTGCATACAGCTTCACATTGATCGCATTCAGTTGTCTAAATAGGGGGTTTGTGTCTCAGAGATCAACATGTTTTGGTAAAAATGTGTTTCCTGGCCCCCAAGACAAAACCAAAGACCTTGTTGAGATACTGGATGAAGCTGATCAGATAGTGTTGTTATCTACAGAAAAGAAATAACACAACCCTAAGCACACCAAAAAAACTGGTACAACGTGGTCTTAGGACAACAATGTCAATGTTTTGGAGTTTCCACCACAAAATCTTAATCTCAGTCCCATAAAAGATTCATGGAAAGACCTTAAAATGGGCCTACAAACCCAACTGAACCAGTTGGGCAAGAAGGAATGGGCCCAACTCCCATCAAACTAATAGATATTAGAAACGTACAGCAGTAAGCTAAAGGTAATTCTGCAAAAATACTGAGGAAATGTATTTTAATCGTCAGAATTTAGGGAAAGTTTTAAAAATGACACATGAATGAGACGTAGTTTACGTTGTGACAGTGAATTTAATTCAGAATCACCCAAGAAGAAAAAAACAAAGGCCTTAAAGTAACTCTTGTTGATACTAAAGCTGCATAGCAGCGGCTAACGCTGGCATGTTCACGCTTGGTTTTCCTGGTTAGCTCCACGGATGTAGCTGTCAGACCAGACAGCAACAGGAATCACGCTCAAAGTTCAGCCACTTAAAAGGCCTCGATCAGGACTGGAACGTTCCTATCAAATCAGTACAAGAACAAGAGTAGAAAGAAAATGATGGGAGAATAAGGAAGAACGTAAAAACCAGTGAAGAGGAGGAGGAAAAGACGAACGGTGACAACGGGACAAGAGGAGGGTGAGCTAAGACATTTAAAAGCCAAGGGAAGTGGTTTTATGGAAATAAAGAGTGGGAAGCAGGAAGAACAGAGGGTGAAATACGTAAGCGGAAAAATAAGGACCGTACATATGAGCGGAGGAGGGAGTAGAAGGGGTGCACAGTTCCAGGATGAGTTTGACTGTTTATCGTTTAATCCCCTCAGGAAGGTTAGAAAATCTTGTGAGAACTGACTACTGTGGAACTCTGGACCCGCTCCATGCTGGAGGGCGGGATGCAGCAAGCACAAACACACCAAAAACCCCACAAGCTGCAACCAAACACTCGGCTGACAAAATGTTGAGGTCCGCAGAGCGGCAGCTCGCCACCTGCTCAGACTCATTCTGACAGCAGCGGCAACGACTGAGCTGATGATGTTCAGTGACGGTTTTATCAAAGCGCAAAAGTTGCAAGAAATAGATTTTCATAGCTGCCAGGATGTCAAGAATGAGTAAGAATGACTGAGAGCCAGAATAGAAACATCTGATGCTGACCAGCTTCTCAAGTTAGTGTTTCTAAAGCACTGAAAACACGAGTGAGCACTAAGAATGCATTTTATGATAAACTTATAACTTTAATTATTTAAAAAACAAAGATTAGACTTTATTTGAGTTTTCTATATTCCACACAGACTTGCAAAATCATAAATCACTTTATCAGAACATGTTTGATAACAGGAAGTAGAGCTAATAGTTCTAGACAAACGGTATGCTCTGATCTGAAGAAATCCAAGAACGGTCTGTTTCATCTATCATCCGTCATCAATTGAACCTCAGTAGCAGCCATTATATACAAATGGAGAAAACATAAACAGCCTTGAACCTTCCCAGAAGTGACCAGCCAACCAAAGTGACTTCAAGATCACGTTTAAATGGGCAATATAACATATACTCAAGGCACTTTATGGCACAATCCAGTCCCTGTTACCTTCAGTTAGATTTATCAAACATAACTTAAAAGTATTTTGTCTCCACAATTGAAATTGGCTTCTGTCTCTTTAAGAAGCTCCTGCTCTTTTTGAGCAGGTCTGCAACTTAATTGACAGAACCATAAATTCTGCTTTTCCAGGAAGGAACCCTGAAGCAGAAATCTAATAGCAAACCCATCAGAAAAACCATCTCTGAATCTATCTGAAATAAAAATAATAACAATATAATAATAAAAAAAAGAAAATACTGATGTGGCCTCTTTAAAGTCCGGACCTTCAATCCGGTTGGGATGATGCGCCGTGGCCTTAACGACGCTCGATTACTGCTTAATGTAGCTCAGCTAAATTTAAATTTGATTCTGTCAAGAACAGTATGCCAATTTTCCTCCAGTTATTAGGTTTAGGAGCCCATTATGTTTCACATTATTATTTCTTTCTTCACGAAAGCGCAATCATCGTTTGAAAAATACATTTTGTATTACTAGGAAACCCCCTCGCCACTCTGCATGGATGAGCGTATTAGATAATGGATGGATTTTGTATTTATTCGGGTTTGTGTGGCTTTAAAATTGATTAGATGATATGAAACATTTAAGAGTGACAAAAAAAAAAGCAAAAGCAGAGCAGATCTTTTTTTATTATTTTTCGCAGCTCTGTGTGGCCGTAGTCCAACCCGTCATTTGTGGTGCTGAGAGCACTACTTTGATGTATTTCAATTCTTCCCTCGTGTTATGGGAGATTGATGTCTGTATTTCCCGCGGACGACTCCCCTCTGGGCTGAGCAATTCCCCCAGAAATAAACGAGGACTAAAATAAAAAAACGTGCCGAGCAAAGAGTGCGAGATCGTGCCAGATGTCATGGTCCCCGAAGCTCGGCTCCCATCTTCTCTTCTTGTTTCTTTCCCCACTTCAGGCCAACCCGGCTGGCTTTTTCACGCACAACCGAAAGGCAAATGATCATCCCATCAGTATTCACGGCTGAGCGCGCTCCGCCGCCCATGTGTTACCGCTTTTATTTGCCTCTCGTCTCATTTTTCACACCCTGCCTGTTTTTTTCTTCTTTTTTTTTAAAGCACCCTGCCAGCTCTACTCTGATAGGATCACTAAATTAGAGAAAGTGATCTACAAAAAGAAACAAAAGCAAAATTAAAACAGAAGTTTGAAAGAAAATCTGTGCTTTTGGAGTTTTCTCAAAAACGTAGCCACATGGGACGAGAGGGGAAGAAGCAGATGGACGGGAGGTCAAAGGGCAGCATTCAGAGCAGATTCGAAAAATACTTTCTGCTTAGGTTTAAATGCTTTATGATGCAAATCCTTTTGCTACATTTAAACAACATATTAGCAGATGAATAGCAAAACACACAAAGAAAGGAAACAATCTGTAGCAGCTTTGCTGTGGTGTGGGCTCCAACAGACTTGCAAAAAGATCAATTTTAAGGCTGACCTTTTTGTAGGCAGAGACGCCACGAATTCACTGGAAAGGTTGAAAACCTTTCAGATAAAGATGACCTGAGCAACGATTAGGAAGCAGAGGTTACTTCCTCTGGAGACATTCACTGGGCTGCAGCTGAACCAATTTGTTAGCATGATAAAGTTTTGTGTAATTATTAGTTTTCTGCTAAACAGCCGTGCTTTAAGGAGTTTTTTAACAGCGCTTTAAAAACCTGAAATTTATTCAGTGTGAAGCAATATAATGAGCAGATTTTCTCTTCGGTGTTGGGAACAATTGTAGTTAGGCATTAAAGTCCATTGATGTGCTCGCAAAACACCCACAGGCACATTTTTTTTCCTGTGCATAATTGTCTGTTAATGTGAGTGAAAGAATAACATTAACTACACAGAACACAAAATATATGAAATTTTGCTTTTAATTCAGGTGCCTCTTAAATTTAGAATATCAACAATTCAAAACTTTTATTTTAAAAGTCCAAGTCATACATTATATGGACTCAATGCACACAGACTGATGGAGTTCAGTCAGGTATTTTTGTTGATTTTGTTTGTTTTGTCCATGTTAAGAGGGCTGACCTGCTGACAATCACTGAGCGCCACAAGGCGCCCAATTCACAGAAGGGACTGATAAAAGGACATGGAGTTCTATATGCAAACATTTCAATGGAAAGCTTAGTGGAAGAAAAAAGTGTGGTAGGAAAGGGTGCACTAAGAGACACAGCCTTTCAAAGCCCATTCAAGAGTTTCAGAAGACATTCACAAGTTACAGTCTCCAGACCCTTATTCACTCAGCTTCGCCTGTGTTTAATGTACACACTTCTTGTTCGGCCGTCCTCTCATTTGCTGGGAATGTTCCAGAGAGAATACCAGTGGTTTTCGTCTGTTTGTGTTTGGCGGCCACATAAACCAATTCCCCCATAAATATGGGCTATCCAGTCCATTTTCCATGCCTGGGCCTCAGACTAATTTACCAGTGCCATTGATATGAAAGATGTGCCTTTTGTCTGAGTGAAATAGAATTATTCTCATTGCTGGGAAGAGACAGAATCACATCAGCTTGACGAAGAAGAAAAAAGACTGCTTTAGTTTGCACAGAGGATGGGAATATTCAGGTATCACTAAAGCTTGCACTACTGGAGGACGTTCCTGTGCAAACAGAGCAGGATTTAGCATATAGATAAAATGTTTTCACTTCTCACAGCCGCTTTGCTTAGAGCTTGCAACAGAGATCTACTTATGGATATATTTGACTCTGATCTTAATTGGCTGTTTGTTGTCACAACAGAAGATCTTCCCAGGACTTTACTTTGTACTTTTTGTCTAACACTCCCTGTTCCAGTCTGTCTATTTCTTCTCCCTTTTCGACTCTCTCTTTATTACATTTCTTCTAGCGTTTCCTCCCATCCGTCTCCCATGGTACAAATAGGATCCATGTCTCGATAACACCCAGATATGAGATAATCTGCATCATTTGGATTCAGGCTCACTGACACACCTCTTCCAATTTTCCATGATACAGATAATTAACTATAATGTGATCCTTTTGTCTGGCATTTGCGAGCGTCTACTTCTGCTTTTAGTTTCACATAAAAGGTTTAAACCGCACACAAAACGACGCGCTGCTGAATTATTCATGCGTCCCTGGGTCTGAAATGACAACCGTTATGTGCTTTATTTATCGTAAGCTCCCATACGGAAATATGGGATGAACGCTGAAGTCCGAGTGCGTGATACTGTGTGAGTTACATTAACTGTACATGAATGAAACGTTTGATTGTTTCCACAAATTGCTGATTTTCTGCCTTTCAATGTCATTTCTTGCAGCAGAAGACTGAAAATTACAGAAAATCTACATGCACAGTTGGAGCCTAACAATGATGGAGCCATTTGCGTACTTTGCCGACGTCACATGATAACGTTAATGCAGCAGCAGCACTATTTGTTTTAGTGGAATGTTTATTTTTTCTCACTAGATTGAAAGTTGAATGGCGAAAATTGTTTTGATCGTTTAAATTCATGAGGCGAATTTAACAAACCTAATTAGTTTGGGAATCGGCACCACAAAGATGCGACGAATGCTGGCGAGCATGCTCTCACACTCTGGCATCATATCTGCTCGGCAGAACAAGGCCACGCTGCCCTTAAAATGAACAACCTGAGAGCGAACGCTTCACAAGCGACTGGAGGCTCGCAGAGAATACAAAATGTAATTGATCAAAGTTTCTTGTTGCTGTGACGACTTTTACTCTGCCCAAACGTTGCTTGATACTTCAGATTCAGGCTATGTTCATTTTCAAAGTTAGTCGCCTAGAAACACGTAATCCGGGATGAATAATCCTACATCCACCCACAGTTTTAGACGTAGCTCTTTATTGGGTGAACCCAGACTCCAAATGGATCACCTGAATCATTAAAACGGCAAGCAACCCCACGTCATTGTTCCGGGGTTTGTTGTTGTGTCTGTGTGATAATGTTTTACTCAGGGTTAAGGTGTAGTATCTCGCCTTTGGAGGGCAGAGCTGAGCAGGCGGCCCTGATTTGTCTTTTATAAAAGTTTGATTAAATTTCATGCATTCCCCAAAATTTTATATCGCAAAATCCCTGGAAAACATGCATACTTACTTTCGTGTCGCTTTTCTTTTTGTGATGGGGCTCTCGACTGTGTAGACACCCTCTTTAAAATACCAGGTATTAGAGGGATACAAAAATAAAATCAAACAAATTTTACTTTATTGTGAGATGTCCTGTACAGTTTACCTGAAGAAAATATGTTTTTATAAAAGTATGTAAAAGGAGCAGTAACTCAAACGCGATGCTACTCGCTCCAAAATACTTTAGGAGTTTGACCTTTAGTCAGTTCATTCAGGTCAAACCTACCATGAATTTTAGTATGTTTGAATCGGCACAAGTTAGTTCATGAAGAAACACTTTGTTTTCACATAATGCACTGCAGGAAAATACTGTATTTACTCATATTTAATATGCATCCTGGTGTCTACGAAAGGTGTTTCACATACTGCCATGCCTTTATTCTACATTATTTGTGAACCAAAAAACTAAACCTTGATATGACGGATAACTGTATTGCTTGTGATCTTGATAGTGATGAGCCAGACCATACTGAGACTCATGAGACTGCTTGGCCAAAGTGAACGAAGGAGTTTCGAAACAGGGAGTTGGCGCTCGATTCATACGGTTGGCCAGCAGATTATATATGACACCTTCTCAGGTGTACGACGTACCTTTGTGTTGAACTGCTTCAAAGCTTTGGGTGCAGGACTGATGAGTCCTGACTGAGTACAGATGCACCAGGTGCCACCTGCTCAGCTCTGCCCTCCAAAGGTGAGATGCTACACCTTAACCCTAAGTAGAAATTTACCACACAGACACAACAACAAACTCCGGACCAATGACGTGGGGTTGCCAATCAAAACTGTTGAGTCTGGGTTCATCCAATATAGAGCTACGTCTACAACAGTGAGTGGATATAGGATTATTCATCCCAGATTATGTGTTTCTAAGTGACTGACTTTGAAAATGAACATAGCCTGAATTTGAAGTATCCAGCAGCACTCTCCCTTTCAGAGGAGATTAAAAGAAATCACATTGAAATTTACCAACACTTGGCCAAATTCATGAACCAGCTGCTTTCATTAAGTCTCAGTCATTAAGAGCTGCAGCGATGAAGCAGCGCAGTGCTTAGGTATAATCTCCTTCAAACACCCACCGGCCCGTCCATCAGCACTCACAAGACAGTCATTACAGGCTCTGTATCAACCCACTAACACTGTCCTTCCTGCCTCGCGCTCACTTTACTGTTCCCATGTCAGAGCGCAGACATTCTTCTCTGCTGTCACTCACTTTCAGCGAGACAGAGAGTTTTCATGACAAAGAGCTGAAATAATGGTGAGGGAGCACTCAAGTGTTTGTTTCTCCAGCCTATGATAATTACAAAGTGTACTGCGGGGTCAGCCGTGCCCCGGAGAGGTTTCTGTGCTCCACCTTGCTTAAATACTCTTCCCTTAATGTTTTTTAAATCACTCTGCCAGCTCATCAATCTGTCCAATCAGCTTGTCAGTTTATGATCGATGTGTGACAGGTGTTGTGTACTGTGTTCATCTGGAAAATTCAACGGCAAACCCTGTTTGGGCAGATGGTGTTACTGCAGAGATGGATGGATGTGACGCTCTATCAGTCATCCAATAGAAATGTCTTGTCTAATCTACGAGATTGTATTCAGGAACTGATTATTCGTTTTATTTGTGTCTGTTGCTCCATTTTGTAAATCAGACCGTTTGCGAAGTTCATTTAAATGCAGTCGTTTGGATTTTTTTCTGTATTTTTCTCTCTCTGTTTATGATGTTCACTGAAAGAATGAGCTAAATTAAGTGATTCACTTAAGAAGCTATACTTTGCAGGGAAAAAATACTTTAAAAAATACAAATGCCCATCAGTACTGGGTTTTTGATTCCCATTTTTCTTCAAAACTACATTGATTCTTTCTGGCATAGAGTCATCAAGGTTTTGGAATTGTACAGCAGATTTGTCAGCTTAACATCCACCCACCCCAAAAGCGATTTACTGGATTGAGATGTGGGTGACTTATGGGTTCGACACACTGAGAGCGACAAATGGCAGCAAAAGGTGAATGTTTCCACCACCAACACATGGAATATGACAGGGACAAAAGTTAAAGATTTTTCAACTTTCTTGTGTTACACCCCTGTATGCACATCTGTGATGAATTGAAATATGTCTGTTATATGTCAGATGTGTTTAACTCTTTCTGGTCAGATCTGCAGGGCTGCGCAGTGGCGCAGTTGGCAGCACTATAGCCTTGCACTGCAGCAAGAACTCAGGGTTGCCCTGTGTAGATGTAGTAACCAAATGTAAACACTAGGAGGAGACTGGCGCTAGTGAGCCAAAGTGAAAGACGGACCTTCTTCCGTAGTCAATACAGGCTGGAGCAGGTCGTGTCTGTGGCTCATTTATTTTTTCCTAATCAAGTATGAGTTTACACATAAACTTATCTTTACCATTGTGAGCTTGTTTACCAAGTGTTAGAAAGCTGGTGAATACATTTTGCTACTGACTATATTTACATACTTTGTTGTTAGTAAATAACCACAAAGTAGCCTCAGTTAGCCTGTAGCTCATAGCAGACGATGCTAACTCATGTATGAGTGTAGCATTACACACATATTCCAGCTGTAGACAGCCTTTGCGCACGATATAATAAATGTTGACTGAAATTAACATAGTATGGATTATTATTTTAATCTAATTGAGCAAGCATATTTTGGGGTTTTGGTAAATTAGTTACGCAGAAATCAGCTTTTGCAGTTTGTTATGTGTACTACGATGTTCATAAGATAATTTAGTTTTTTTAAACTTGGGGCTATCGTTTTGTAGGTTGGTTTGTAAGTCTCCACTACTCAGTCAATACGCAATAGAGCAGAGGGAAACTAGAAAAATTGCTTTGCCTGCGAAAATGCAGTGTGAATGCTGTAAGCTGACTATTTTAGTTAAAATTGTAGACGCATTTAACCTCCAGATATTAAATAAATCTTAATTTAATCAAAATTAACTTAAGAAAATAAAATTTACATCTTGCAAGATTCTTAATTTCTTCAGACAGTCCTTACTAAACTATTCCTAACATTTTGGGGGGATATTGTCACACTTACATTAAATTCCTGTCTTGTGCAGTTGTCATTCCTGCCAGTGTTTAGACCGACAGATGGTGATGCTATTGGATGTGGTGATGTGGAGTTTCAAAGGCAGCCAGATATTGAGAACCTCGGCATTGTGGATGACCACAAGGATCTGACAAAAGAAGCAGCTATGCAGTTAGAGATTAACACCTATGAACAAAATGTAAGTGACAAATGGCACACAGAGAAACAAAGTAATTAGCTTATTGACAATAATAGGTACTCTAAGCAACAGGTTATGGCACCTCTAGTGAGAAGGTTGCCAGAAATGTGTATCGACATCAATCTGGGAGCCGTGTTCGTGACTCTGGACTTTGTTATTAATCCAGCATTTCCTTTCATTGTAGCTTCTCTTGATGGAAAAGTGTGTGAACATGGCAATGCCGGGGTATTGGAAATAAAATGCCCATTTTCTATTAGGGTCGTGAACGTTTGTGAGCAATGCAACAGCAGATTTGCTTTCTTGAAAGTGATGGTGAAAATATTGTTCTTAAAAGAAATCATTCACACTGGTTTCTAGTGCAGGGATAGTTACTTATTACTGGGACTTCATTCTGTGACTTCATGACCTCCACACAGACACCGTGGAAGATGTACTGTCAAAAATGTCTTTTCTGTATCACAGATTCTATGTTCAAAAATAAAGGGTGCAAAAATACAAGCCTTGTGAAGAAGCCTCGCCAGCTGTGTCAGACGCTCTTTGCTGTGGGTAATTGTTTGGGATGTTATCAATCTGGGTCTTTTCACTGCAAAGGGATGTTTTGTTTGTCATAAACCTTTGTAATTACCAGTAAATTATTATGTTTCATGCGCATTTTTTGCTTCTAATATCTTGTTCAGATGTCTTTGGCACATTAATTTAAATTTAAATTGTTTCAAAATGTGATCTTTCAAATTACTATTTAAACTAGGTGTATGTGGCTCATGGCTCGCCTGGTTGGTTTGTACGTTTTTGATGATCAGCAGAAATAGGATCTGGAAATCTGTTGGTTTGCCTTCAGGAAAATGCTTATAAATAAACAGTAGCATAAAAAGGTGCTGGCTTTAAAATACAGCAGTTACTGCATGTTTTCATGCTACCATAGAGCTGACTAGCTATTGACCCTTTGCACATGACGTCACTCTTCAAAACTCGGCCCGCTCCGCCATGATGGACGTCAAAATAAGCTGTGCGCTCCTGTAAAACCTGTCAAAAAAAAAAAAAAACAAAAAAAAAACACATCTGGTAGCCTAATATCGCTTTTATTTAGTTGATTTCGCAGTAAATATAGTCCCAGGATGCTGCGCGGTCAGCTGCACAAGCAGACGTAGGTGAAAAACAAACTACTCAGGAAATATACGGTCAATCATAATGACTGGCAGCCCTTGGTGTAATGCAGCGAACACTTTTTACAAGGTAAGAAGATTAATGTTCATAAGTAAGTATGATTAAAAAGATATAAAATCACATTATGGAGAAGGTACAGGTCTAACCATTAGTAACCATGGAAACAATACCCCACCATCATGTAGCCTAGCAGGGACGGAAAATAACTGGTTAGCGTTTCGTATTTCCGTACATTTTTAATGCTTCTCCGGTGTAAGGGAAAACTGTTTATGACAGTGGTATAAATCATGTGTGAATTCAGGCAACGTCGGTCATTTGATCAACACGTCAGGAGGGAAGAAGTAGGGGTCAGTTTTTAAGCTAGCTGTTTCAAGCTTCTGTAAATACCGCCGTCTATACCAACCAGGTGTGTTACGCTCAAAGACAAATTAGCTCGACTCGATCATGTAGAAGCCACGAATAAACAACCTGTGTGGCTCAGTTCAATGGTCCCGTCCTTCACTTCCAACCCCATGGCGCTTCGAATGATAAGTGACATAGTTGCAAAGGGTCGACAGAATTTAAACACATAAAATCAAGCATAACTACCTTCACTTATTGATTTTTGATGTGACTATCATACAGTGTAATTATGACAAAATTGCGAAGCTTTCTACTAGTTACCTTCATGCAGACGAACATGTGGTAGTTGCCGTTGATCACATTTTCATTTAACTGCCATGAGGTCGACAGCAGGCCTTGATCCAGTGCTTGCATTTCTCCAAACTCTGTGTTTTGAGAACACAATAACTTGTACTCTTTCCTCCAAACAGAATGGGGGAAGAACCAGGGACATGTCAATTAGAGCTTGAATTAGGGCTGGAATTATTGAATGCAACCCTAATTACAACCCTCCATCTTAAAGTTTGAAAAGCGTTTATGGCTGATATATAAAAAGAAAACTTCAGATCCCCTCCCCCCCCCAGTGATAATAAATGTTCTCTAATTAATGGACGGGTTTATCTTAATTTTTCTGATGCCGATTTTAGTACTGATATCGCTAATACTTACATACAAACAGATCAATTGCCTATTTAGCTTGCAAACATCTTCATGCAGGTCAGGTCAGTTTAAAATCATGCATCTTCTCTTTCGTTCAACCAGAGCAAATTACCTCAAAGGTCTAATAATCACGGCTCGTAATGCTTTGTGGTCTCCGAGACGACAAGAGCTGATTTCTCTCAATCATAATGAGTTCCTGGAAAATAAATTTGTCCAGGCGAATTATTTTCCTGGGAAATATCCACTGCCCAGAGTTGTGCCGCGAAGACCCCGAGGGAAAACAGCTCCAAAGACTTCCATTAGTTAGAGTGGGACCCAGTTCAAAACGACGACGCCGAAACGCGCGAGGAGGAGCCGACAGCCAGAGTCTGACTCTGCAAAATGTTCTCGGAAGTTTAATTTCACTGACAAGAATTGCGGACCTCCTGTGAAGCAGCATGAAGTCGGTAATAAAACAAAAGTAGGAGCAAACAACTGTGACTCATCAGTGGGCATAATCACGCATATTGCTGCCACCTCCAACAGGCGGATGTCATTCTGAAAAAATAAATAAAACAAAGCGTATACAAGGGAGCACTACGTGGGAGCATCAGTGGGTGTCTTGATTGTGATCATGACCTGCTCACCTCTGCCAACCACAGCACATGTACAAAGTACAGACACGCCCACCCTCCCACAGTCACTTACAGGCACTCATCTCCAAGTCAGGACAGCGTCATTCCCGCATGCCTCCTCCAACTGGAAATGTTTGTTTGTCCTGCATCATTTTTTTGAGCCTGCTGACATTTTGTCCTCGTCTCGTTGAGTGGTAGCTACACTTAGCCACCGTCCAAGGCATGGAGGCTTGGAGACGGATGTGCACTCTAACCTGATGATCCATGCCCTGATTCCCAGAGGCTACATGTTTGTGTGTGTGTGTGTGTGTGTGTGTGTGTGTGTGTGTGTGTGTGTGTGTGTGTGTGTTTGTGTGTGTATGGGGATAGAGAGAGAAAGAAGGAGGGGGATTCTGCAGGCTTTTAACAGCTGGCTTCTTCCAATAGGCTGTCAGCAACCACATCCGCCTAATGTGATCACTGCAGGATGTTGATGTGCACGAGTCAGACGGGGGGGAAAAAATGGGAGCCAGAAAAGTAAATTTAAAAAACTGAATGGGTCAGGTCAAATCTGCAGTTAAAGAGACTTTATTCAGTACTTATAGTAACTGTGGCATCAAATAAAACAAAGTAATGGGAGGAGCATCAGGCATAGCATTTTTGGTTTGTTTTTAATATCTATTTCTAATTTAAAGCTCAAGTTCTTTTTTTTTGTTGCCACAACAAACTTAGTTGAAAGTGTGCCATTGGAGGAGGAATAATAATAATTGTCAAGACGGAAGCTTGCGGGTTTTGTTTAGGTATTTCTTACAATATAGTTGCACATGGAGGAGATTGTTTGACAAATTGTGATAGGACTTGTTACATAAATCATCCATCCATGGAGACTTTCTTCACATTTAACTTTAAAGGTGTAATTCACCACATTGGAAACAATATTGAGAAAACTGAGGCACAGAGCATCCATAGATTGCAGTATAAAAGGGATGGTGTTATGTATTTCCCAGGCACATAGTGCCACTTTATAGCACCTTGTGCTATAAAAGCTGCCACGAAAAAGCTGTATATATAAAAAATTACTTAAAAGAAAATTGACTTTGCGCCGTAGCCGTGTCTGACGCCCTGAAATTGGCCTTGGTCTCTTGAAGAAGCTCTTACCCTTTCCAACACTTCGTCTCCAGCATGTCGTCACAACAATGCTTCTCCATAATGCTGTTTACAGCTTTTCTTAAACATCTTGGATAAGGTCAGTTAGACTCCCAGTTCCACCAGGTGTTTGCTAATCGCTGCTGCTGCTAGTCTAAAGGAGAGGAGAGGGGAAGACGGGGTGAGGCATGAGTTAGGCTGAAGAGGCAGAGCTTTGGGTAAATGGACGCTGCATTGGACGATGAAAAGTTTAGGCAGCCCTGAATGGCTACCATGGAAGATTTAAGGGTTTCACAAAAGAATTGTGGTATCTAGGTATGTTTTTCATAAGTGATTGACATTATATGACTTAACACTCAAAAAATAAATTTTCCAAAAAATCCAGCCCTTTTCTTAGTCCAAGTCTCACTTTATCACCTCATCATCAGGACGTAGTGAAGACGACCTCCTGAGGCACAAATACAGTCTCCAGGAAGAAAAAATGCATAGAAAAAATTCTATGCTTTGAGAGACAAGTATGAAGAATTTCTAGAAAGTCCAAAAAGGAAGCCCAGTTTCACTGCACATGAAGAATTCATAAAGGTAGTAGAGCACATTTACAGTTTAAAGACAAACTTATAAATATGCTCTTTAAAGAGGAGTCATCATCAAGAACAACTCCACAATGATGAAATGAAAAGAGGTCTTTGCTCTATCCACAACATTAGCATAGCGTTAAACTAGATTAATCATGAATTAGAGTTGAGTTGCAGAGAGCCGTAAAAGGGGGGAGTGGGCTCAATGAGAAATCAGAGCATTTAAATGAAATATTAAAAATCCTGACATAAATCTTCTCATGCATGTGAATAACAGATTATGTATTAGCCTAAGGAGTTCTAAGAGTTTGAAGCTTTTTGACTGTAACACTGGGTAAAGTTCATCCACACAACGGCTGCTTGCAAAACCCATTCACCGCCAATCATGAAATTCTGAGCGTCCAACTTTTGCCTCAAGCTATTGCACACACTTATTTCTGGTGCACACACAAATTAATCTTTTTTTACAACCTTCTTCTGGTCTGTGAACTTGGCTGCATTTGCGTGTGAATTTTAAAACCACTCTGACTTAGCTTAACTCACAAATGTCTATTTTTTACACAGCCTATTATCTGCATATAATCGGATGTCTTCCTTCTTTTAGCCAATCATAGAAACCCTCAATCACACCGGTATGATTTAAGCCAATCAAATTAACCCATTCATAGAGTGCTGTTGCCATGTGAAGTACAAACGGTTCAGGCCTCAACATGGATTATGGCAACAACAAGTAAAAGATCCAACTTAGTATATTTAGCTGCTTTTCCCATGTTATGATACGTTGTTTAATTATTAAACTATTATCATAAACTATCAAGATAAGCAGGTGAGCTAAGCTAGAGAGTGAGTGAGCTAACCTAGCGTGCTATGCTAGGGCTTCTGGATGCTAATAGCATCAAGCTGGTCACTGGTGTCTTTCTAAATAGTTGAATTTCTTGTGAATAATATGTAAAGTGTTTAACAGGGTTTATCTCACTCGCTTAGCTTGCTAGTCTGTGTTGATAGTTGAATAATGAAACCAAATACCAAATAAATTAAACAACTTCTCATAACATGGGGAAATGTAGCAAAATACGTTAATTTAGATATTTTTCTTTCTCCTCCGCTGTCAGCGCCAGAAGCCATGTTGAGATATAAAATTGTCTGAACTTCACTGAATGGCTTCATGTGATTGTTTGATTTGTACATAAATCATAACCTGGGATGCCTTCTTATGATTGGCTGAAACAAGAAAGCTATCTGAATAGTTGCAGATTATTCCCTCCCTGTATACAAGAACATTTGTGGGTTGAGCCAAATCAGGGGGATTCTCAAAATTCACACAGAAATGCAACCAAATTCACAACCTGCTTGACTCACAAGCAGGTTGTAAATCAGGATAAATTTGTTTCTGCATCAGAAATACATGTGTGAATTTTGTTCTGTTCACCTGTGAATCATCCTGTGAGTTTGTGAATATTGAGACTGCTGTAGCTCCATATTAACTCTGTGTCTCTCCTAGACGAAGCTACCGGCTGAGCTTTTGTTGTGCCCAGTTGTATGAACTCTTTTTCATCCGCTAAGCGTTGAAAACCGCTTCAACGCTTATCTGCTTAGCTGTGTTGGTCTCTCCCTGAACTGCACTGAAAACACACAGCCAGAGCTAAATCCATGCAACTATAGGTGCTCATAGGGCCGAGCCAAAGTACAAACCTAAATCCAATTGAGATTTTAAGAAATGTGGGTTACTAAGTTTCTCCATGCAGTCTCACTAAGCTTGAGCCATTTTTCAAAGAAAAATGAGCAAAATCCATTTTTTATGTGCAATACATGGCCTGAAAGACACGCAACTGGATTTTCTTCGACAGTTGGTGCTACAAAGGGGCTGAACACAGAAGCACTCCTCAATTTCCAGGGATTATTTTATATATATAACAAAAGTTCAACATCAAGTATCATTTTCCTTCACCACTATGTTCTACTTTACACTAGGAAGCATGGGGGTTGTGATGAAACATAATGGTAAAAGGTCCTAGCGGCACAAATTCTCATGCAAACAAGACACTGTTCTCCCATCAGTCTTCAGTCTTCCAGAACAGAGTACAGCAAAACTAAAATGTGCTGAAGTTCATGTTTCTATACGATAGATCTTGAAACCTTATTGTCACTGCACAATTAGCAAGCCTTGTATTAGATTTTGTCCCCTCTCACCCCCCGGCGCGTTCATAAAAACAACATCCTAAAGTCTCCCTGCAAAATTCCCACATCCATCAAACCGACCTTTCACTATGAGCACGACTGCAAACGTGTCCGCGCAGAGGGAGCTCAGCCCCTCTGTTTACATGTGCAGTGAGTACTCTTGCACGTTCTCACACACCAACCCTCACACACACCCCCGCCCTGTGCTTTCTCATTACACAAACGTGCAGGGAAACACTGAGTGCGTTTCAATTTCAGTGTGCATCAGGTTCGTCAGAACGAGGCGCCGGTAATCTCTCAGTGGGACCGTCTAGTTTCGTGAGGTTTTCTCGCTCGACCGTCGAAAAGGACTCCATTTGCATATGACTCCTCTGCAGGGGAGATGCAATGTCTGTTCTTTGAATTAAATAAATAGTGAGTGGTTGTTGGACTTTTTGACAGAAGAAGGGGCTGGAGATCGCCCAGTTGAGCAGGTTTGCGTTTGACTGGGTCATGATGAAGAACACAAAGTGGCAAATGAACCGCAACTTCTTTGAGTTGCACCACTAAACTCCTTAAAATGCCATCTCTCTAACTATAAAAGAATTTTTTAAAAAGTTGTGTATTTCTGAGAAGTCTGAGATAAGAGACCTTCATCTAGTCATAAACAGGATTAATCCGGAAAGCATAGCAACATTTGCACACGTTCTTTTAAGACTCATTAAGTGCCGATCGCCTTCTTAGACTATCAAAAAGGTCAGATTAAACAGACCGGCAAGTCTGCAGTTCTCCTTTTGAACAGCAGCTCCCTGCAGGACAGTGAAGAATACATCAGGGTTTATCAGCTCCTACCAGGAGTGTGGCAGAAAAACGCAGCTCAAGTCAGCATTAAAGAATAAATTAATAAAATAAGGGGTAAATCTCTAAACCTATTGTGTTTCCAGTGTTTACATGCACCGACTCTAAGATTTATTTAAATGTATTCTTCCAAAAATAATGCCAGGAAACCCTTTTTTTTTAGCCAAAATGGAAAGAATGAATTAAAACAGCTTTGTTTTGTGCGTGATGCCTTGTTCCAGATCACAGTCTGTACATTTTCAGCAGGGTAGACGTCTGGGCTGGTGCAGAAACCGGATGTTAGTCTGGTTTTTACATTCCAATATCAGTTTTAATTTGTGTTTAGGATCGCTTTGTTGTTGGAAAACCCATTATTGTCCAAGTTTCATCCATGTAAATGTTGATTTGAGGTCTAGTTGAAGAAAGGCATAATTTTATTTTTTACTACCAAAACCTCTGCCAGTGTTACAGCCCCACAGCATGATCCTTCCACCACCATGTTTGGCAGCAGGTGCAGTCCCTGCTGAACTTTTATTGTTGCTAGATAATGAACATAAAACTTTCCTCAAAACTGTATTTGAGGGGACAAATAGACCCCCCATCCAATTGATATAAAGATTGCTCAAAAGCAAGAAACACACACCAGGATGTGTTCTGGCGTTGTCTGCCTCAGCATTTCATCCTCATTTTAGTAGAATTGATAGAGTTCATGTAAACTGGTTGGGTTTCTGAAACGAACCCATTTTCTAAAGAACAGTCCATGCATTTTCACCTGGGTTATGGTTGGGGCATTTTCAGAAACTGTATGTTAGTTTCGCTGATGGATTGTTTTATATTTAGATGAGCCAAAGGTTGATATAGTTGACTTTGACAACATGAAGTATGTTCGGACCAAAGTGAGGGCTCCAGGCCTAACAACACTGCGCCAACTGCTAAGCACGGTGGTGGCTGCATCAGTGGCATAAGGAATAATGAGGACCGGCTTCAAGTTTTCTGAATTGTAACTTAGGCATAGTTGCATTATCCAACAAAACACTGAGCCCAAGTTCACATCATATCCTGTTCTACAATAGATATGACTAAAATGCGGCTTCTGGAAATTACCACAACCTCTTTGCTTGTAGACTAAGTTTAAAAACAAGGGAGGAAACTGACCAGTTTAAATGAGCTCTAACATTTCTGTCTAAAGAGGCAGTGAGATAAATGCCGCCAGAATCCCGTCAGAAGAAACATAAGGCTGGTGAATGAGAAACAATTAATCAAACATCAATGGTGTAGACAAAACCTAGAACCTTGTGCAAAACCTTGTGCAGTCAGCTGAAATCACTGCAGTTTTTTGTTGTATAATCAGTCTAAGCTGGGGAAAAAAATCTGTTGAAATAAATCATTGAAAGCTCAAAATAATATGAAATTTATTCTAAGTGTATGTAACCCTTGTTGTTTGCAAACAACAAGGGTTGTTTCATAAACCAAATTCTAGCTTTTCATTTTCTGTACTCTGTCCTTTTTCTCCTTCCCCATAATCTCCAGAGTTTTTTTTCAATTGTTTGAACGTACACTGATAAGATCCAAAATGATACGAAATCATCACTCCAATCTTTCCACTAGGTTTTTTTTTTAAACCATCTCTGACAAAATGGGCTTTATTTATTCTTTAGAAGCTGCACTTTAGCACAAGTTCACCAGCATCATTTTTGTTGCAATCAATATCACCATATCATACAAAATAGTACAATACTGTTTCCATGAAAACAAATATAGACAAATACTCAGACAAATCATTTAGTTATGACATACAAATCCAACACATATCAATAACTTCACTATGTTTGCCTCTTTAAAAAAAAAGTAGATACAATAAAAATATGATCTTACTGTGGTTTTCTCTGTGATCTCCATCGTCGTGTTAAAGCTGTGACAGGTGGATGCATTCAAAGGGAAGGAAGAGTCTGCAGATAAACACCTTCCTGAGCGATCACAAATTGCAGGTTCATGCACAATGGGCATACTGTTTTACAATGGATGCACAATATATATATATATATGCTAATATATATATATATATATATATATATATATATATATATATATATATATATATATATATAAAATATACAAGGATGCAAAGCTGGAGTCATACGTATCTCCTGGTGTCCCTCTTGCACAGTATCTTTTTGAACGACCTCCTGAAGTCGTTGTTGAAAACAGTATATATCAAAGGGTTCAGGGCACTGTTGCAATAGCCGAACCAGAAGAAGAACTTGAACAAGGTTGTAGGCACGTTGCAGGATATGCACAGAGTTTTCAGCATGTAAGTAAAGAAAAAAGGAAACCAACAAATGACAAAGACACCAATGACCACTGCCAAGACGAAGGTAAAACGTTTCTCGCGATTTTGACGACCTTTCCAGCGGCTGCCTTTGGTGTTCGACTCTTGCTTTTGGACGTTGGAATCCCCTGGTTTGATTTGACTTAGTCTGGGTTTCCCCTTGTTTGTTTTCTTTCTAATGGAGCATGGATTGTTCACTTTGTGGTCAGAGGATGATGAGTCCTCGAGGTCCACTCCGTTGATCTCACCTTTTGCCTCCTCTGCCTTCCTATGTCCTCCAACTCCCTGGAGCTCTATGGCCTGTTCACCGTTCAGTTTCTCGTGACAGAGGCGGTCCTTGTCGTCGCCTGCACCATTCTCCTTCCCATTCGCAGCAGGAGTATTGGGTGACTTCAAAATGGCATTTGGCTTCCGGTCTCCGGGTGGCGCCCGTGTCCTTTTTTTGGCGATTTGGTAGATCCGTACATAGACCAGTACCATGATGACGCATGGTAGGAAGAAGGATCCGATGCAGGAGGAGATGACGTACCATTTTTGGTCATTGATCTTGCACTCAGGGTGTGTCCTCTCGCCGTTGTTGTCGTTGTCGTTTTTTGCCATTGTGATAAGGGGCGGGAATGAGATAACTGCAGCAATAACCCAAACAATAAAGATAATGCACTTGATGCGGCGAGGCGTCCTCTTTAGGTTGTACTCGATGGCCTGTGTGATGGACCAGTAGCGGTCTAAGCTGATTGCACACAGATGGGTGATGGACGCGGTGCAGAAAAGAACATCGAGCGCAAGGTAAATCTCGCACCATACATCGCCAAAGTACCAATATCCCATGAGTTCGTTGGCCAGGGAGAAAGGCATCACGAGGGTGGCCACCAGAATGTCCGCCGAGGCCAGGGAAACCAGGAACAGGTTCTGCGGGGCTCGCAAGGCCCGGCTTGTAAACACAGCAATGACCACCAGGACGTTACCGAACACTATGAGCAGGATCATGAAGCCCACGAGCAGTGGCAGGGCTATCCGTAGGCTGTAAGGGGCCAAGCTAGGTAAGATCTGGGTGGTGTTATTGATGTCTGCCATGGTAGCAGATTGGCCCACTTTCTTTAAGAGTTCACCTGAGGTTACAAATATCATCCGCCAGGAAGGACAGAACTAGTGGTTCCTAGGAGAGCTGAGAGGAGAAGAGACTGAATCACTCCTCTGAGATTTTCCCGGATTTTTCCTCCTCATTGTGAGGGATACTTTAAAAGATGACACTTTATCTGAAAATAAAACAAGAAGGGAAAAAAATGTGTATCATTTATCATATTTTTAGAATTGTGTCATCTCTTCATCAGTGCTTCTAACACAATTAACTCAGATTTATAGCCTGGCACCACTGTGTGGATAAAATCGAGGTACATATAATGATAAATAGTCCTACCTAAAACAAGGAGCGATGACAGCGGCTCTCCATTGCCAGGGCACTAAAATAGTGCGACCGGGGAACTTCTTCAGGCAAATCAAGATGAGGCAAAGAAGATCCATGTGCCGGATGAAGCGTTTCCCCTGCGCCTCCTGTCTCTCCACTCGCTCTGGTCTCTGCGCTGCATCTAGTTGCGCTCGGCAGCGGACTTAATAGAGCGCTAATCACGTTATCCCGGGCGCTGCCGTGTTACTGTCTGCGTGTGGAGTTTCTCTCCTCACTGTCCTCCAGAGCGCCACTCCCTCTCCTTATAGCCCGCACGCTGCAAAAAGTGTCCCGCTCGCCGGGTCACTCACCGCGCGTGCGTCCGTAGGAGTGTCAATACTGGCACGCTGCCCCGCCGTGTTTGTCTGACAATAGCAGCATCAGCTGGAGAGACGTTTTAACAGACAGGAGAGCTGGGGGGCGTGGGGAGGACGAGGAACACATTTCCTCGAGTTAGTGTTAAATGAAGAAAAAAAAAACACATTTAAATATATGACATGTGGAGACTGACTGGAGACCAAAAGGCAGAAGGAAACAAATTACCTGGTTCACATGCGCGTGACGCTCAGAAAAGAAATAAATAAAAATGTGAAAATGAATCTTTTGGGGAAAATATTAGCTTTATTTATCAAGTTTTCTTGAATGAATAAATTGAATATAAGAAGCTTTTTTTTTATTAAGAACAAAAAACATCTTTAAGCAAGTTTATATCCTGGATCTACGCCTCAAAAAGACAACCTACAAAAGAACTAAACCAATACATAATAAAAATCAGGGAGCAATTTACAAGGATGTGGACCTCTGGGCTGGAGCCAGTTTTGGTGCCTTAGCCACAATAGAATGTTTATATATATATATATATATATATATATATATATATATATATATATATATATATATATATGTCTATTTTATAATGTCCATATCTAAACTATGTCTATTGGGTCAGTAGGTATGAATTGATGTGTGGCAGATTTTAATACAATAGCTAGCTGATAGCTCCAGGTTGTTCCCAAAGAAATCTACCACACCTCCATAATTCTCAAATACTTGAATATTGTTTATATAAAAAAAATGACAAAATATTAATACCACTCACCTGATATTGAGGTGAGTTGTATTAACTCACCTCAATAAATAAGTACATTTATGCACCTGTACCATGCATTGGTAAAAAAAAAAAAAAAAAAAAGAAAGAAGTGAAAAATAAATAAAAAATCCATGGGACCCCCCAAAAATTGGGGCACTGGGCTACCACCCCTGTTAGTACTTTCTAAAGTTTGTGCCAGATAAAAATGTATGGCAATTATCATGTCGACCTGAGTATATATACATGACCAATAACGATTTCAGCAAGAACGTAGGATCCATTGGCCAAGAAGCTCAGGAATAGTCTACAATAGAACGGTAGCAACAATGGAATTAAAAGTAATAAAACAAAATAAATCATCTGGACATATCAGCATAGTGAAATTCACCAGTAAGGGACTGAGACCTGTTATTTAAAGCAGGCATTTTTTGTAGCGCAGCTGCAACTACACTCTGTTACTAAGCAGCAGCCAGATCCACACCACATGAACATCGACACAAGCCTTTTATATATTAGCCCAAAACTTCAGCCATCAATTCTGACCTTCAACAACAACAACAACAACCTATGAAGGTCCCTGAGAGACCTCGGACTGATTTGGGGAGTCTGGAAGACATTTATTGTGTTCAAGGTCTGCTGTTGTGTTTGGAATGTTATAAAGCAAGAACAGAAAGACTTTATTGTTGTTATGCATAGCTCCTGTTAAGAAACAGTCATCCAACACGTCACAAAAAAGCACAATATAAACTTGATGAGACTGCTCTCCAGACCTGGGGTTGATGTGTACATACCACCACGTGCCACAGGAAAAAAAAAAAAGCCACAGGTCACGTTTCTACAAGGACATGATATTCTCAATGTTTGAAGTAATTAAAAACACTATTGTGTAGATTCCATGAACTCTGGGAAACCCGATGTTTGAAGTCAAATATTTGTTTTCTGAGACAGCTGTCTTAATCTGCTCTTTGCTGTCCAACAAGATCATATGTACCTGAAAAACAAATTCGCCAGTGTTTGCTTTGTGTACAGAATGAACATGTAACAAGTGATGGAGTCACAGCTGTCATATAATCGGAGTATAAATTCGGTTCACGCATGATGATTACCACCCAGTGTCTCTTATGGACCATCGTGTTTTCTAATAAATCCCCCAGGGGTAAAGACGAGCTGATCTACTTCTGCTTGCCGTTTCATGTCAGGGCGTCCTCAAAACTGGAAGCCATCCTTAGCAGGAAAGTTTTACCGTGTTCCATTTCTCCTCCAGAGAAGAAATAACCCCTGGTGGGAGGACATGGCGAAGAATATGTGTGAGGACAAGGTGTAAGCACTGCATGTGTCAGCCAGATGTGTTGTGTGGAAATGCTCCCAGCCTCTCAAAATGTTTGCAAATATGGTGAGGGGAGGGGGGCACAAAGGTCTTCACAGTGTTTTATATGTAAAATATGTAATCAAATTACCCCCCCAAAAATCAGAAAAACTGTCATCAAATTACAAAGCAAAATGTTCCAGTGTGAGGTCTATTTTTGAAGGCTTTAGAGTTTTTTCTGTTTGGGTTTTATCATGTGTGTGTGCTTTATTGTTTTGTTTTATTGTATTTTTTTTTAACCGAAGCTATTAAATGCAATCTATTCTAGAGTGGACTGTGGAGAGCCTCACTTAAACACTTTATGCACCAGATACCAACGATAAACTCAGAATCAGCTCCATTTGTCCGTCCACATAAACAAGGAATTTTGCTTTGGCTCGCTTTGCTCTTTACAAAGACATTTAAAATATAAATATAGAAAAAAAAAAGAAAAGGCTTTTTCTCTCTTGAAAATATGTATTTATGCTGTGGTTTTACAAAAGAGGAAGACAACGTTGAATTAATGTAAATACGAATGTATTGGTCTGGGCATTGATTGTTAAGTGTTAAAAACAGAAAAACATGAGGCCATCAATTCTACCCTTAAAAAACAACAACAACAAAAAAACTATAAAGGTCCCTGAGAGACCTCAGACTGATTTGGGGAGTCTGGAAGACATTTATTGTGTTCAAGGTCTGCTGTTGTGTTTGGAATGTTATAAAGCAAGAACAGAAAGACTTTATTGTTGTTATGGATAGCCCCTGTTAAGAAGCAGTCATCCAACACATCACAAAAAGCACAATGTTAAGTTGATAAGACTGCTCTCCAGATCTGGTGTTGTGTACATACCACCACGTGGTATGTACACAACACCAGACCAAGTGTTGGTTCTAGACCAACACTTACCAGGGAGGTCAGTGTTTCGGTTTTTTTTCTTTTTCAAAATGCCACATAACAAAAACAATAGGGCAAACTTTCATTGTTTAATACGTTAAGTGATCCACAGTGATGGTGAGAGAAGCAAGTATGTGGTTGCATGTGACCGTACAACCACATGGAGTGTCAAATACTCCATGTGCTTGTCCATGTATACTCCTTGGCTAGTCCACTGTCCGAGATCAGACCAATAACAGCGGTGTCATCTGCAAACTTCAGGAGCTGCACAGACGGGTCCGCTGAGGTGCAGTCATTTGTGTACAGAGAAAAAGGGAGTGAGGAGAGAACACACCCCTGGGGGACGCCAGTGCTGGTGGTTCAGAGAAGCTGCCAGTCAGTCAGGAACCTGGTGATCTAACGACAGGTGGAGGTCGGCACTGCGAACTGGGTGAGCTTCTAGAGAAGGATGTCTTGTTTAAAAGTGTTGAAGCTGAAGTTCACAAACAGGATCCTGACGTTTGTCTCAGGTGACAGCAAAAGGCCATTTTATTAACAAAACGCCAAAACGGCATTTTAATAGAATGCAGTTCTTGCCATCACTTGTGTTTTTTCTACTCATCAGCAGATATAGACCAAACATATTACCATTTTAATTATAGTAAGAGTTAAAGAGGTTGTTTATGCTAACAACATTTTTAGCTGACTGCTACCTCTGGCTGACCTTTTTTTTTTGTTTACTGTATATTTACTTTTTTTAGGTTGAAGGTTTCTGTTGTGTAAGTTTTTTATCTGTCAGCCATACTAAGGAAGCTGACCGAGGAACTATTGTTGTTTTGTACTTTTACAGAAACTAAAAAAATGGCAAAATATGAATTCGATAGAGTATCGGTGGAGGAAGGTAATAAAGAGGATTCAAAAACTTCCCTTTTATGAAACGTAAAAATATCAGTGGAAACATGCAAAAAAATCTTAAAAAAAAAAAAACTGGTTACCAATAGAAGGATGTAATTGCTGTGATGATAATAAAGAAATTCTGTTTGAATGTAGAAGTAATATTCAACATGTCATTTTTATTAAATTGTAAAAAAAATTGACACTTCTTTCATCATTGTTTTATTATAATTTGAGATGTGCTGATCTCATTTCAATTTAATTAAAAAAAACTTTGATTAAATAAAAAAAAAAATCATTGAAATCTGCAACATTGCTTACCAAAAGTAGTAGGCTGTAGTGAAGTCCAGTTTCTAAATCATCTAATATTTAATTTAGTCTCTAATAATTAGCATCTAACTCATGCTAAATGTAGTCAACATATATGAATTAATACTGTCATCTTCGGTCATAACTAACTGTTATTAAGATATCTGCTTCAAGTTTACGGTCACGGCAACTATTTTTTTTTGGGCGCGACGTGACGTCACACACACACACCTGTTCCCACGGAAACGGAGAGGTGTTACGCGCCGACCCCTGCTCACCCCGCTCAGTGCAAGCAGCGATAATTGACATGAAGGCGCTCCGGCTGAAAACACAGCTTTAATGGGGTTATTAGCAATTCAGCCGCCTCTCTGATGAACCGCTCCTGCTGCCATAAACCAGAAAGTATTTCACAAATGTGATAGGGAGGCTTTTAGCTGGAGCGCTGAACGCTCAGGTCGCCCACAACATTAAACACAGAGGCGAGAGAGAGATGAATTCAGGCTGATGTATCCCAGGATGTTTCTCAGTTCTCTGTGTTCAGAAGCCGCTGTGTGACGGGCTGTTTGTGGACAAACACTCGTGTGTCGAGGCGCTGGTTGATGCATGTGGGGACGCACACTAAAGCGCAAGGATACAGTGACACCTGTCGTCTCCAACCAGAGCCGCTGAAGTGCGGCAGCACGCTACCCAGCTCAGTTCCGGGGGAAATAAAGAAACGTTACATGAGAAGGAAGTGAAGGTCGAACAGTTTGGGGGGTTTTCCCCCATTTTTTTGATAAGAACAAGCGGCCCACAAATCAGAAGAAAATATTTAAATGATCTCTCTGTCTGGCAGCGCTTTCTTTTACGAGTTTCGAAAACGCTTCTTGGTGATTCAAATATCGAATGGAAAGGAAACGAGCTGCTATTTATGTCGGAAGAACTGCGCCCTGACAACTTTCAGAGAAATTTTAATTGGCCAGCAGGGGGCGGTGTTCACCTGGAATGTTTCTGATACTCGTCTCTGTCAGTGAACATGTTCTGTTTTTATCATTTCAATCTTCGCAAAGATTGAAATATTTCCAACATTTACTTATTGTAATTTTAATTATCATTACAAATAATGAAAAACTGAAATTTATAATCTCAGAACATTACAATATTAACAGATATTTTACATAGAAATGTCACGTCTTTGGATGTATTGCTGATTTCTTGGTATGCATCGTTGGGGCTCTTTTTGCATGAATCGCTGCATCACTACGGCACGGCATGGAAACCCAAACTGCTTTAGAGCTGTGTCCTCTTGACAACACTCCCTCCAGACTCTGGGACCTTGATTTCCAATAGAAACTCAAACTTTATTTCCATCAAAAAAAAAAAAGAGAAAATTTTGAATCATTGAGCAACAGTGCAGTTCTTTTTTGTTTTGTTTTCTTAGCTCAATGAATTCATTTGTAGTTCAAATGTCGGATTGTCAGTGCATGGTGGTTCTTGATGCGCTGACTCCAGACTCAGTGTAATCTCTTGGAGCTATTTGAATCGATTTTGCTTGACAATCGTCTCAGTGTTGTGGTTCTTCCTACTGCTGGTGTGCCTCTTCCTATCACGCTTTTCCCTTCGACTCAACTTTCTTCAAATATGTTTGGATACAGCACTTTTGAACAACCAGCTTCTTTTGCAAAGCCTTTTTGTGGATGTAAGTGACTGTTGTCTGGACATCTGTCCAATCTGCAGTCTGTTGTTTATTTTTTTTCCACTTTCTAAAATAACACTACATTCAGATTTTTTTTTAGATGTAACTTTAATCACTGCAACTGTATTGGCTTTATAGTGAAAAGCATTATAGTGACGCCCCATAACAAAAAAATAAATAAAAATCTGTTGACAAAAATAGCCTCTCACAAAACAACGATGCAAGTCAGTTTTGGTGGAATTCCCCTTTAATGCCACAGACGCGTGAAACATAAGCTTAATGCACATCCACCTCGGAGCATATTGGCATTATCTTCCAATGCAGTCTTTGTCTTCTTATAAAACTCTTCACATAACAGATTTTGTAATACCGAGTCTACAGATTACTGTACAGAGTAAAAGAAAAACAAAACAAAACAAAAAAATAAGACAGAGGAAAACTAGAATCAAATTTACATTGTAACGACCAGTTGCTTGTCATCAAGTACAGTCAGTGGCCATAGACACGAGAATTAGCCAAACACATAAAAAAAAGACCATTAAGGCTGCTCGTCAATGTAGATTAAGTAGGAAAAGCATTGGCACACAATGCTTCGAGACCCTTTGCGATATACAAAAAGGGAGCATTTGCAGGTAACACCAAATAGCCACTAAAGTTCTCTAAGCAACAAGGGCTGATTGTAACCCGGACGGACCATGTCAGGTGTGTTCCCACATGCTTTGTTGCCTGTACAAAGGAACCAGGCGAGGAATCGCGAAGTTGCACGGTGCAGGAACCAAAAGCAAAGCAGAATGAGCAAAGTGACTGATTCTGTAGGAAAAGGAAAAAACACACTCAACTCATTTTGGACGGACCGGTGAACTACATTCTACCGTCGGACAAAAAAAAAGTCGATCAATCCGACTCCCCTACAGCCGTCCCGGGTCTTCGTACGCCGACGTGTTGCGACATGGCACGGAAAAATAATAATAAAAGAAAGCTGAAAAGATAAAGAGAATGTAAAAACGGGTCACAGCAGTCACGCTGCATACCTAATGCACATCTCACTGTTGAGTACTTGAAGGCATCTCCCCCGCCCCACACACCGCGAAAAGTAAAATACATACAAAGAGAGAAGAAACTCCCGAAAGCTTTTATATAAAACCCAGGAATGCAATGCCTCTGGTGTTGCTGAGCATGAACACAGAAAGCCCTTTTTACAACTGTTCTGTCTTTTTTTTTTTTGTTTTCCCGACAGTCTTGTACTAGAACTGCGTTTGAGCTCAAATATGCACCTTTTTGTTGTGTTGCTTCATGTCCGAACAATTTGATCTGTTTAACCCACCGAGGCCCGACGTAGAAAAAAAAAACACACACACACAAAAAAAAAAAAACAATTCAAAGCGGCCGGTTCCTCGGTATCGGAAGTTTTGTCCCGTCTCCTCCGCCAGCCTGATCCGTGTATGTTTGAGTCAATGAAGAGCAGCAACAGGTTCTGCTGGTAAATTAGAAGCAGCGTCTCGTTGTTTTTCCTTTCCACAGATTTGACGCAACCCCCTGTCGATGAGCTCGAGGAAAGTGGACCCGAACCTTCCAACACGAAAAACCGAATTACGACTCGATGAACCGGGGAGGAAAAACGTATCCAAATAATGACTTTTTGTAGGGATTTTTTTTTTTAATGTACAGTCACTCGGAAAAAAAAAACAAAAAAAAAAAACAAAAAAACTAAATATACATTTATTCGTTTAGAAAAAAAAAACACTTAATCAAAATTTATTTAAAAATTAACAACGCTCCTTTTAACTGCAAGAAGCCATTTTTCAAGCAATGAAGAAAGCAGGATATGGAAGTTTTTAAAAATATTTTTACAGCCCAAGACAAAAGAAAGCTTCTTTAATAAAATCGACAGGATTAAATTTCACCAAAGTTACTTGTAAATTCTGAAACTGCCAAACTCAACATTTATATTCAATTGATACAAATTTACATGATAAACCGTTAAAAAAAGAAGAAGAAAAAAAAGAAGAGAATGCCCTCAAGGTTAGAGAGAGGGTCTTTTTGTGTGCCCGCTTCAATACAAAGGATGCCAATATCTTAAAAAAAAAAATTAAAAAAAAGTGCATGAAAGCAGCAGCATTGCTGGGACAGTGTGGCACAAATGATATATCTTTAAATAATCAGAAATGGATACAAGTCAAGGGAGTACTTTCAGTTGTGTGTTTAAGATTATGACACCCTGTTAAACAAAAAAGAGAAAAGTTTTAGAGAGAGAAAAAAAATAAAGTGTCACGGAGGAATTACCTGTCAATGTTTTATTATCAAATCGTTGTGAAGCTCCGACACTCGCCAAGTTGCTCCAGAAACTCAGAAAATGTGTTTGTAATAACTCTTGATATGTTGGTCGATGATCAACTGGATGACGGCCATTAAGTTCAACACTGGAGATATCAAACAAGTAAACATAAACTAAAAATTTCACCCAAGGCAACAACCAGAAATTGTATAAATGTATAAAACATCTATTATTTATCCCCAACACCTATTTATATTTCATGACCCCTCAACCCCATCCTCCCTCCCAATACCTAGCAGGAGCCGCCTCCCATGCTCCTCATTGGGGTGGGGAGGCAACGAAAAGTCCCAAGATGCCCCCCCATGGCCCCACCCTCTCTGCAGACATGTAGAATTGGCATTTATCATATGTTTACAAAGACTAGCTCAATCCTGAACACCTACTGCTGCTATTTGTTAAAAACGATCTTCATATTTTACAACTGATATTGTTTGCATGACAGAATGATGCAACAGGTACACTTAAAAAAAAAAAAACAATAACCCATAAAGAAAAAAATAATAAAAACAGTAGTAATAAAAAACACTATTGAAATAATTTATGTCTTTGTATGTCATGGAGAATCGTGTTTAGAAATGAACCACCGGATCACTCTAAACATAGGCACAGTTTTTAAAACAAACAGAAAAAAAACATTAGACCTTTGTTCTTTTGGGTCAAGAAACAGTTAACATAAGTTATGACCAGGAAAGATTATGTAAAAAAAAAAAAAAGCAAAAGTGTAAGATGACAGAGTTTAAAATCACAGCAGCAGCAGCAGCAGTAAATGAGAAGTTCCAAAGACTTGCTTTTTGTGTTTTTGCATACAATTGTATCCTTGCTCACATATTAGATGCTGTAATTACTGTAAATACATTGGCAATGGGGATTACGGTTTAAAAAGCTGAAGGACTTGCCTCAGAGCTCACAGTCACTCGATATATTAAACTTTATATACCTTCAGTTTTGGCAAAACATGTTGAGGAGAGGGGGGCATTTTCTCGCTTCATGATTCGGAATGAAAAGTTGAGTGGGTTTTTGGTGGCTGAGGGGAACAGGTGGGGGTCGTAACTGACCGGGACCGACACCGGAGGAACACATAAGTCTCCAAAAGTTTCGCTTCCATTTCTGCCAGAGGACTGAGAACAAAATGCGATGCTTGAGCGCGTCCCTCCCCCGTTGTTAATGTGCGCCCCTCGCTCCCCTCCCTCGCCCCCAACACTGATTGTAGCGAGTTTGTTTTTCTTTACAGTGTATGATACACATAATGGGAGGGCAGGCAGGGGAAAGGGTGCAGAGAAAAGCCGAAGGGTTTTGGAGCTGCTCTTGGCTCAGACCATGGCACGGTATGGTCCCTGCATCTTTAGGAACTGAATGATGAAAGAAGGGCCTCCCGCAACGATCTGGGCCGGCAGGTGGGTGAGGGGACAGTTCTCGATGCTCATGATGGACAGCTTGCTGCAGAGGGCCAGCTCAAACGGGAGGCTGTGCAGGTGGGGGTTGTCGTTGAGGTACAGTTCCTCCAGATTCTCCAGTGTGCCTGGGAGCAAACGAAGGGCAGTGATTATGGGATTTCTGCAGGTTTCATCAACTCAAATGTGAGACTCTAAGACCATTACGAATAAAACCTGTGTCACAACAGAAATGTACAAAAGAAAAATTGCAAATAAATAAGTCGCATGGGTTGGCAACTGAAGCGAGCCAATGACGAAGACGAACATCGTCCAGGCCAACTGGAGACACATAGATGTAAATAAAAAAAGCTACCTGGCAAGAGCATATTAGCAGCTAGTTAGCGGTAGCCACAATTGTCATCTTTAGTGACAGAATGTGCAACTCGTACAATATACTCATACTTCATACAAAATATGAAAATAAAAAGTCCTGCCACAACGAAATTTAAGACTGTATTACTGTAGTCGAGGTCACCTTATTGTTTTTTCAATTACATTAAAGACATTTAAGGCCTTAATTTTAGACTAATGAATTTAAGACTTTTAAAGGGTGTGCAGTCACCCTGAATTATTTAGCAATACAGTTTCTACAGGTTTCACTAACTCAAATTTAAGGCCATTATGAATGATATTTAAGAGTTGTATCCCAACAGAAATGTACTAAAGAAAATCTCCTATGTTACGTAGTAATGCTCAGGTCGTCCAGCCAACCTGAGATCATTTACATTTACCAATGATGGATACAAAAAAGCTAGCTAGCTAGCTAGCAAGGTCTTATTAGCAGCTAGTTAGTGGTATTATTAATCGCCTCGAGTCACAATGTAATGAAGATGTGTATGTGACTCAAACTTTGCTTCATAGAAAAATCCCGCCATAAAAATAAAAAACATAGAACATACGAGATAAAATAGTCCTGCCACGACAAAATTTAAGACTTGTGATTAAAGTATTTAAATTAAGACGCTTTAAGGATGCGCGGGCTTTCCTGTTTAATAACATATTGGATACTTAACTCTAAAACATTCTTCCCGGAAAATTCTGGATCACACTTTGGCCTTATTATCCTAACATTATAAAATTGAACTTGTGGCTAATAGTTTCACAATGTTTTAAGATTTACAACATGTTCGCAGTGATGTTAGACACTGACCAATCTCCTCAGGAAGGTGTTGCAGCAGGTTCTCTCCCAAACCAAGGTGAGTCAGGTTGGTGAGGTGACCGATGCCTCTTGGTAACGTAGTCAGCTGATTATTAGTCAACACCAATTTCTGACAGGAAAAAAAAAAGTTTTTAAAAAGTGATGCAATGTCAGCCCAAGAAACATATCAGAGTGGAAAAATGTACAAATCAATTTTGACCACAGCAGTAAAGTTCGGTACTGACTGAACTTTTATTAAGAGAGAAACTGTCTGTATCAACCAGCTGATTTTCAGATGGATATGGTTGGTGATCAGACGGCTGGAAACTCAAAAATACATCGTCTTTCTATTCGTAAATATATTGTGAGCACTACCAGACTGTGACAACACTCTTCATTATGGAAATTGTAACAGAGTTAAAGCCACTACCATTATTCCCAGAGGGTTATAGTTTAAAAACCATATCATACCAGCCAGAACCAGTGAGTAACCAGTGTTTTCATACCTGCAAGTATCACCAAATCAAATGTAAGTCTTTTTAAGACTTGTAACACAACAGAAACGTTGCGTCGTACAGGTTGGTAACAGAAGTGAGCCATTGGCAAAGACAAACGTCTTTCAGCCATCTTGAAATAATTTACATTTACAATGACATGCGCAAGCAAGCTAGCTAGTAAGGGTTTATTCGCAGCTCTCTAGTGGTAGTCTCAACCTCCTTGAGTCAGAGAACGTTATGCAGACGTCTGAACGCACATTTCCATTCTGTCAGACTTTTGCCTGACAGAAATGTCCCACAAGAAAATTAAACTACATGGAATACACAGGAACACTCCGGCCGCAACAAAATTTAAGACGTGGATAATGTATTTAGAACTGCTTACATTTTAAGGCCTTAATTTTAGATGCATGAATTTTAGACTTTTTTAGGATGTGGACACACAAGCCATTACTTTTTTGAAATAAAACTAATTTCGTCAAACAAATCATTCTTTGCAACTTATTTAGTTGCACGCAACTGCATGAAAAGTTGCAGCTCTTACAAACCTTTAATTCTGAAAACGTTCTTCTTTAATTCACATTTGTACCAAAAGGAAAGCAAAGCAGAGTTCAGATGGCTTCAGCAGTCTGTTCCATCCAAACTTCAAAAGCAGTTAACGGTACACAAACCCCAGAGGTTATGTTTTATTGTGCATCTTTGAACACAAATGCTGCGTAGCTTTCTAACATTACCTGTTCACATCTAGGCCTGTCGCGATAAACAATAAATCAATTAATCGCACGATAAATTAACCCTATCGACCTCATTTTAATTATCGGCTTTATCGTTTCTTCCTGCCTTTTTTCTTTCTGTTGCCGACACTGAATGAAAAAAGGCTCAGCTCCGGTGCTCTCCACTGACCCTCCCTTCCTCATTTCCTTAGTGTAATGTCCAGCTCACACTACACGAGTTGTTGGCCGACTGTCGGCCCATTTTCAAAACCTGAGAGACACATTAGCCGACGGAAATCCTAGGTATAACGGTTCAATCGGGTTCGTCGTGCCGTGTGTTGTCCAGCCACCTAGGCACAAAATAATGGCTATAAGTCCAGTTAACTAATTTTAAAACGAGGCGTTCATCAATGCTTTACTAGAATCTACCTGCAATGCATGTGGCTAGAGTCAGCGTAAAGTTCTGACTGAATGAAAATTATAACCTATTTACATCACGTTAACGAAGAACAGCTGAAAAGTTACCGGGTTTATCAACTGCGGTAGCAATTTGACTCCAACCTCCTCCCCTTGTCATTTCTATATTCTTTGCACGAAATGTTGAATAAACATTAATGTTGTTTCCACATGTCATCTCCGATGTCCAGACATCGGGTTGCGCTGTGTCAGCTGTTTGGGATTCCCCTCCTTAATTTCCCCTCAGAAATCACGGAGGAGAGTCCGCGCTTTCTGATTGGCTACCTGTCACATTCAACAGGATAAGGTGGTGCTCCCAGTCGGGGAAAAACCCAGATTTAGATTGGAGCGGCCACAACGATCTAAATGATCGGTTACGAAATCACCAGAGACAATCTTATATCGGCCAACGATCTAAGATTGTGATAAGGACAAAATAGGGGCAAAAAATCGTGTAGTATGATCTACTGCATTAGGTAGTCGGATGTGCCCGTCTTCTCTATTTAAATCTAGTGATTACTAAAGGGCAATATAGACTTCATAAAATGCACTCTTTTGGTTGAATGCAGTATTTATTTCCACTTTGGCTTTATGTTGTTTAGTTTTTATTCAAGTACGTTTTTTGTTAATGGAGACTGAGAATCCATTTTATTTTTGGTTGTTTTGTTTATTTAGTTTATCAGTTCCAGTGTTATGTGTTCTTTTGAAAATAAAGTGCATCTATCTATGGCAGGAAATCGCATGCATTATTAGCCATTTCCATTAAATCAGTGTCAAAAGGTCTTGAAACAATATTATCATTTATCACAATAATTTTTTAGACAATTAATCGTTCAGCAAAATTTGTTATCGTGACAGGTATATTCATATCCCTTAAAATGATTTTGATTGATGTGCTTACTCAATACCTTCACAGTCAGCAATATGCAAACGTCTTTACTTGATTTGTCTCTATTGTTAGCTGACCAGATTGATGTATTTGAAACACCACAAAGCACATTGAGAGGCCTGTCTTTAACGTCGCAGTCACAAAGAAAATTACAAACTATCTATATTAAAACGTGACTTGTGGAAGAGTTTAAACTGGAAAATGACTGAAACCAGACAGAAATGCCCTTCCAATGCATCTGTCGTGCAGTGTAGTCCAAACTGCTCCACATTTATTCTGGATCATGGCAACCAGCCTACACATACAGGCAGAGTCATGCAATTCTACCTTCAGTGAAAAGCACAAGCAGCGCTGCAGCAGATGGTGTGACCCCCACAGAGCTCTAAACTCAACACGCCAGCACCTTCAAAAACTGAGTGTTTTCAAGACACATCAAGTATTGATAGTCAACAATGTGCTGATTTGAATTGCTTTGTATTTAGTAGTGCTTACTTAGGAAGTAAGCCAAAAACTTACTGCAAAGAAAATGAAAAGAGGGTGAAAAAAAAGGTAAATCTGGAAAAGTTACCTGTAAATCTTTAAGGTAAGCGATTTCATGTGGTAGACACTCTAGCTTGTTTTCCTCCAAGTCAAGTTCTCGTAACTTTCTCAAACTTCCAATACCGTGTGGTAGCTTCTTCAGAAGATTATTGGAAAGTATTAATACCTGGAAGACAAGGAAGGAAATTCAAATGGAAGTGAGGTGACAGTCTGGAATTCATTTCTATGATTATTACAAATGACTGTTAATCAAGAACGTTTTGAGGATAACTACAAATGCACACAACACATTTTGTTTGCATTTACTCTTCTTTCACATTACTTTCCTGCACCATTTTGTTAAATCACATAAAATCCATTGAAATCTGTGGTTGCAACATGAGAAATTAAGAAAATGTTCAAGAGGTGTGAATACCTTTGCCTGCGACTCTACATGACATTCTCTCCAGTTTTTTTTAATCTAAGCATCCTGTTGGAACCCAATGTTTACATGCATATTTATGACTGATGCACCTGTTTTTTATAGGCTGCATAATCTAAAGCCTACAGGACAAGTTTGAAGTTTCAGACGCACCTCTAGAGACATAAGCCCACAGATGTCTTCTGGGATTTTATTCAGCTGATTAGTGGCCAGGTTAAGTTCAACCATGCTAGTCCATGTACCGAAATCCAACGGCAGCGCCGTTAGCTGGTTGTCCTGAGGGAGGAAAAGACATTTTGTTTATCACCCATATGAAATGCAAAAGAACAGCAGGGAAGAAGATGTGCAGACTCAAATAGTTTAGCTGCTACCTGCAGCTAAAAGGAAATGCTTTCAAGTGAAATATTTTTACAAAAATAAAACCACACGCAAAACATGTTAGTGTAATTTTCATACAATCTTCATTTTTATAGGTTAAAAAATGTTTTTTCTTCTTATAACGATCAAACAACTGTTAAATAAGTGTTTTTCACCAAAATGCAAAAACTGTCAACCTTGAATTTTATCAAAGTTTTTGAAGAATTATCTAAGAAGCTAATATAATTTACTTTGTTTAAAAGAGAAAAAGAAGTTGAACATGTCAAGAATATTAATTATTTTTATCAATTTTGAGGGGAATAGTACATCAAAGTAGGGCGCAATATTGCAGATATTTTCTATCTCTGTGTATTTAGTCAATCTAAAAGGCTAAATTTAGAGCTAGATGATGGATATGGAAGCTCAATACTGCTGCTCTGAATTGAGCGTTTAGCAATCAGTAAATAACTGTACTGCACACACCAATATTAGGGTGCAACACTGCCCCCTAGTGTTTTGGAAAATGAAAAGAGGAGCTGCAATTACTGGATAAAGATGCAATATTCTCTATCAAAAAACTACATCAAAGTCTACTTTTATGTATTTATTTTATTAGTTTTCAGGCAATACTGGTAAAATAAAAGACAATATAAGTAGTCCAGTTATGAAAATGTAAATTTGAAATGAACAAATTGTAAACTACTAGTGTCAAAACAAGAAATATTGATTCAACATTATGAAATACTTCAGGTTTAGCGTCCGGTTGTAGTTAAAGGCTCTGAATGATGGAGACGTTTTTAATCAGATAAGAGGAAATTAAAATACACATTCAATTCTACGATTTTTACAAACTTCAATGTTGAAAAGCAAGAAAATTGAAGCTTAAAAAAAATGCAGTAATCCTGTTAATATAATTTAGGAGAACAATTAGCAGTCAGGTGCTGCTAACAGAATACACTCTAGTAAATGTAATAAAGTATAAAAGCAGGAGTTTTAGAGGTCAGTTTTACTAAGTTCTACTGTGTGGAACCACAGAATTAATGTGTCTTTTTCTTGTAATCACTATAAGTAATAATGGTCATTCCCATTACCAAGAATGAGATATAAACATTGGAGAAAGTCTGTTACAAACTAATACCGTGACATCATTGACATTGTGTGTGTGTGTTTTTTTTTAAAAGTAAATCTCACAATTAAAGTTGCGCAGAAAGACACAGATACCTTCATGTTAAGCTTGCTCAACACTTTGGCCCTGGAGAAGATACCGAATGGGATCTTGTTGATACGGTTGTGCTCCATGTTCAGGGTGTAGATGGTGGAGAACTGGGAGGGTCCGCCCACAGGGTACGACTGGAAGCAGTTCCTCGCAAGTGTGAGACTCGTCAAATTTAGCAAACTCGACAGCAGGCCCTGCCATACAAGAACAAAGAAAAATTAGATGACGCAGCAGTAAAACTCAAAAAGCTGATGAAGACACATAAGCAGCAGAGTAACTAAGGCAGTAATATATATCCATACATAGACATTTTCTTAGCACATTTGGAGCGACACTTTCATATTCATTGTAGGGGTACAAACCTCTACCCGTCTTACCTCTGGCAATACTGAAATGTTGTTGTTTTCGAGGTTAAGCTCCTCCAGCTCTCGACATTTGGCTAACGACTTAGGGATTGCTGATAATCGGTTATATCGCAGTCCTAAACGATTTATGCTTGCCAAATTGCCTGAAAAATCCAACAAACGCTTTATTAAGACTTGTACTTGTTAAAAAAAAATTAAAAAAACAAAACAGTACACAGAATAAATTATATCTTGCATTGAATAAAGGCCTAAAATGTACCCAAGTGCCACACTTAATTACCTATAGTCTCTGGGAGGTCCAAGAGCTCGTTGTGCTGCAGGTCAAGGTTGGTTATTTGTGTGCAATTTCCAATCTCCTTTGGTAGATGTTCCAACTGATTATGGGCAACATCCAGAGTAATGAGGTTGCAGAGCTCCCCTGCAGAAAAATCCACAAGCAATTCAGACTGGGAGGTCGAATCAGACACTGCCAACAATACGACGGCAAAAATCGCAATTACACAACAGTGTTATGGATGAGGTTAATTACGAGAAGACATAATGTTACGAGAATAAATTTGCACAACAGTAAATCTAAATGTTGTGACAATATAGTCATAATAATACAAGAATAAGGTCATAATATTACAAGGATTCTAAGTCATAATAATATGACAAAAAGTCATAATGTTTTGAGAAAAAAGTCGCAATACGAGAAAAAAAGAATCATGTGACAATAAAGTTGAAATAATGAGATTAAAAAGTTGTAATATTAGTAGAAGGAAGTAGTCATTTCATAACTCCTGCAGGAAAAATAATTCTTAAAAAATTAAAATGAGTAATGTTGAGCATCTTGTGACATTGGTTTCATAAACAGAACATTATTAATCTTTTAACACATCAGCAGGAAATGACAATCGGTAGCAGGACTTTGAAACGATTGTGCAAACTAGGAATCGTAGAATAGATGACTTTGTGGACAATTCTATTGAAGCTTTTCTCTCTTTAAGAACCTTTTTCTCATAATTGTACGACTTTCTTCCGGTAATATTGCATCTTTGTTGCTAATATAATGACTACTTGTCGTAAAATTGAGTTTATTCTGTATTATTATGACTTAGGCTGGCCCTAATACACCATCATACAATTATGTTATCCAGATGCACAGGATAAAAACAACAACAAAAAACACTGCTGCATAATACAGCCAGAAAGATTTAGGTAAAATTCACGATAAAAACATTTTCATTTCATAATTCAACACTTTACTTCACTCAAATTGACAGATTGTGGTTCCTTTAAAAAAAATGAAGTCAAAATCTATGGCACACATTTCTACATAGTTTAAAGAGTCTGAAATCCAGAGGTTTTTTTCCCCCCCTGTCCTTTCCCATCGGTCACACCTACCTATTTCTGCTGGTAGCTGTTTAATCTTGTTCTCCCGGATGCTCAGCATGGTGAGCTTGGACAGGTTGCGGATGTCCTTCTCCACCGTGGTGATGCGGTTGAAGCGCAGGTACAGCGTGGTCAGAGACGTCAGCCGGTAGACGACGGGCGGTATCTCTCGGAGTTTGTTGTGCCGGAGGTCGAGCATCCGGAGCATCTTCAGCGAGTCCAGGGAGTCGGGCAGACTGGTCAGGGAGTTCTCACTGAGGGCTAGAGTGACCAGCTCCGACAGACAGCCCAGCTCCGCCGGTAGGCTCTGCAGCTTGTTGCTGTATAAATAGAGTTCTGTCAACTGAGTCAACTCCTTAATAGCGGTGGGCAGCATGTGAATGGACCGCTTGGACAGGTCCAGCCTCGTAGAGTTCTCCTCCCGACATTTATTGAGCTCCTTGATGACCTCCGCATTGCTGGATTTCTTGCGTGTACCTGGTGCTGGGTTTGGCCGCTTTATCGTATTGTCAACGGAGAAGGCAACACCCGGCGTCGAGCTGCTCGTGTCCTTCTTTCCTTCTTTGGCATCTTTCCCTTTGGTCTTTGTTTCTTTGCCACCATCTTTGACTAAGCTGGATAAAGTCTTGGCCTCTTTTTCCCTTTCTTTACCCACCGGACCGCTTTTGGGGTCCTTTTCTTTTGAATCTTTGTCTTTGCCTAAAGTACTACTCATGTTGACGCTATCAGCACCCCAGCAGAGATGTGCATGGGACTCTATCTCTTGCTAGGTTACTTATTAAGAAACAAAGGAACGCACACAGTCAAGGTAGCTCTCGAAATAAACATCCCCAGGCAGCCCGACGCATTTATAATTACCCTCGGAATAACGGCATCCAGACCCAAAGTTTTATTTTATTTTATTTTTTTCTGTCTTTTAGATGCTCCTTTGCTAAAGTGGAATGGGAGAAATTATCCTGCAAAGCAAGTGACCTGTGGCATCCACGGGACACATGCTTGAGTCTTTAAACCGCACACAATCCCAGGTTCCTCAGTTTGAAGTTGCTTCAGGTTGCAGGACGCACCGACGATTGTTTAATCCCTCCGAAAAACACTGTTGGAGAAAAACATACACTGTGTTACTGCAATGCTGTTTTATAAACATCACTAACGTGTCAGTTTCAACACAAATGTCTCTGTGTCTGATTGCTTATCCCTAAGCTTTCTGGTAGATTTTACAGAAGCAAACCACTGCCTAAAATATGACCAGCTTCAACTGAACCTCCAGCTGATATTAGTTACCAGTTAAATATTCATCAAAAGATCTGCTGCTGACAACAATCAGCCCTACTTTGGGTTGTCTTATAAAAAACAACACTCACTGCACTAACAACACCCTTCAGTATGGCTGTCGTTACTGAGTGAAGTAAAAAATAAAATAAAATTACAAAAATAATGTCATAATATTGGGAAAAAAAACTTTTAATGAGAATAAAGCCATATGACAATACGTTAAAATAATACGAGTCATCATAAAATGAAAATAAACTCATAAAATTAAGAGAATAAAGTTGTAATAGTATGCGAAAAAGTCAGAACGTTAAAACAAAGTCATACGACAGCAAGTCAAAATAATACTAGAATAGTCATAATAATACGACAATAAATTCATATTACGATACATAATACAAGAAAAAGTCATTATCAGACCATTATATTACCAGAATAATAAAGTAATTTTATGACAACTCTTACACACAAAAAAAATTTTATACACTCAAATGAGCAATATTGAGCATCTTGTGAAGTTATACTTTGGTGCTGGTTTTAAATAGAACAAACTTAGTATTTGAAAACATCAGTATCAAATTATTATCAGTAGCAGGACTTTGAAACAATTGCACAAACCACTGTGTCCATTAGGAAGAAGGAATGACAAACTAGACGACACAATCATTAAAAATACCTTTTTCTAGTACAACTTTCTTCTGGTAAGATTGTGTCTTTATTCGGTTAATATTACGAGTCCAGTCCAAATACTCCTAGTACCTGGCCCGTTAAAGGTGTCTTTGTGGTCTCGTTTAAACGTGGAACTTTTCCACAATCAACATCTGAAAATGCCAGCAGTTTCCAGCAGTCTTGTGTAAATGTATCCTGAAACTGCCCAACATATTTGGTAAACCTTTTGAAATGTAAATGGTGAGGGTTGGTCAGCGAGATTCCAGCTCCCTTAGAAAATTAGACGGGTGGAAAATGTCAGAAAATAAACTGTGGTAGTATGGGGTGCAAAATGATGTCACAAAACGAAAAGCAACAACGCAAGCAGCTAAAACTGAAGATGATCACCAAACAGAAACAATCTCTTCAATTTTGTAGTCAACAGGATTTCTGTCTGTTTTATCTGCTGTGAGTAGCAAGGGTTTCCATGTGAGGAAGCAATTATGCTTTACTCCCTTTTAAATCCACAATACAATTAATTTTGTCATATATTCAACAAAATCCTGATAATACATCACCCACAATATAAAACTTCACTGAAAATGAATCTCCAGATCACTTAAGTTACATTAAATAGAACAAAAAAAATTATTTTGGTTTTGTTTTAAATATGCAGATAAAAGACAAATTAAGACCTCTTTGGTTCTGGCCAAGAAAAACCAGCTTATTTCCAATCAACCAACCAATTTCACCAGGATTCTCTCTAAAGTGAGACAGAACGCATCCTTTTAGACATCTACATTACAAAAAACAAACAAACAAAAAAACAGTTTCTCTCTTCTGCTCTGTCTCTGTTTAGTCTCTCCTTTAGTCTGCTGCACCTTGATGGCTGAGTAAAGCTCTCCAGCACCAGAACCACCTAAGGTGTTGCAAAAAAAAATAAAATAAACAAGAGAGAGAAACAGGTTTGGCCCATGATCTGAGCTAAGAGAAAAGGTTGAGACTGCTGAGAGTAATCTTTAGAAGAGGCCTTCAAAGCACAAAGTCCACACCACACTAGGTCATATGACCTTTTGGGTGAAAGAAATATTCTGTCGATAGATGTACCCCTTACATGGCAATACACAATACAGTGTATCCTGCAAAAACAATAAATTAAAAAAAGGTCCATTGCTTTTGTTTTTTTCTTGTCATAAATAAACTCGGTGAACTCGAGAGTTGGCTGTTGGAAACATACCTGCGTGCGAAGTTATTAGTAACTTTAAGTGAGAATAACCAGGCCAGACCAAACGCTGCAACCATATAAACGTAGCTGTGCAAGCCACTTCCTTTTATGGTTGGAGTCTTGGTCTGTCTGTCCTTTTTCTTTAAACTTGTGGACTACTGTTTTGTCCAAGTAGCTAGTAAATGTCCTAAAAAGAAGATGATACGTTAAAGCCAAAGGGCACAGCAGGAACGTCTCAATAATGTCTGGTACAGATATTCAACAGCGAAATGTTAACGGGTGGAAACTTTTTTTTTTTTTATCAATACAGCACAAATTCTTTTAATTGAATATGGAAAAAATAACAACAACAACAAAATCTAGAAACCAATCTAAAATAAACATACAGGGATATTTTATGATTTCTGAAATGGGGTTCTGTTAAAAGGCTATAATTTTCTATGAATCCAAATTCATTTGACCTGAAACCAAACATTAGTCCCCACAGACGCCATGACCAGAGCGGACTCCTTTAGTCAGCCACAGCGGCCACAGTAATCCCAAAAATGCCAGTTTGGTAAAAAGCTGTTTCAGGTCATCACATTTGTGTCGGGCAAGTGAGGCATCGGTCTGCGCAGCAATAATGATCTTCCTGTGTCAAACGAGGAGAATGGAACAAGTAGAAGCATTTCTGGCCAGAGAAACAGTATGATGACAGTTTCAGTAAATGCTATTGGATTTTGTTTTTTTCCATAAGGCATTTACTCTGACCCGAAACACTCTACATGTTCTGCTCAGTGTTTGTTTCAGGTAGGACTCACACGATTGATCAAATTAATCGTGATTAGTTGATTACTGAAAAGATTAATTGAATTAATTGTGATTAATTGGTCACTGAAATAATTGTTAGCTAATTTAGTAATTTAATAGTCGTTAACTGGAGTGCAAAGATACAAAAAGTGGCCATTTGCTAAAAGAACAACACAGTCCGAGCAGTAATTAAGCCAAACTTCTTCAATATACATTTTGCGTTTATTATGAAAACCCCATCCTTGTCTGTAAATCTGTTCAACTCAGAACTCCTCAAGTAGCATTTTTAGCTTCACTTGGTTCAAGTTCTATAAAGAACTAAACTATTAAACACCTTTTGCTAGCAATCTATTAATCCAAAAACTAATCGGCAGATCACCGATTAGACAGTATTTTCTAGCTGCAAATGCATCCTGTGCTACAAATTATCAAGTGTGCACTAAAGGGATGCTGTTCCTGCATTTTAGGTAATAAAATATTTTCTTGTCCAAATTAATTGAATTATTTGCTTATTCGCATCTTTAAATGTATTTCTAAATCAAAGATTAATTGAGATTAAATGAAAAATTAGCAGAAGGTGCCAATTTTTGTATCCGATCGTCACAGTAAATGATAAAATATTTCATTAAAAATAATCATTAGCTACAGCCCTAGTTTTATATAGAAAGATTACCTGTTTTCTGTGTTAGGAACTATCCAACACAATCACAACATTGTAAAGGTTCTTTAAAAGAAGCATTTTGGAAATGTTACCATCTAAAGAACTACAAGAATTTTTTTAAGATGGCTAAAGTCAATGTTGGGATGGCAACTCTCAAACTTGCCATAAGTTCCAACATCTATCCTCTTATGTTGGACCTTTAATAACAGATTTTGGATGTTTGAAAAGCTACCAAACCTGTTCAAGGGAGTACTTTTCCACAACAGGTCAAGAAAATCTTTTAAGTGTACTGAGGATAACCTCACATCAGCTTACTGCTGCTAAGCAAACATGGCCCAAATAGTGTTGACATTGCTTTAGCGCCACCCCTAAGCATGAGTTTAGCGATTTAGCCATCAAATCTGAACAACAACATGACCCATGAAGAGGGCAAGGGATAGTAACACCAAAAAAAATGAATGTACAACTTTGCTATGCTGAGTAGAAATGAGTTGCACAAAGAATTACAGAGACGTACAGATCAGACTTCTGCCTGGCCAATACCAATTTCTGATTTCCTATGATAATTTTCAGCAGATTCTGTGACAATGGTAGATTTGAATTACATTTAAAAAAAATTAAGAAATTACAGGATTCTACTAAAATATGTTTGAAAGCAAATGTCCTTAAATATTTTTAAATTAACTTGCTAGTTGACAGGAGGATGGTGAAATCCCCTAGTTTATATCAAGTAGGATAATGGACTCAATTTTTTTTGTTAGCATATGACCTTCCGTTAACCAATCAGAACTGATCTGTAGCTAATTGATTGATCAATTATGTTTCCTTTAATCACAAAAGGGAAAAACAGAATAGTATGGGTGGATCAGTAACTATGTATGTTTTTTTTGGCCAGAGATATTGAATGATGCCTTATGAACATTTAAATAATCCAGCAGTGACAAGACTTGCAGGCACTTATTTCTCATTATATGTAGGGAAAACCACTTAGTCGATGTAGATATCAGGCTTGGAGTCAAATACAGCTTTTCAAAGAAAAAAGGCTAATGTGCGTCCATCAACACTACCACAGAACCACCATAAAGGGCTACTTTGACTTCCCCACACACACTAATGAAGTTTCCATTAAGGATATCTTGGGCCCATCAGCTAATGTCAGTGCATTTAGAGAGAATTCAAACTCTGCTGGTATCCGTTTTACTGTCTTTGTGATCAGACGAGATGCGCACCAAAACAACATAAAAATGAAACAACGTAAACCTGGATTTACATTAAACATGCCATGCAGACAATCTTGAGTGCGGCTATGTGTTACTGGATCTGGAGGTATGAAACCCCGAAATCCAACAGCACCCGCTGTCCATGACTGTCACAATCATACCAGAAATAATCAGGCCCCAGGAGAAAATAAGGAAAACAGAGGTGATGTGGCATCCGTTTCTATGAGCAACTCTTGGAAAAAGATTACCGACAAATCGGTAGCTACCAGGTCGAGAAGTCAAGTCGCCTTTAGAGATTAAATCATTTACCCAACAGGACAGCGAGGTAAAGATACTAGAGTTGGCTGTGGGCTCACGAAAACAAGAGTAATAATTCGCTAAGAGCTATAATAATGCTACACGTTACGCTGTAATTCACCACACTCACTTAGCTGTGTTGTCAAACATACCATCTCATGAACAGACACGGGGAATCAACCATGATACATAGAAAACGACGAAAAAGAAATTAAATAAATGAGAAAAACTGCTATTACCAAACCCACTGACAACACGGCAGGAAATAACAACAACTGAGCTAAACGTCAACGGCAAAGCAAACGTCAGTTCTGCCAAACCGCTAACCGTTAGCTGGCGTTAGCTAGCGAGCAATTTAGCCCAACCCGCCAGCTGTATTTCAACGACAACCTTCCTACACAGACGAACAGTAGAATCACACTCAGTGACAATATTACTCAAAAATACACATATATACAAGTTACAACGAGTCTGAAACGTTAACCCTACACACTAAGTGGTTAGCCTGCTCTCGAGCTAAGCGGTTATTTAGCGTAGGCCCGAGCGGAGCGGCTGTCGGGCGCAGAGCGAGTTCGCCCGAGAGGGGAAATCTCTGCTACCGCCAGCTGTGAGCGCAGACAGCGGACACCCAAGTCGTAGAGCATCCGGTGGTAGTAGCAGAGACACCGAATCCTAGCCCTCACCTATATGGCTATATGCGAACTAGCATCAACACTGTATTCGAGCACCGATTCCTTGAAGAAAATAAGTAGGAAGAAAAGAAAAAAAAAGAAAACACTCTGAAAAAACAGCGGCCATTCCGAAGCTGAACAAAAGAGTGCGCTCGTATTCGCCACCAAAAAAAATGACACATTAGCGCTAAACAGAGTTTCGTAAAAGGAAGGCGAGATTAGCACCTAACGAGAGTGGCCAAACTGAGCTGGAGGGATGAAAACGTTTATTGTTATTGTGGTAAAATAAGTGGTTTACCTTCAGAGGTGTGACTCCGCCATCCTAGCTGCTTCCTCCTCTTTTCCTACACTGCTGCTCAGCTCCCCTCCCTCCTCCCCCGATCACAGAACTGCGTCATCCTTACGCCGAACCAATGTTATCACGAGACCTTCAAATGCACCCAAATATTCAGCTTTTTAAAATAAAATACAGTTCTTATAACATTAATCAACATGGTTGTAAGAATGATGAGAATAAAAAGACTTGTGAAAAATTATATTACTGAACATAATGTTGACTTAATGTGTAACAATAAGGAAAAGTTGCATTAGACTGTGGCAACTAATATGCTTACCACGCACAGGGTTTCCCCCAGAAAACTTGCTACGCCCGGTGCTTGGGGTGCTATGGCTGTCATCCAGCCGCCAGTCGAAAAATATTTAAAGTTGACAGGAAATTTGAAAATATAGTTGTGCATTATTGGAAGACTGGAAGATTAATGCATAAACACCAACTATAAAGGGAAAAAAAAAAACAAAGGCAACAATAAAAAAAAAATAAGATAAATTAACAATGCCAACCCTGGGGGCCCGCCAGGCTTATAATACACTAAGGGAAACCCTAATGCAATATCTAAGAAATCTGAATCACTGTATCCAAATGAACATGTTTTCACGATCATGAGTGAAGTTGTATTTTATAAGATTTAATTTATTATTGAAAAACCTCAGAGCTCTTGGTGAAATTAAAATATGACTGAATATTTAAGAAAACAAAATTGAGGGTTTTTTTTCTTCAAGAAAATATATTTATGCGCATAATTTTTGGTGAACTATCAGTGTGTGGAATTATTGCACACCTACATTTTACCATCTCATGTGCTTGTTATCTCTCAAAGTGAGAATAACAAATGAACACCATAAAATTGATGCATAAACATTTCTGACAAGGAAAGTGACCTATATAGGCATCCTTTTTTTCCAATAAGCTCCCTTAAGCCTCCCAGACAGTGTCTAAGGAGATTCCTTTCTTAAATCTGTTTAAGAAGGAACCAAAAGTCCTTATAGGGTATAGGCCATTGTTTCATCTTTCACACCACTAGTTAGCCATGCACTGTAATACTTCATATATGTAGTGGAGCATTGCCTTGTATATTAAAAGATACAGACATCACATTTTCATCAACAAGCATGTCTGCTCCACAGGACAATTGTTTCCTGGTAGTCTTATGTTTGACTTCTCCAAGTTAACTTGCATCTTTCAACACATTTTCAGCAATTCTGTTGATTTATTTCTTTTTCTTTTTTGCAGCAAAGCATTTGCTGCTTCTGTGACATTTGCCAAACAACAACAATTCAGACCAAGGATGAAAATAAAGTAGCTGCTCCTACGCATTGAAAAAAATTCAATTGAGGTTGTTCCAAGATCAATCAAGATCCCTCCTGGATGCTGGAAATAAATAAATTGGAAATTAATTAGTTAATTAATTGAATAATTATCTTTTTAATTAATTCAAGATAAGATGAATTGTATTTTTAATAATGTAAAGAGTGAAAGATTAACATTTGGTCAGCAGAACATCTAAAGTAGGCCAGTGGTAGAATCAACAGGTTTATTCTATGTTTGAAGTGAATTTATAACACATTACCTCAGTGTATGTTATTGGTTATTTCAATGCACATCCTAAAAGACAAAACCGACAAGATATAAAATATTGGAGATAATAAGCCAGTTGTCATTATCTAAGGTTGAACAGATTATTCTGAACAGATTTCAAGAGAATTTAACAACAACAACCTTTTATGCTATGTTTTAAAACCAGGTGCAGGACTAATCTATAAATGTGTGTATTAAAGAAAATTGTTTGAATTAAAAAAAAACTGATCAATGGAAATTTTATGTAGACTTCCAATGTGGAAGTCTACATTCCACATGCTCTTACCCATTTCTTTTTTTGGTTGATCTTTCTTTGACTTGACACAGAGTGGGTGACTGTCTTGTTAACTGTACAAGCTGATGACGTGGCGATCCTCTCCTAATGCTAGTTACGCTGCCCAGTACGGCATTCTGTTTAAACCTAAAAACAGGGTTGTTACGATTCTCATAACTTTAGGGAGATCAAACGATATAACTTTATCTCTTCACATAGCACATCAAGCGTTAGACCTTTTTAAAACAGTGAAATACATGAGCCATATCATAACAAATGATTTATCTGACAATGATGATGTTTGCAGTAGTAACAGCGTACAAAGTTGGACATCGTAGATTTTTATGAAATGTTTGCCATTAATATTTTTTGTAGTATTTTGGCCCTGTTTTTGTGATTTAACTCAACGTGTCTGCAGTGAATGTAAATGTAAATAATTTTACCAGCTGGTGGTGTCCATCTTCAAAATCAACATGTTTTCACACAGAATTATCACCAGAGAAAGTGAGAAAAATCCAACTTTGATTCTTTACACAGATGGATATTAATACAGCAGGATCAGAGTCCTGCTGCAGGTTTCTGCTAACACAACTAAAGCGGTGATCACTAACTGCAAGAGGATCCTTAGTATCACTAATAGAAGCTGCAATGATTAACCTACAGAATCTGTGTTATGGACTGAATGCTTCTTGCAGAATCTTGCTCTTACAAACAGGCAAGCAAAGCACTGAGGCTTATCAGTGAAAACCAGTTTCTGAGGGATGTTGCAACATCGGCCTCTATGCGTTAAACCGAAGATAACACGCCCTTGCTCACCCTTGGACACAATACATTGAGATTAAAAGCTTGCAGAACAAGCAGGACAAAGGCGTGTTCTATTATTACTAGAAGCAGCAGTAGAAACATTATTAGCGATAGTTTTATTAGAGAACAAAATGTAAAGAGGATTATATTTATTTACATTTACTGGACCGTTTTTTCGTTACATAATCTGTCTAACAAAGTACAACTGTGCCGTTTTAACCTTTCAGTTTAGCTTCAATTCTCCGAGCCGCCTGTAGGTGCTGCTAAAGCGCCGTGTTAATGAAGTCAACGCAGAAGAACGTCACGTGATTCTGCGGACGCGTTGGCCTGGCAACTGCAGCAAACCTTTATCTGGTGCTTAAAGGTAAGAATGAGGAAAAAAAATACAATAACGCATTTAAACATGCGCTGATAATGTTTTGTAAGCTCGATTAGACAGTCAGCTAAACCTCGCAAGGAGCTTCTTTAAAGATAAAATGTCCCTTAACGTATCCAGGCCCAAGTAAATGCACTGTCTTTAACATGCTACATGGGATTAGCGTTGTGCTAATTCGCAATAATTCACGTCTGTGGTTAAACGTGATAGGTTCGAGAAATGTTCGAACTGTTTTTTTCCTCAAATGTGCCATTGAAATATTTATATGTACATAAAAATGTTTAAGAAAAGTAAACATGGAAGGGTTTATATGCTTACACACGTCAGCTTTTATCACTACAGCTATATATAAATGTGACGTGTACGTGAATTAGTGTTGAATTGATCATTTTGGGTCCGCTAGATAACAGACATGTTTTAAATGTAAAAAAAATAAATTAAAAAAATTTTTCTTACCTTTCAGCACGCGCCCACAAGACACAGCGATGCCCGAGGTCAAGTCAATATTGAGAGAAGTTCTGCCTAAGCAAGGTTTGCATCGCAGCCGCTTGCTATCTGAACAGCACTAGTTACAAAAGCTTGTTTGTGGATGCTCCGTATGACTTGTGGACTGTTGAGACATCTGCAAACCCTTGCACAACTAGTCAAAAGATTCCTCTGTGCTCCCTTCTTATTATCAGTATCTGCACTCAGTTAACCAGTTATGGTATTTGGACTAGAAATAGAAATATTTGCAAAATTATTCGTACCCTCTTTACTCCCTCATAATTTGCCAAGTTATGATAAACCTCATTGGATTTTATTGGGATTTTCTGTGATCCAGGAAGACAATGACTGTGTATAGCTATGAGGCTAAAGGAAAATACAAGATTTTCTAAATTGTTTGCGAATAATGTGAAAAAGCTAATCTTTTTCTTCTTTTACCAAAAATTAAAAAAAAAAAAGCTAAAAAAAAAAAAGGGTGGGGGGTTGTTTCCACTGAAAGTTAAACCTCTACCGCAGTCACAAATATTTTGCAGCCTCTTACAGGCTAACCTGTGTTAATTCCATCCATCTTCCCATGAAGATTAAATTGTTTTGTTCTCAGACTAGTCAAGTGTATAGTGTGTGAGACATTTCATAACATAGATTCTGTTATATTTTACTTTATATTTTCCCTGCTGTAGAATGTTGATACCATCATAAGTGACCATCAATAACAGTAATAAATGACATGTAATAGTGAATTGAATTGCGTTGATCGATCACATAAAATAGCATGAAAATGTTTGGACATTCTGGGTTGCCGTGTCTATAATGAACACAATAAGTGAGGAACTTCTATGACTTTTCAGAATAAAGCATAGACCAAACATGTGAAATGGATGTTTAGCAACTAAATAATAAATCCAGGTTATTTTTCAGGGGCTTTTTTTTTTTTTTGCGGCATCTACAGGACAGCTCTACATGGAAGACGTCCCAACCATGGTCCTGTGTAAGCCAAAGCTGCTCCCACTCAAATCAGTCACCCTGGAGAAACTGGAGAAGATGCAGATGGAGGCTCAAGAGGCTGTCAAGCAGCAGGAACTGGCAATGAAGGAGCAAGGAGAGCAGATGCCCAGTTGAGGACTTGAAACCACACACCCACAAAAAAAACACAACTTTGATAAAGAGCACAAGTCCAATGATTCAAACATTGGCAAGAAAGTATTTTTGTAATCAGTGGAACAAACTTTTTTTTTTTTTGGTAAGTGAGCAGACGCTTTAAGAAAGCTGCAGACTCATAAGTTTGTTGGTAACGGCAGCTTATCTGAGGAATTGTGCAACATGTAGTGATTATTTTAATAGTGACAATAATAGGAAAAAAACCCAAATATTTCATAATTATTTAATCAAAAGAAATTTTGCCATAAGTTGCTGCCTAAGTACAAAAATAAATCATTATGATAAGTTATCTGATGGATGTTTTTTGTTTTGATGTGTTCTAGCACAGCGTAGAAGTGAAGCACAGCATGCAAAGACAGCAGCCAGTTTTACACCCGTTATGACATTAAACTAACACCCTCCCTTTATTTATTTTTCTTTATTCTTCCACAGATTCATAAAGCTCTTATCACAAATTAGTTATCTTGGTACAAACACTGCTTTTGGAAAACAAAAGGAGTAGCAGTAAAACAGAAAAGAAAAAAATAAACTGTACAAAACAACATGGAATGACTGACACTGAGAGGTGTGGCACTTTAAGGGATAGCTTATGTAAATGTTTGTATAGAAACACTTTGAAGTGGTCTACTTCAGTTTAAATCAAAAGTGCAGCTTTTCTTTTTCTTTTACCCAGAATTATACCGTTGGAAGGGAGAACATTTTACTTCACATTTAAAAAAAAAAAAAAAAAAAAAGAATGCAAGTAAAAAGGTAAGTTTTTTTTTTTCTTCCACTTCTTTTCAGGTATTCTGGCTCAGTAACAGGCCTAATCAGTACCGTTCAAATTTCACAACTCCGCTGTCTCCCTCGCTGACGAACCTCTTTCGGTTCCTGACAAACAGATCACAGAGAGCGCCGATGAGCACAGCAGGAACAAAAAAACACTGTCGGATCTCTGCAGACATTTGTGTGAAATTAAAAAGCACTCACCGGTGCGGACACTGATCTCTTAATTTGACACCAATGACTCCCATGTGAAAGCTCTTCTCCACAAATTGCTCCAGGATAAAATACGCAAGAGGAACATCGATGTTTATCTCATCAATGTCCATGTAAACTCGTTCATAGCCCTGGAAGAGAAAAGAAATAAAACAATCATCTTCAGGATTGAGTGAGTTTCACTTGCAGTGCCTGATTCAAACAGCAGGTGGCTCCCTACCCTTCGCATTTGGTCCTCGGTGATGATGGAAGACAGAGAGAGTGACTTGAGTAGCTGCAGCACCATTTTGAATGTTTTCTCCCCTCGGGACTCCAACACCATCACGATGGCCTGCCGAGAGCGCCACAGGTTTTCAGAAAAACGCAACTGAAAATACGCAGCAGCTGCTACAGCAGGGAGACGGATGAGGAGCTGCGCGTACCTCATAGACAAACTCGTGGTGGAAATGCGGGACCTCCAGGTCTCGAAGGCATCTCTCCGCCTCTTTGCCGTCTCCAGACAGGATGTACTCCTTCAGCAGCAGGTTCATCTGAAAATGGAAGATCCAGAATGAAATTTATTCAGCTTTAGCTAAATATGATTTATGTTTTGGTTGCATAAAAGCCTGTAATTGTGATACTGCATTTCAATAAATGTCAAATGTTTCCATGTTTTCAAGGGCAATCTTCACTTTACTGGAAAGTGAAGACTACACTTCTCTGTCTAGTGAAGTGCAATCACTAGATTGTACTCTACCTCTTTGATGAGTTGTATGACGGGTCGCTGGCCTCCGCCCGTCCCCCAGTGGTTGTCGATGCGAAGGCCGCCCATACTCATCTTCAGCAGCACGGCTGCTCGATCTAGCGCCGCTCTGCAGATTCGATAAAGCAAGTCAATTTGTGTGGTTTACAGGAATTTCCATAATTCAGGTCAATCGAGTCTCTTCAATTGTTTCTACTAATATTTTATTAACTGAAACTCAGTTCGGATACTTTTGGAAGTGGCTACGCTTGGATCCCGAGCCATGTCCCGAATCTTGGAATAGACCAGTTTCACACTGCCAGCCTAACTTTTTAAACTCAGAAGTGACAATCTTTGGACGTGAGGGTGTATCAACTGATACTTCAAACTGACAGGATAAAAACACTTGAAAGTTTCTGAACTAAATATTTATTCATATCCATATTTAGGCTCATTAAAACATATCCACCAATCCATCAAACTGTCTCAGTCGCAAAACTGTACATTTTTACACATCTATACTGCAGTTTGCTCAGCTATTTGCTCAACAATCGTTTTTGATGCACTTAATCTTACTCAATTTAAATAACCCATTACGAGTGTCAATTTTAAGCTAGTCGAACTGAAAATCTGCTAAGTTAAGTTGCATTTCCAGCATGGAGTAGTAAACCGACAATAGAAAACAAGTACAAGTGCTTCTATAAACGTTGCGTACCTTGCATGTTCACAGTCAACTTTGCCTTTGTAGCCGTCGATGTAGCTTTTGGACAGTATCTGGTCGCTAACAGCCCGAGCGATGAACTGGCCGACCAGCTGAAAGGAGAATGTAAATTTTAACATCGTGAAACAGCGCTAGATTTGTGCAATAAAAATTGCAACATTTCTTTCTTGAAACATTTTTCTCTCCAGTATATTACAGAATTTGTGCAGGTTTCACTGACTCAAATTTAAGACCTACACGTCCACAGAAATGCGCAAACTTCATCCACAAAAAAAATTTGCACTGACAGATGCAAAAAATAAATAAATAAATAAAAATTGCGTCTTTGTTTACAGCAGCGTGGGCCGCACGGTTTTGGGAAAGGAAAGAGCCGGCTCTGCTGTTTTGGCCTCCACAAAGCATGCGCTCATTGTTTCTCTGACAGGAAAATTATGCTAATTTTCCTGTCCCTTCTGTAGTTGCCATTGTAGGCAGCTACATTACAGCGCGGCGCAGTGGCCAGACCGAGGCGCGTGCGAAACTGAGCGAACCCTCGAGTGAAAGTGCGGCGTATGCAGAGGTGTGGGGGAAGGGCAGAGTCATAAAGCCCCACCGAACCCACTCAGGGGCAAGAGACGGAGAGAGAGAGAGAGAGAGTAGATGACTGGTCAGATAAATCAGACCGTGTAAGGAGGGGAGTGGTGCATGCTTTTTTTTTTTTTTTTTTTTGCTGAGTTTGCATTTTACGAGAAACGATAGACAATGGCAAAGGATTTCATGTGTGCGCAGACTGAAAAGGAAAGAGCTCACAGACGCACACAGTGGCTCTTCTCTCGCAAGCCAACAGATAAAAACCGCAGCGTTATTCCCCTCTGCCAAACCACCAGCAGAGGTAAAACTCCTTCAGAAACGAAACCAGCAACCTTGAGAAGAACGTATTGTGTACCGTGGGATGGACATAAAGTAGTAATAGTCACCAAACAATTATTAACCCAACATGGCTTGCTGCAAACTGTGAACTCAATTTGTACGGCTGTCTTTTGTGCACCGCCACATATGAGTCGGTTGCTTCAGAGGGCTGCTTACGCCTGTCGCAATTAATCGATTAATTGTATGATAAATTAAAAATTCAATTCTGATGAATAATATTCTCTGAAAGGCAATTTTTTCCACAGAGGTGTCAGAATCCATTTTATTTGTGGTTTCGGTTTGTGTGTGGCGTTCACTGTTTTAGTTGAATTGTTTTGGATATTTAAAACATCTTCCAGTTCCAGTGTGACGTGTTCTGTACATGATTAAATGCTCTGAGGAAGCAAACTTCCATTATTATGAAATTGTCAGTATATTACTTAAAATTGGTCTTAAAACGACAACGTAATTGTTTATATTTCTGGGACAAAGTATCGTCCAGCAAAATGTGTCATCGTGGCTGTGGATGATCTCTATTAACTAAACCCTGCTTGAAACTTCACTAAAAACACACACACTTTCAAAAAGCAAACGTCAACCCTAGCCAACACACGCTTCAGGTCGGAGGTTTTGGAAACTCACTTGAGGCGCTCCAGGTGTGTCCAGGACCAGATCCGGCAGATCTCTGAGCAGCTTGTCGAAAGAGGACTCCATGTCGCTGTGGGAGAGAACGCTTCCGCACAGGTCCACCAGCAGCCTGGAGGTGAGCTCCCGCTGGCTGGCCTTGGCCTCCAGGGCCAGAGACACGGCGAGCGACGGGACCTCGCTCCGCATGGGGCCCAGGTTCAGGTCCGCAAGCAGTTCCTGACAAAAGCGGGAAAAGAAATTTAGTTTGAGCTACTCTCTCAAGGCAGCAAAAGAAAACACGGTGGAAGGATGCTTTCTATATGTTGGCGCGCTTACCGCTACTTCATTCGTATCTCCGTGTTCAAAGTACTCTTGCACTATGGGGGTGACCGTCTTCTCAAAGTCCCTCTCATCCAGCGGAGGCACCACAGTCTCGTACACACAGTTTTCCTGTCGAAAAAGAAAAGAACAATTATTTTCCATTTTCTTGTGTTAGCAGGACAGATGCCAAATCTGCACCACAAACTTCAAAATTTTACCTTTAAACCTGTTATTAACAACTAAATAACTGCCGTTTTGAAGTGTAGATCAAATCCGAGTGAATACGCCGCTAAACGATTGTCCTAAATGCAAATGTAATTACCTGATCTTCGTCAAAGTTGGGGTCTTTCTTGTCCACCTCCACCGGTTCGTAGACTTCACCCGATCTTCCCCACACGCCCTTTCCTCCTGCTCCACCTGCAGGTAAACGATCAGAGATAAAGTTACTGCCCTGACATATGCTCATGTTAACTCAACATGGGGGAAATAAATAAAAGAAGGTACGAAACTGCAGCTTTAGTGTCTTGCGCACGTTCGTCAGCGGAAACATTTTCCGCAAGTTCCACCAGCACAAACTTAAGACTTTTTAAGACCAGCGACGACAAAATTTAAGACCCTAGCTAGCTAGGGTATATTAGCATCTAGTTAGCACTAGCCACAACCACACATATTTCCAATCGAGTTCAGTACTGTACATAAAAGACAAAAACAAGCATCATTGCAGTTGCTGCCAACATGGAGGTCAGGCTACAAATTTAGTGTAGGCATAAACAAACACACAAAGAACAATTAAAGGGTGAGCCCCCAGCAGATTGCAGACAGTTTAAGAACACCAAAGCAGCTTGAAAACATCCTTTAAACCCCCCATCAGTTCCACCCACTTTGTGGGTAGAGCACTATATTTAGCTCATCCCACATTAGTTGAGAATCCGTCCCACTTCTGTGTTAAAACGGCTTGCTTTCTCGTCTGTTTTACTAAAAGAGAAAAAAAAAAAAAAGCAAGAAAGCAGCACGCCCACACTAAATGTCTCTCACCTCAACTAAAATGCAACACAGATCAAATGTAGAACAGCCCAGAGCTCAAATTGCACGGCTTCGCTGATGCGAGAGAACTGTTGTGTAACCAAGACAGGACAGACTCGGTGCCAAGAAAAACTGGACATACCCTTTAGTCTGCGGCCCATGGGAAGAAGGCAAGTGGGCAAACCCAACTGCAGTCTGAAGGAGAGGCTAGATGAGTTGCATCACTAAAGAGAGGCAAAACGTTTTGCTCTGAGCAAGAGGTTGTCTCTCTTTAGCAACTCATTTAGATGTGCTAGAATGACAGTAATTCATGTTTTTATTTATTTTTTGCCAAACATACTCGGGTAGAAATTGTAGATTAATAAATTCTGCAGGTTCCAATCAGAAAAACATAAAGCTGATGCCACACGACAAAATCATAAGTATTTTTGGTCTAGTTTCTAGCACAAATATCTTAGTAAACTTGAAATAAGACAAAAACTAACAAGTAGCTTTTCAGCAAGATATAAGAGCGCATATCAAGTCAAAAATTCATTTATACAGATGAAAAAATATGAGTTATAAGTGAAATAATATGCCACGTTACAGATTATAATATGCCTTGTTAGACTGGCACATTATTTCATACATAACTAGCATTGTTTTAATCTATTTTAATGAATTATTGACTTAAAACGAGCTTCTCTGTTGTGCTGAAAAGTTACTTGTCAGTTAGTTTTGTCTTATTTCAAGCACACCGAGATATTTGCACTAGAAACTAGACCAAAAATACTTGGTAATGTTTTGTGTTTTTGCAGTGATGCTGGCTGGGTTCTGCATCAGACCTGCAGCGGAAAATTCCAGAAAGGCTCGGATGCACGCGGGACACGAAAGGAGGCTCGCTTTAAGGATTCGAGCCGCTCGAGATCAACCGGCTAATTGGTTTATGGATCGGCGCTGGAAGGGCTACCGCACGAAGCAGTGAGTCCCTCCGACCCACTGGGAGAGGTGGATTCCTGACGCAGCCGAAAGCACAGACAGAAGAAATATTGAGGAAGCGTCGTCATGTCACCTTTTTTCGGCAGGCCTCTGCCCTTCCCCATGCGGGACTTTCGGTCGAGCAGCTTGCTCTTGGGACTCGTCGGCGCCATGGAGGTTCCCCTCACCACTTCCCCGTTGTCACTGAGGGAGTCCCCCCTGCCCGAGTCCCTGGAGGAGTTTTTCCGCAGCCTCCGCTTGGCCTTTGCCTTCAGGCGAGCCTCGTGGATGTTGTTGCTGGACGAAGACACCCAGTTACCGTTGATCTCGTTAATGGCGTTCTTGTTGGAGACGCCGGATCCCCCATTGTCTTCCTCGGCAGAAATGAAGGAGTCGCTGAGGTCCCCGGCCTCTGTTAAGACACAGAAGAACGAGTCGGTGTGCGTTTGTTACCATCAGTCGGTGCTTTCACGCCGCACAAAGACAGTTTTTCATTTGATGTTTTGGTTTGCCTTTTTAGATTTCTACCTGAAAACATGTCCGGAATAATGTTTGATGTTGACGTTTTGACCCAACAAAACTAGAAGGTGAAAGATTATTTTGTTCCAAATCAAAAGTACTTAATGTTTTAATCTATATACCGGAAATCAACATATTGGACACATGAGCACAAACTCAAGTTGCTACTATTTGTGATATAATCAGTTATAATAATAAATAAATTTTCTGAAATTGACACAGTAAAACACAGATTAATAATTATATTGAAAACCGAGCAAGTCTGATTTTTAAAATTCTATAAATGGTGTATTTGCAGAATATTCTCCCACTGTTTTTAAATGGTGAAAAATGTCAGTTTCTATAGTAACAAATATGACCTTTTGGCTGACATCTTAACTGTCATCTGCTTCAATCTCTAAAAAAAAAAAAAATCTAAGCATTCTTCAAAATGCTGTTTATTTAACGCTTTATTGCTACATCTAAAAATAACAAATTATGCATTTGTTGATATTTCGGTTGACGGCCGTTTAGAAATGACAGCTTTTTAGACGCCATCTTAATTTTTTTCAATTGCCCTTTCAAATTAAATCGTTTGATCAGACCCACATTTCATTTGAACATCTCTGAAAATGACTACATCGCATTTAGGTTAAATTAGTTTATTTACTATGCTCTCAGCTACAAAAATGCGGATAGAAAAACTGACTCAATTCAGGGTGTAGTGAGAGGAAACACGAAAATCACCCACTTCCACATAGAAAAAAAGAGTCCTACTACCCTATATCGGTCCCAGCTGATTGAGCGTTTGAGGTTTTCACACTTACCAACAGGGTTTGCGTTCAGCCAAGCCTCGCAGTCAGCTGCCATAGTTTACAGTAGAAAAGAGCCTTTGCAGAGGAACCGTGCAAAAACAAGAATCACCGAAGATAACTGCAAAAAAAGGGAGGAAAAATAACTGAAAAATTACATATTTGGCTGCAGACGTGTAGCGATGGTTTGCCCAGACATGTCGCAACACCACCCCGCCACCCCCCTCAACCATTTTCATTCAAAGACGTACTGTTGACAAACAATGGCTAACGCGGTTTAAAACGATAATGTTAATATTGTAATCCATTTCCCTGGTGTTTATTTGACGGAAACAGGGCGACTCATTCCATATAACTACAAAATGCAGTACACATCAAGAGTAACCGTTCTCTTGCGTCGTTAACTTATCTTACCTCGAAGCCCACACGTTAGTGAAGGATAACATC